>NW_024962273.1:8239575-8241190 GCF_019238085.1 Lagopus leucura | reverse complement strand
TCTTTTCTCTTTTCTCTTTTCTCTTTTCTCTTTTCTTTTCTTTTCTTTTCTTCTCTTCTCTTCTCTTCTCTTCTCTTCTCTTCTCTTCTCTTCTCTTCTCTTCTCTTCTCTTCTCTTCTCTTCTCTTTTCCTCTCTTTTCCTCTCTTTTCCTCTCTTTTCTTTTCCTCTTCTTTTATCTTTATCTTTTTCCTTTCCTCTTCTCTTATCTTTTTCTTTTTCTTTTTCCTTTTCTTTTTCTTTTTCTTTTTCTTTTTCTTTTTCTTTTTCTTTTTCTTTTTCTTTTTCTTTTTCTTTTTCTTTTTCTTTTTCTTTTTCTTTTTCTTTTTCTTTTTCTTTTTCCTTTTCTTTTCTTTTCCCTTTTCTTTTTCTTCTCTTTTCCCTCTTTTCTCTTTTCCCCTTTCAGTTACTTTCTTTTCTCCGTTTCCTTTTCTCTTTCCTCCTTTCTCTTTATTTTTTTTTCCATTTTTTCTTTGATACTCTTCCCTCCCTTGTCTTTTCAAGCTTTGCTCTTTTCCTTTTCTTCTTCCTTTTCTTTTTTCCGTTTTTTTTTCCGTTTTATTTTTTTTCTGTTGCCATTTCTTTTTTCTCTTTCGTCTTGCTCCTTTTTATATTTCCTCCGTCCCTCTCTCTCTCTTTTTCCTTTCCTTTTTTTTTTTCTTGTTAGAAAAGCAACAAACCAACAACGCCGCCAAGAACCAGAAAGACACTTTTCTCTCCCCTCCACCCACCCAAACTTCCCCTGGCTATTTCCATCCCCAACCCCTTTGAATAAAGAAGGGAGGACAATGACAAAAAAATAAACAACTCAAATCTTGCCCTGCAACTCCCATCCGGGCTGCTTAGCGGCCGGGGATGCTCCCAACGGACGCCGTCCCGCAGCCGAGCACCGGGACGCGAGGACGCGGCCCCGCCGGATTCCGGCTCCGTCTCGGGGCGTTTTGGTGCCCGCACCGCCCGCTCGGGGCTGCCCCTCTCCGGCCCTCGGCAGTCTGAGCTGCCCACCCCTGAGCTGCCCCTCCCGCTCCCCTCACGGGCAACGAGAATTCCGGAGACGGAACCCCGCGCCCCGAAAAAAAGTTTCGATCGGGGCCGCTTCCACCACCTATTTACCAACGAATTACACTGCTATTATTGCTTTCAATGAAGACCGAATCCCCGAGCGATAATTGAATTACTCTATTGAAGGGACTGTCAGGTACAATGACGTGGTATATCCCGCGCATTTCCCAGGGTCTATAGGCTTTGGGGACCCGGAATGTATAGTCTGACCTTACAGCTCATAATAATAATGCTGCACTTGTAGCAGAAATCTATTCGCATTCACTTTTAACAAAACCGCTGGTCAGCCGGTCCCTGTAGGAAGGATGAAATCCATTGTATTGGAACAACTCATTTATGTCCTTCAGCAAAGGCCCCAATGAGATCTGATCTAGACCTGGAAATAGGATTACCACAGCGTATATTAACCACGTTCCTATACTTCCTCCTTCCTAGGAAAACAAAACAAAACAAAAATGTAAAGGATTTGAATTTGAATTTCGAATTGAATCCCTACTCCTTCCGCCGGCCTTCCTCGAAAAGAAGAACAGATAAAAAAAAAAAAAAAAAAGAAAG
>NW_024962273.1:8219377-8239475 GCF_019238085.1 Lagopus leucura | reverse complement strand
GAAAGAAAGACAGAAAGAAAGAAAGAAAGAAAGAAAGAAAGAAAGAAAGAAAGAAAGAAAGAAAGAAAGAAAGAAAGAAAGAAAGAAAGAAAGAAAGAAAGAAAGAAAAAAAAAAAGAAAATGAATCAAACGAAATGGGAGCGTTGGCACCTTCCCTTTGCCGAGGAGGCGCTGCGGGCACCGTGCGGGCACCTCCCGAACCCCGACGGCAGCGGCCCCGGGACTCACAGCGGGACGAAGCCCACGGAGCGGCCCCACTGCCCCTTCCGTGTTCCCATCGCCACGAGTTGTAGAGGGAACTTTTCCTAACGGGGAATTAATATGGTGATTATTACTAATATATATATATATATATATATATATATATATATATATATATATATATAAAGCTTCCATCCTTCCGATGCAAACATATCATCCGATGGCCGCAACAACCGTCTGCTGTAATATTTATCTATTTCTGTGCCGGAATAAAAACAAAAACAAAAACAAAAACAAACAAACATCCAGCGTGGAAATGCGCTTCGCCTTTCCATTTAACCCCTCCTCATTGATCCCGGCGATCCCCCCACCCCTCCGCGCACAAACCCACTCGATTTATAGCGAAGCTCTGAATCCAGAGCGGTTCCAGAAGAGGAGCGCTCCGGATGGAGCGATCCCCCCCATACACACACGGCACTGTCTCTTTCCCCCCACAGCCCCCCGCCCCCCTCCCAGCGCTAGGGAAGGCAAATTAAATAGTTAAAGGCTTCGATTTCTCTCTCTCTCCCTTTTGTTACCCAATTTTGGAACATTTAAGGATGGGTGTGTGTATTGTATTCAATAATAAAAGCTATAGGGCCGCCAGGACATTTATCATCCTATTACTGTAACAAATCCGGGCTCCCAATACATGAAAGGTAAAATGAATTACCGACGTTAAGCCGTCAATAAAGTCATTTCTGTAAATGGTGTCTCCGAAGGACCGCGGCATTATTCAACCGGCTTTATCAGCAGCTGGGAAATTACGGCGAGAAGCTCGCAGCGTGTAATATGGCCCTGCTTACTTTGATTAAGCGTCTTGCCAGGGAATAGTGACAGTGCTTTTGACCAGGTTTTATTCGCCGTCCTGTGATGAACGCCAAGCTGATCAGGCGGAATGAAGAGTAATTAAAACCTATAAATTATCTTTTGCAGCCCTTCTCAAGGCGTCTCTTGCAGGAGAGATAAGGCGGCGAGCCCCCATTTACGGCTCTGAAAGGGACCGCGGCTCACAAAGGCTACGTGGCTAAATGGGATATTGATAGTGTCCTAATTAGAATTTAATTAAGTACCCACGCTCGCTTTTGGGATAAAGATTTCAATTTTGCTAACTTAAATATAAATAAACCCAATTTCGGGCGAGTAAATGATACAATGTTGTGGATGCGGGAGGGGGGGGAGGGGAGGGGGAGCGGGGGTCGCGTTCATTGCAGTGCGGACGTTGTGCGCTGCGGCGTTTTGGGGAGGTGGTGTTGGGGGGGACGAGTCGGGTGGTTCCGCGGTACGGAAAGAGCCGAACGCGCCTCGGGGGGAGCGGAGCGCGGGGGGGGGGGGGCCTTCGGTCCCGTGTGCCACCCCCCGGTGTTCGTCCCCACGTCCATACATACCTATGGCACATCCGCATCCCACACATAGGACGTACGGGAGACGGCACGTGATGCGGCCTCCCCTCCTCTCGTCATTGTTTTCTTTCGGGGGAAAATCGGCTCTTTTCGGGGCCGCCCCTTCCCGCAGGTGCCCGCAGGAGCCCCGCACGGAGTTGTGGCCGCGGGGCGCTTGAAGCCGCTCGGAGCCCCCTCGGGGTCGTCGGGTGCCAGCGGAGAGAGGGCAGCAGCTGCGGCCCCGGGAGGCCGAGAGACACCAAATCCGGCCTTAGGGTTATGCATTATTCTTATTCTTTTCCATACACGTTAATGTTTAGGAACACGAAACACTGATAAACCACGCACCGGTCTCTCCATCCTTCCAAAACCCCTAATTTCCCTCCTGCAGCCCTGAGGTGTTCGCTCTGAGCTGAGAGCAGAGCACCGCTGGGTGGAGGGCCGCTCTCGGAGCCCGAACCCACAGACTGACCTCAGGCAGGCAGCTTTTCATCCCCCAAAATAGTACCGATGCCGCTCAGTGTGGAGCGAGGCAGCGCGGCAGCTGCAGGTTGGCCCTTTCCTTTCCCATCATTTATCGCTATATATTTTTAAAAACATGATTACTATTGTTTTCTAAAGGAATGAAAAACGAAAAGTTTCAACTCGAGGCCCTCTCCGTCTCTCCTTCCCCCGACATGGAAACACAAAATCAAAATTGAAAGAGGGTGAGTCGAGAGCCTGCGGGGTTTACATGTATTTGGGAAAGTTGCAGGCTTTAGTATTTGGGGAAAGGTTTACGATTTGGGGGCGCCCCAGATCATGGGCTCCCAGGGCCGGGGAGTGGGGAGGGCACTGCAGGCGGTAGGGGCGCTATAACGGGGGGCGCTATAATGGGATGCTATGAGGGTGGAGACGCGAGGGGGGCGCTCTAATAGAGGCGGACTAAGGGGGCGCTATAATGGGCCTCTATAAGGGGCGCTATAATGGGGGCACTCTAAGGGGGCTCTATAATGGGTCTCTATAATGGGAGCACTCTGAAGGGGCTCTATAATCGAGGTACTATAATGGAGTTCTATAATGAGGGCACTGTAAAAGGGCTCTATAATGGGTGCACTCTAAGGGGGCTCTATAATAGGGGTGCTGTAAAGAAGATGTTCGAAGGAGGTTCTATACTAGGGGCTCTACAGTGGCGCTTTATAGCGCGGGCATTCTAAGGGAGCTCTATAATGGATGGGGGGCTCCCACGGGCGTGCCCCCACCCCGTCGCGCCGCCACCACCGCCCCGGCCCGGCCCCACGCGGTATTTATCGCGGCGCCCCGTCGGGTTTGGCCATTGGGCGAGGAGCGGGGTGTCAGCGGCGGCGGCGGCGAACCATTGGCCGCCCCCACGTGCGGGGCCACCTCACGTGCTTCCGGTGCGAGCGAAAAAAAAGTGTGGCCGAGGGATTTTTTTAGGGAGAGTTTGTTGCAAAGATCGGAGCTGTCAGAGATTGGCTTTTTTTTTTTTTTTCCTCCCCCCCAAAATTTTTTTTTGCGGGGGACCAAAAAAAAAAAAAAAAAAAATACAAAACCAAATAATAATAATAAGGGAGGGGGGGTGGGTGGGAAGGAATTATTAAAAAAAGAATAAGAAAAGGAAAACAAGAGAAAAGACGAAGGGAAAGCAGAGCCGCGCACGCCGCCGGGGAAGGGCTACGGGGCCGCGGGCAGAGCGTGGCGGCAGCGCGGGGCCATGCGCGGCTGCTAAGGGGTTCCGCGGGGGGCGGGCGCGGGGGGGGCCGCGGTGCGGCTGCACGCGGGTTTGGTTTTTTTTTTTTCCCTTTTTTTTTTCCCCCCTTTTTTTTTTTTTTTTTTTTTTTTTTTGCTGTTGGAAATATATAAGGGGAGAGAAGCCCTCGAGTGTCTCCCGGTTTTGGATCCATCCGTGCGAGGGGGAGAGAGAGAAAAAAAAAAAAAAAGCTCAGCTCCGCTCCGGCCCAACAAGTGGATTTGGTGCTCCGCTTTTTTTTTTTTTTTTGGCCCCGTTTTTTTTTTTTCTTTTTTTTTTTTTTCTTTTTCTTTTTTTTTTTTTTTGAAAATTTTTAACCCGCCACCCATCGCCAAAGCGGGGTGGGCGTAAAGTGGCTGTGTGTGGGGGCTGGGGGGGGGGCAAAAGGAGAAAAAAGAGGAAAAAAAAAAAAAAGCAGCAAGCGAACAGCGAGCAGCGAACGGCGAAGCGGCGATCTCCTCTCCGTCTCTCTCCGTGGCGGCGGCTGAGCATGGAAGAGCCGCCGGAGGGGCACGGCCACCACCGGGACGCGGCGCCGCCGGGGCCGGCGAACGGCGGAGGCGGCGGTGGAGGCGGCAGCGACGGCGACAGCGCTCCGGTGTCCCCCAGCCCCGCGCCCGCCTCCCCCGCCGCGCCCTGCCCCTTGCCCCTGCCCCGCCGCCGCCCCCCGCCGCCGCCGCCGCCCCGCACCACCAACTTCTTCATCGACAACATCCTCCGGCCGGACTTCGGCTGCAAGAAGGAGCTGCCCGCCGCCACCGGTGCTGCGACGGGAGGAGGAGGAGGAGGAGGAGGAGGCGGCCGGGAACAGCGGGACGGAGCGCAGAGCGCAGGTAGAGAGAACGTCAACCCGCTGCTGGCCCGGCCGCCCCACGCGCCCTCCTCCGCGCTCCTCTGCCCGGACTCGAACTGCGCTCCCGACGGCTCCGCGCCCGCCGGCACCGCCGCCAAAGCGAATCCCGGAACGGCCGCGGGAGCTGCGGGGTCTGCGGGGGCGGCCAAGGCGCAGGGAGACGGCGGCGAGACTCCGGCGGCCAAGTACGGGGAGCACGGCAGCCCCGCCATCCTCCTCATGGGCTCTAATAATGGAGGAGCCGTGCTCAAGCCCGACTCGCAGCAGCCGCTGGTATGGCCCGCCTGGGTGTACTGTACGCGGTACTCCGACCGGCCGTCCTCGGGTAAGGATAGCGCGGATCCCCCCAGCTCTCCCCGTGCCCCTCTTCCCTCTGCCTCCCTCGTGTGGCTCTCAGCCCGGCGCGGGGAGGGTCCCGGTCCCCATTCTCCTCCGAGAGCGTTCGGATCTGCTCGGCGCCGGGCCGTGGGGAGAGCCGGGTGCCCCGGGAGTCCGTTCCTTTTCCCCAGGCAAAGTGCCGTTTTTCGTGGGGGTCGCTCCAGCCCCGTGTAGTTGGGCCGCTGAGGGCTGTTTTATGGGGAGGAGAAGAAGAAGGGCTGCAAACGGCGGCTGGAGGGGCCGAGCCAGGAGGGTCCCCCTGGAGCCGGGCCCGCAGCACTTCGTTTTGCCACCGTCATTGGCAAATTAATTGCATTTTTTTTTCAATTTTTATTTTTTATTTTTAAGATGAGGGCTAGGAGATGACCCCCAGTAAAACCCCGGTTTTTTCCCCCCCCCCCCCCCCCCCCCCCCTTCCCAATCCCCAGCGCGGTGCAGTAGGGCCGGGGCCGCTCCGCCGCCGTTATTGACACTTCCATCGCATTCAAACTCGGGAAAAGCCGCTTTGATTGACTGCGGTGATGGATTGAGCGATCGAGCTGTCAGGGCCCGCGGCTCCCGGCTCTTAGGGACCGTGCACTCGAGCTTTCCTTCCCTTCTTTTCTTCCTTCCTTCCTTCCTTCCTTCCTTCCTTCCTTCCTTCCCTTTCCTCCGGGCCCGGGGAGGTATCCGCACGCCGTGCCCCGATCCCCGCCGCTCGGCTCGGCGCGGCCGCGCTCTTTGTGTAACCCGCAGCCGTCCGCGGGGCCTCTCCCAGCGCCGGGCCCGGGCGCTCCGAGCGCTGCGCGGTGCCGGGCTCAGACCGCTCCCGCTGCGGGGAAGGGAACGGCCGCGCCGGGAGCGCGGCTCCGGCCTACATCGAGGCCTCGGCGGCAGCGGGCGAGGGAGTTCCGCGGCCTCGGTCCTCCGGGGCCCGCTCTCCCCGGGCTGGGTCCCCCCCGTCGGGCCACGTTCCGTCGGGGCGGGCGGCGGCGGGGCCCAGCGCAGCGGTGTGTGTTGCCCTGCCCGCAGGACCCCGCACCAGGAAGCTGAAGAAGAAGAAGACGGAGAAGGAGGACAAACGGCCGCGCACCGCCTTCACGGCCGAGCAGCTGCAGCGGCTGAAGGCGGAGTTCCAGGCGAACCGCTACATCACGGAGCAGCGGCGGCAGAGCCTGGCCCAGGAGCTGAGCCTCAACGAGTCCCAGATCAAGATCTGGTTCCAGAACAAGCGGGCCAAGATCAAGAAGGCGACGGGCATCAAGAACGGGCTGGCGCTGCACCTCATGGCCCAGGGACTGTACAACCATTCCACCACCACGGTGCAGGACAAAGAGGAGAGCGAGTGACGGCCCCGCACCGACAGGTGCCAGGAACACAGAGCTATTGTCTATCCATAGTATAAGGACTGCGAACGAGAAAAAAAGAAATATGAACGCTTACAAAAAAAAAAAATCTCTATATAGCCAAACATATGACCTTGTATATATTTAATTTCAGGTAAGAAATATGTGTAGCGATCTCTATTTGCTGGACGGTTTCTCTCTCCCCTTCTCTCTCCCTCTCTCTTTTGTTCGTTTGTTGCTTTCCTTTCCTCCCCACGTCCGTCGCTCTTCGTTTTCGGTGTCCGCCTCTGCTCTTCCGTTCGATCCATATTTGTGTGTGTGTGTGAATTTCTGTCTCTCTCTCTCTCTTATTTTTTTTTTTTTTTTCCCGAGGAAAAAAAAAAAATAAATCTGATCCACAGACTGCGAGGCTGAACGGCCGCTCCAAGCCAAAGATTTTATTATGTTCAGAAATCTGTAGTCTGAAATAAAGTGTAGGCTGTGCTCAGCACGCGGCTGCCGCGGCTCCTTCTTTCAGTGCGTGTGTGTGTGGCACAAACACATCTGTGCACGCACAGCGCTGCTGAGTTTTGTTTTTTGGTGGATCAGCGCAGTGAATTTTTAAAGCGATTCTCCTCTGTTTTAAAGCACTCCGACCTTTAATATTTTTCTTTCTTTTTTCTTTCTTTCTTTCTTTTAAATTTATTTTCCTATCATTTTATCTTTTTTATTCTGTTCGGGCATTATCCTCCCTTTTTCCTTTTTTTAACGAGGAACGAAGCTCTGTACGCAGAGCGGCATTCCCTCAGTCGGACGCTCGGAGCCAACGCGGCGTTGCCCCGCAGCTGCCCCGCTCCACACACGGCGGCTGCGGGAGGATCCGTGCCGCGGCCCGCTGCCTTTGCTCAGCCGCTGGGGATGCGCGGAGCCCATCACGCCTCGCTTCGGCTTCTCACCGCTTTTGAGGGCTTCCGAGGGCCGGGCTGTGCCGATCTGACGGGACACGAGACGGGGCTGCTGCTGCTTGCAGCTTCTCTGAACCCCCCTTCCCGAGGCCCTCAACCGGCGGACAGGAAGGGAGAAACGGGGAGAGCCGAGAGCGGAGCCCTTCTCCCGTGTGCGCGGCTCCCCGCGGCCCCTCCGAGGCCGTGCCCGGGCCGAGTGGGGCTGTGGGCTGTGGGGTGAGCTCAGAACGGGCTTACAGTGGGCCCGGTGTGGGCTCGGGGTGAGCTTAAGGGTGGGCGAGCTGTAGGTGCCCAGCACCTACAGGCGAGCGTGCGGCCCCCTCGGCCTCACCCCGTCGGAGGTTTTAGGGGCTTTCCCACAAGGCGAGGGGAAGGGACAGAGAGAAACGGCCTCTGGGATTTTTGTTTGATTTTTTTTTTTTAAAGCTATTTAAAAAAAAAAAAAAAAAAAGTTGTTATTATTATTATTATTATTTTCTTTCAAAACTATCTCTGCTCAGCGCCGCCGTCCCGCAGCGTGCTGTCACCGAGCTCGGCTGGAGGCTGCACTGCCTGGACAGACCCCCCTCCATCCTACCCCATTGCACCCCACCTCCTGGATCCCACCCCGTAATATCCCACCTCGCCGAGGTCCCCTGCTCCTCTCCGCAGGCCCAGGGGAAGGTTTGGAGGGTTTGTAGAAATGTTGCACAGCGCCATCTAAAGTTCTTCACTCTTTCCTCCCTTTCCATTTTCTCGATGAAACTGAAGCATAAACTTAATTTTTCTGCACAGAGCAAAGGGAAGAGCCCTCCCCAGAGGGACCGGGTTGGGGGCACTTCCAGAACCGGGTGATCCCACTCCCCACTCGCTGTCATCAGAGACAGGGGGGATGCAGAGAAATCGCCTTCCCCCATCCCAGCCCCGATTTAAATTCAGATCTCTGCCTTCGTCCTCCTTCCCGCACTTCCCTGGAGCTGCAGAGACCAAAACGTCAACTTCTCCTTAAAAACAGGGTGCCGGCCCTCCCAATGGATCTCTACCAGCTGCGGCCGTCGGATATTTCTGTGCGGTCGCAGAGCAGACGGGGAACCCGCACAGTGTGTTTTCCCCGCCCAGAACGCGAGTGACATTTAGGTGACATTAAGGTGACACTAAGGTGACATTAAGGCTAGGGGTTCCCAGCATCCCCCTGCTCCCCACCCCGCCTACCTGCTGCCTTCTGGGCGCGGGATCGGCGTTTGACCAAGCTCGGCAGAGCTGGACCAGGCAGGTAGAAGGACGGTGGGAGGAATATAGAGCAGATTAAGGGGAGCCTAAAGAGGATTATTTAAGCAAATCAGGCTATTTAGGATTTCTCTGCGAGCGTTAGCAGAGCAAAGCAGACTAGGGAATCAGGTCTGGCCTCGTTGGGGACTAATGTACCCCGGGTGAGGCAGAGCCACATGCGCCATCCCCAGCCCCACGAAAGGCAGAGGAGTGGTGAGCGAGGCCGCCCCGTCCTCAGCGTCGGATGAGTCCGGCTGTGGCACGGAGCTGCGGTCAGAGAGCACCGCCCGCATAGGGGCTGAACGGGGCGGACAGAGCAACGTGCGAGCAGAAAAGCCCCGGAGGAAAACACATCGGACATGATGGTCAGCTCCCCTCCACCACCCGCTCCCCGGAGGTAGCAGTAGGAGTCGTCCCCCTCCCTCCGCCACTCCCTGCCCGCGTCAGGCCCCACAGCAGCCCCGTTTCTCTCCGCTTCCAGGGCCTCCCGCCTGCCCCCGTCCCGCCGTCGGGGCGGCCCCGCGCCCGGCTGATTTGCATATGCAAATGAGGCACGGGGGAGGGAGGCCACGTGCGGTTCCCCCCGTCGGTCCCCTCGGGCCGGATCGCAGATCCCGCTGCCTCCTGTCACGGAGCTTGTTCCTTTGTGCCGCCTTTCGAGGAATCAAAGCAGACACCGTTGTGACACGTAGCCCGGCGGGTCAGAGGTCAGCTTTCACAATCCCAATTACAATGATTTCTAATGATGTTTATCTTGAGGGCTCCGACGGCCGCGAGCTTTACAAGAGGGCTCCTTTCCCCTCCCCGCTGCTCTCAGGGCTGTGGGAGCTGCGTTGCCCGGCTCCGCGTTCCCCCCGTCGAAGGGCGCAGCGGCTGCGGGGCGGCTCAGAAGGGTTCCCCAGCGCGTCCCGGAACGATGAGAGCGGAGCTCCTGGTGTTGTACAGTGAACGTTAACACGCGCTGCACCTCTCCCTCCCCGTCGAGTCAGGTCCGAAGCGGCGCTAACCGTGCCCGAGCGGAGGTAGGAGCTCTGCTCGCCGAGCCGGCGCTCACGTTTGGTTGTCCGGAGCAGCTATAATGTGGGGGTGGTGGGGCTGCAGGGACTCCCCGGGGCCGTGAGGTCTCGAATTGGGCGGTGGGGGGCAGAGGCGACTCCCTCCGGGGCTGCGGCGTCTCGGGGGTGAGTGCGGTTCGATCCCGTTTCATTCGGTCTTACAACAACTAAACTGCAGACGGACCGAAACGCTGCTCCAGAGCTCCCGATTTGATCTCAAACCGTTTGGGAAAAGCTTTGCCGGGCGGCAAAGGGGTGAAATTCGGAGCTAACAGAGGAGAGTTGTGAGTCGAGAAAAACAAACCCGTAACTTTTCACCGTCTGCCGGGTTCGGGGCACGGAGCGGCCTCGGGCGGCGCGTTGGGTTCACCTCTGTGCGCCGCATCCAATGCCTTAGGGAGATTTAAGGTGTATGTGGACTGTGTAACGCGGCTGTGCCCTATGGGGGGTAGTGGTGGTGGTGGGGATTCGGGAATCGGGCTGTGCTGTGCATTGAAGTCCTTTGCTCCGAGGTCTGATCTGTACGTGCACCAGGTGAGCAACCCCTGCACAAAGCAGAGCTCCGGTCGGTTTGTGTATGGTCACCGTCCACTCGGAGGGAACGGGGATCCGCAGAAAGCTTTTTTCCCTGCGTCACCGCCGGGCCGTCGGGGCTGGGGCGGAGGGGGAATGGAGGGACGGGGCTGCAGGGGTAAGCAGGGCCACGGGCACATTTCGGCTTTGTTTTGGTTTGGTTTAACTTTTATTTGTTTATTTGTTTATTTATTTTCTCATCCGCGCTCGGGCTGTTCGGAGCGCAGCGAGCAGCGAGTAGCAGCAGAACAGCCCCGGGGCGGGGGGTGGCAGTATCCCGGTGCCCCTCGGAGCACTTTCCCGATGTGCGGGACGAGACCGCACCGGGCAATGCGGGGCTTCTTCCCAGGAGAGCACCGCAGGGACGCGGGGAGCTGCGGCAGTGACGGGGCAGATCCCTTGTTCCTTTTTTCCCCTCTCCTTTTTCCTTATTTTCCCCCCTTTTTACCAGACCCTCCCGTTTCCCCTCCGTTGTGAAAAGAGCATGAGAAGGAACTAACATTAACTTTAAGACCAGCCATAGTCTTTTTTTTTTCTTCCTTTTTTTTCTTTTTTTCTTTTTTTTTTTCCCTCCTCCTCTCACCAGAGAACAATGCTCGCCTTATCTCCCCCCAAATAAATAAATCATAATTGCCCGACAGTTCCCCATTGCAATAAACTTGACCAGCTCTTCCAACGATTAGTTCCGCGTTTTCCCCGCTCTGGTAAAAGTCTTGTTAAAAGTGATTAATGTTAAAATAAGCTACTCCTGAATGTATTTTCCAAGATCTTCATTGGCAAAGTGCGAGTATTTGAGCTTCTTAAGGAGACGAATTCATGAGGAAAGAGGATGGCTGCTGGCCGATAAGAGCAGAGGTAGTACTGCGTTTTTGAGTACCAAATGAAACACCAATTACTCCTCTGCAGGTAGATCAGGTTGCTCAGAGCCCCATCCAGCCTGACCTTAGATGTCTCCAAGGATAGAGCATCCATCTCTTATAGATGGGAAACTGCAAGGGAAGAACAGACCAGAAGAACCAATCCTCAGCACGCAGATAGCACAGGAGACATCCCCTCTGTGTTGGAACCATGGTAGACCTCATCACGCTTGAGAATCTTCAATTGGATTGGGAAAATGATCAGTAACTTTGATTTTTTTGGGGGTGGTTCCATGGAGTGGGCTGAGCTTTGCTTGGAATCTCCCCGAATGGACGTTCCTATGTCACTGAGCTGTGGTGGGAGCTCAGATGGGCAAACCAAGCAGAACTCAGGTCACTCTCCACACGTGCTGTGAATTAGGGTCAGGCTATGGGGTGGGCAGGGCAGTCCCCACCCATTGCTGCAGAGCAGAGCACAGAGAGCTTCACCTGAGCCAGGCTGAACCCACCTCCACACCAGCAGAGAGCACCAAGGAAGTCCTCATCCATTTCCAGCAGCACCCATTGCACAGGATGTGTGTGTATGTATATATATATATATATATATATACATATATATATATATATATATATCATGGTGCTGCTCAGGTAGTGCCCCATCTTCCTCCAGTTTGTACTGCTGGAGCAGGTATGGATTTCACAGCACAGGGTCATGGCATGGAGCAATGGGTGAGCTAAACATCACAGCAGCAGCCAGGACAGTTCACACGCAGTTTTTACTTCTGCAGGTCCTTTTACAAACCGACTCACATACTTAAAGTGGATTTCTGGATTAATTTAAGGTTGTTTGGGGTTCTTTCTCTTAAGTGAAAACACAAGAGAGCTGTGTGTTCTTGTAGAAATGAGTGTAAATATGAATCTGTTTCTGCAGTGGTTTAGCATGCAGCTGAGTTTACCTCAGAACACATCTGTTATAGGATGTATCAAATAAATATATATGGAGTCACATTTTAGATACTGATCATGTCCTCCATAGATAATAATACCAGCTGGGGTTATTGCAGGTTCTGTGATGTAGCTGTTTCATATTTGACTCCTTAAAATATGTTTCACTTACTTGTGGACCACACAGGCGCTACCAGGGACACCTGGTATCTATTAGATTGCTTCAGCCCATGGAACAAAGCTAATCTGATAGCAGTGGAGAAGCTGGGAGCTCTGCCACGGCTTTCAGTGGCAGCAGGATGGGGCTCAGGAGGCTGAACTGTGAAAACACAGCTCCATATGACTGCATTCACATCCAGGAGCAAAACCCCACATGTACATGGCTGAACACGAATGACGTCATTAGTGTTATTACAACATATTAGGGGCTCAGTCCTGCTGGTGGTTTTCTTGTTTAAGAACTCCTTTATTTCAGCTTTTTCCTGCTCTAGCCGTAAGAATTCTGAGGATCAAAGTTACCCACAGATGTGCCCTTGGGTTCCATAGGAATTCTACACAAATGAAGCTGACAGTAAGGCAGGACTTCAGAATCTGCTTCCGAGCAGCTCAAAAGAGGCTTGGACATTCACTTAATTAGGACAGAGTGCGCTTACACTGAGAAATTGAGCACCTCAAATAAACACGGCTGCTCCCTATGCACAGAACACAGATGGACTTGCAGACAACTCCTTGAGTCACCCAGCACAGCTCCTGGCATCAAGCAGAGCAAAGGTGGTGCTAACCCAGCCCAAAACCTCTTGCCCTGATCTGGTGCATCTCTGATGCTGTGTTTTCATTATCCCAACGGGTGGCTGTGGTGCTTGCAGGGAGCAGCGATCAGCCCGAGTACCACAGCTCTTTTTGTGTTGCTGTTTCTGCACAGGTTCTGCCCTTTAGAATGGGACCCAGGCGCAGTTTGGTGTGTTGCTGAGCTTATGAAAAAGTCGTGAACTAGTCACAGATTCACACAGCGATTCACAGGAATTATGTGAGCATTTCAGACAACACCAGAAGGGAGAAAACCTATAAAGGCAGAGTGTAGAGCTGCCCCAATATCTGGAACCCTGCAGCTCCATGAAGCACAGCGTGGCCCTAAGCAGCACATCCTGCACTCCAGCATTTCCAGCAAACCATAACAAAGGGCAGAAATGGGGGCAGGTCACGTCCTGTGCACAGCCATACTGCAGGCTCAGTGCTTTGCTTCACACTGGTGCAGGATCAGACTCCCTGCATGCTGCTTTCCCTTTTCCCTCCTTTTCTTTCTTTTCTCCTTTTCTTGCAGTTTTCAGCATCAGCCCCACAGTGCATCTTTGCTTCCTTTTTGCCATGTCACAGTTCCTGTCCAAAACACATCAATGTGCCTAGACTGGGGGGTTTGCAATATTTCCAAAAGGGACGTTGCAGGAGGAAAGTTTAAAACCATAGGGCCCAATCCTGAACTCACTCAGAGCTGTTGCTTCAGTGGGAGCAGCCCTTGTGCTGCATGTGCAGGAGCTCTGAAGTTAAAAGGCGGCTGTTCAAAAGGGTGCTTTGTTTCTTGCTTGTACCGTGAGTTTCTCATGTAAAGTTCTATATATTCCTCCACAATAAATACATGAAACAGTTAATCCAATGTTATATTGTTTGGTAATATTTTACTTGCAAATGACCGTCGTTTCTTCCCTGCTCTGTTTGTTCTTCTGAATGTCTGTTTTACATTCTGGAAATGGAAGAGCCATTCTTTTAGTGCCCGTTGCTTTCTGATGATAATCGCTATCTCTGTGCCTCGCAGCCAGTCTATATTTTCGATCAGCAAATATTGAACCACGATGGTGAGGAAGGGCTGAGCTATGATACGGCCAAAACAAGCAAATAAAATCGGGCCCACTTTCCTTTTTCGTTGTTACATTTCTATTATTTTCTGGATGTTCCTTCCTTATGGGCTATGTCCTTCCATAGGCAGGATGGGGACACTGTGGCTGTCTTGTTGGGTGGCACCGCAGGGACAAGGGTTGGTGGCTGTACTGTGGGTTGGGGGCTGTAGGGGAGCCAGGACACATGGCTGGGGCTGTGGTAAATCTTCTTCTCTTGCCAGTGCGCAATTGCAGCGACAACCGCTGGGCCAAACCCTCAGCACTCGCCCAGGCAAAATGCTGTTGACTTGAATGGGCGTTTGCAGGGAGATTTTGGGTAAGTCGATGTGGACTTTTGTCTGTGTGAGGACTGAAGGATTTGGTCTACAGTCTTTTACAGTATGAGGTTCATTAACATGCGGGAAATTCCCACACCCTGTGCAGGGCCCCTTTGTACCTCTGTTAGGCAGAAACTCCTGATAAACTGCTGCGTCCTCTGCTCAAAGCTGTGGGCGGGAGAGGAACTGAACAAACTCTGCATCGGCTAATGGCTTCTTCCCAGGAAAAGCTCACACAAAGCACAACCTGGGTCGCCCAGCAGATCCAGGCAACGTAAGGGCCCCTGCCCATCCATGTGCTCGAGCCCATTGGCATCATACTCCGAGGTCACTGAAATTATATGATCCCTTTAAAGCTGCTCTGTGCAACATGAGGGACACTCAGTTATGCTGGGCACTTGCTTGAGAGTGTCAATTAGGATCTCTTTGGGCACAATCATTTTTTAGAGATCTGTTTGGCATCAGTCCCTGTAGGAGATAGCTGGAGAGGCTGCTGCTGTCCAGGTGTCAGAATGAAACATTTGTTTTTGAGATGCCCTGTAAACCCGTCAGTGCAGGGCAGCCAGCTGGGTGCCAGGTCTTGGTTGGCCACCTTGGGAAGGGTCCAAGTATTGCAGAGAGCTGCAGTGCTCACTGCATGGTATCAGAAATGCAAACATTCGCCAGTGGGATGTATTGATATAGACACCACCTTATAAATAATCCATTTCTCCTCTGGTGGTGGGAGATGCTGGAAATAATATTCTCTACCTTGGAAAGGTGTCATCCAAGAATTGGTTGGGGATTCGATGCTAGCCTGGTGTCACAACTACGAGAGGAAATAACCAGTCCAAATACAGCATTAACCCTCAGCCTTATCGCTCACAGATCCATCATGCCTTGCAATAATTTACCAATAAATATCCAGATGAACTGAGCAGTACAGAAAATGTAAAGGTGGTAAACATGCTCTCTGCTGAATTATTCCGTGATAGACAAGTGGCTGGTGGCAGAGTTGAATTATTTAATGTTATTTTCCTGTATCACGTAAGCGAAGTATAAGCTTCATTTTTGGATTATGATTTGTATTATGAAATGCTTATCAAGTGTTTTCCAAAGATTAGTTTAGTTTTAATTAAATAAACCTTTCTCAGGAGAAAGCTCCCAACTACTCTTCGTACCCAGAGGCGACCGTACTTGTTGTTTTTAATTATTTTTCACTGTTACCCAAACTGCTTTGGGTACTCCTGCCCAATTAAATCAAAGACACGGGCTTCTTATACACAATATGTTTAATATTTAATTTTAATTAAATTAATTAAATTGTTTATTTAATTTTATGTGCATTATTGTGCGCGGAGCAATGCAAAATTTATGATAGGGAGAATTTGTGGGAGCTTTCAAACAAGCTAATTACCGAGGTAAAAGGAGACTTCTGCTGTCTGCCCAGGGAGCAGGCATTCGACTGTAAGGAAATAACCAAACAGACGTCGTTTGGATGAAACAAGAGGTGGTTGCGCAGCATTCAGAACTATTTGTTTTACTGTACTTTGCCTTGTAACCATCACTTGATTGTCTGCAACAGATCTGACAACAGCCTGCTCCCACTCTCGGCGCAGGCAGGTGCTCAGGTGCTTAGTAGGGCCAGTAAACCTAACGCTGCAATAGCAATGGATGAGGAATATCGAAACCCAGCAGCTCGTGCCACACATGTACATTGTTGGTCACACCTGCAGCCTTTTTCCTCCCACTGCATTCATTTATCCCACAGGTAATATTTATGAGAGCTGCTGCTGTTCACTGAAAAGAACAGAAAACAGTCAACTGGCTTCATTCTTATCTCAAACTAGGTGTGTTTTTGGGTGGATTACATGTTGCCATAGATATTTTACAAAGGAAATTCTCTTTTTCACAATTTTCTCACTTGGTGGTGTGTTGTTCCGGGGAGTTCCATAGCATCACCTCCATTCTCACTATTTCTGGAGGAAGTTAATAGCCAAGAAAAAGCAGAATTATTTTTTTACGATTTGCCTGATGTTAGCCTGCAGTCTGCGCAGGAACACAGCCCCAGATCAGCTGTACACAGTGGGGCTGTGCTGTAGGTAATGATGGGTTTGGAACAGGCCCTTGCGGCTGATTTTTTCATCCCAGAGAAGGCAAAACCCAATGCTGCACCCAACTGCATTCATGAGAAAGGCACAGGGCAGTGTTTTGGCATTGCTGGGCATTGTTTTGGCATTGCTGGGAGTTGTTTTCTATGGAAAGGCAAAAGGAGTTAGGAGGATTCCTGACCAGGGTGAAGCAGTGATGGGCACTGTCCCTTTTCACTCTCCAAGGGTTAAAAACGACTTCACAGAAAACATAATTTCTCTGAGCACTGTGACAATTAAAACAAATGTAAATAAATGCATTTGCAGGAATAATTCATAGAATAATTAACAGCTCCTGGGCCCCAAGAGCAGAATGGCTAAAAACAATCTTCCTTGAGCGTCAGAGACATTCATAGAGCAATAGTTTTATTTCAGCAGATTAAATAGTATCATAAAAGTAGCTGATGATGCAGTAAATTAAAAATCAGACTGGGGCCGATTTTACAGCAGCTTTTTTTTGGTCTAATACAATTACCCATTTCTGGCTAAACATTAGTTTTAAATCAACAGCGTTTGTCACAAAGAATTTTCTCTTGAAATTATGAGAAGAATTTAAAACAAGAGCAATATTACCAGATACAGAAAGCCTGGAGAGATCTTAATACTGAGGGAGCACACATCAGAATGGCTCCTCGAGATGCAGTGCTTTCCCTACTGCTTTCCCTACTTTACCATGTACTCTCATGGGCAGAGCACCCCCTGCACAACATACCTCATGTACGTGCAGACCGTACCAGGCACATCCTCTCCAGTTCGGAGAGATACTCCGTCAGCTCTGCTTGCTCAGACCTAAAAGAGGAAGGAACAAGCAATGAAGATGGGACTGAGCCAAGCAGGGGCTTGCTGTCAGCTGGCCACTGAGCCTCGTCCATCCTTTTCCTTCTTTGGGAACTTGTGAGAAGACACTGGAAAAAAGAACAAGTGAATCAAGCCAATGGGTTATGGTAGAGTGGGACATTTCAAGGTGGGAATGAACGGGTATGCCAGCAACCAAGACACACACAGCCTGCCCTGAGTGCTTGCAATAAAGCGGGGAGAAGCTTGGAAATAAGGTGTAAGGTGTAAATCAGGGCAGGCAACTTGTAAGGGAGAAGTGGCTGTCTGATTTACAGGGTAAATTATTGGCTTCACTAGATTTCATTATCTTCACCAAACTGTTCTTTATATTTCACCATGTTTATATTTTATTCAGAGAGTTTTTCTGAGAAGGAGACTGAGCACACACGCTGTCACCATTTCCTCCGATGCGTGCAGGGCTCCCGGAGTTATTTATAAAGGCAAACTTTGACTTTTATAGGCAGGGCAAGATTATTTTCCCTAGCTAAATATATGTTTTAGTAAGTGTGCTAAAGGTACTTTAATAAATGTGCATGCTATCCGATGAACTTACCGCAACAGCTGCTGCGTGTCCATGCTGGCATGCTGCTCTAAGATTGATGGTGGAGGACTGGTAGGAGACCCTATCTCAGCACCCTTAGCTTCCCATGCACAGTGAATACATGCCCACAGCACCATCTGTGCTCTCTACTTTTGATTTTTTCTGTTTCTGACCAAAACAGAGCCTTGCAAGAATTGGCTTTGGCTGATCCCACTGTTGTTACTTGTGGGGTCAGGGGAAAAGGCACATAGGGTGAGTTTTCGCCATGTTCATAACTTGGGTAGAGACCTCACCAAAAAAGAGGCAAACAGAAGGGAGAAGTGTAAGGATGGAGGTTTTGTCAGCAAAAACCTGATTCCTCAGCTTACAGAAAGGACAACCTGTCCCTTCCTGCTCGTCACTTCCATCAACATACCTACACCGTGTGCTGATGTATATGCAATTTCTCTTTAACCCAACACTAGTTATTTTTCCTCTCCTTGTTCATGTTATCAGCTGTGGCATTACCCAACGTCACCTGCCCTTTCTGCAAGATGTATTCCCAGGCTCTCCTGTGTCTGCAGCTTCACTCCCATAGTCATGGTTGTAGGAAGGGACATCTTAGAATCATAAAACCACAAAACAGCTTGAGTTGGAAGGGACATTTAACTGCAGTCTGGTCTAACTCCCTGGCAGTGAACAGGGACACCTACAGCTCCATTAGGTGCTCAGAGCCTGGTCCTGCCTAACCTTGAATGGTTCCAAGGACATGCCATCCATCACCTTTCTGGGCAACCTGTTCTACTTGTGCACCAGCTAACAGGAGCAACTTCCAAACCTGTGCCCCAGGTTTCATGGTACCCAACATTTGAGTCAGCACTGCGGGTCTTAAGAAAGGGTAATTTCGACCTGATGGAGCAGAAACGCTCCATGGTGTTTTTCAGATCCAGCAAGCAAATAGCACCTCTAGCATGGCCACCCCAAGCTGTCATGGCAAGGCTGTATGCTGCGCCACGAACTGTGCATGCAGTCTACACTACTTTTTAATAGGAAAATAAACCTTATTTATATTGTTTTAATAGAGGAATTGATTGCTTGGTGTCCTTTTAAAGCAAATAAATTTTAATTCTGGATTAAAATAGCACTTCTGCACTTGAAATCATAGTGAATTTACAGTGGCAACAAAGCTTTCCCTTTTAGCTCTTTATGGGTTTGTCCAGCAGATAATCTTCATCAAAGGCATTTCAGAGCAGTTAACAGTGTATTTATCATTATGGCTGTGAGAATCAGAGCAACCTGATTGTTCCCACTTTATGGTGGTAGAGCTGAGGAAAAGAGAGCCAAATGATCTGCATAGAGTTGCATAAGGGATCTGTTACAGAGCTAGGGTCACCCCTGGGGCTTTCCTGCAAGACATGCTGAAGACTCAGTTTCATAGATGGGACATTTTGATATGCAAAATAACTAGTATAGGCTCTGGTTGAATGTGAAAACACTCATAAAAGAAATAGAGACTGAGATGAGCCTAAAAAGTGGGGAAATTGGTTGGTGAGGAGGGAGGCTGCTAATGAACTTCTTCCTTATGGGTCCCTTCCAGCTCAGGATATTTTATGATTCCACATAGCTGTCTGAAACATGTTCTTTATATTCCCTGCAATGCATAGGAGTTGGACTATAAGCAGAAGTCTTGTACACCAGGTGTAAGTCTAGAAGCAATTTTGCTTTGTTCGCAGTAGTGTTATTAAGCTCTTGCAGTAGGGGCTTACAGCTGATGTGCTGACAGGCTTAATTTCAGGAGCAATGTGATTAGGGCAATGGGAATGGCAGTGCTATGCCAGCCCTTGCTTTTACTGGCTGTGACGTTGAGGCAAAAACAAAGCCAAGCCCAAGAAACAAACTTTCTCCATCTGCAGACAACTTTTGATTTTGGAGGTGTGCACCAGACGAACCACAATGACAAGCCAATTCCAAACCAGTGGAGGTCCGCGAGTGCTTTTGCTAATATTTATTTTATGACACATTATAACCACTGTGTGCTGCTGTTGCTAGGACCCCTTGGGAAATAAAACTGGAGAGTGCAGTTGTGAGAGCCAAGAGGCCACAACTTTATTAAATGTGATGCAAACCGTGCACGTAGGGGCTCTCTGTCCTGGCTGAGGGTGGGCAGAAGTGGGGCTGGATCCTTCACTCTTGATAAGAGAGGAAAACTCAAATGTAATGAGTTTGTGCAGCCTGAGTTCCAACCTCGTTA
Source organism: Lagopus leucura (assembly GCF_019238085.1). NCBI lineage: Eukaryota > Metazoa > Chordata > Aves > Galliformes > Phasianidae > Lagopus > Lagopus leucura. The sequence continues at coordinate 8,219,979 of NW_024962273.1, read as the reverse complement.
AAGTGCCATTTCCTTCTCCTTGTAGATCCATACCTGCTCTGGTCCTTTCCTAAATATTAATCATTTGTCTGCTGGGACCATGCTCATTTTCCATTTTGTTCCACCAGCATTTTTAGGGACTGAATAATTGCGCTCTGGAAGCAATTATAAACCTGGTTAACTCTTTCCTTTCACATCTTCTCTTCCAATCACATTGCTATGCACTGTTTTTAAGGGACATGGGAGGCTGATTCCTCATTCTCTCACTGTCTGATGGATCTTGGAGGTTATACAGAAAAAAAACAAACAAAAAAAAAAAAAAAAAAAAAAAAAAAAAGAAAAGAAAAAGAGGAAAGAATATTGATTCCTTCTCAGACTTTTTTGAAATCAGTGGGTTTTTTTTGTTTGTTTGTTTGTTTTAGTTTCTATGAGAGATTGAAAGTGTGTGCAAGGACTCAATGGTTGGCCTGGTGGCCTCTTACTGATGCTCATTTCTAGATAGGGCCCGACAGCTCTCCATAGATGATACATTCATCTCTTTCCTTTTATTTTTATTTTTATTTTTATTTTTATTTATATTTATATTTATATTTATATTTATATTTATATTTATATTTATATTT
>NW_024962273.1:8202449-8219367 GCF_019238085.1 Lagopus leucura | reverse complement strand
TATTTATATTTATATTTATATTTATATTTATATTTATATTTATATTTTATTTTTATTTTTATTTTTAATCTACCACATAAGGGAATGGAGCTATGCACCTTTTCTAACTTAGTGGATTTTTCATTCAAATCCACTTGTGGGAAATGCCTATTTCTTCAAGTTTCAGTTACAAGAGGATGAGTCAGAATTCCTGTTTGAACAAAATACATGGCCAGAACAAAGTCCTAGCCTCCATCCTCCTGCCTTTAATTTTTACTCCTAATATAGGCATTCCCCAAAGTTTCAAGAGAAAAGCAACATGAAAGATGATTTCGAAGCAGAGCTCTTCACCTGACTGATGCCAGTAACATGGCAAAGCCATGTGTTGATTGTAAATGTGTGGAGAAAAATGCCTGAAGTGAAGAAGTGTGCAGCAAAAAGCACTCTGAAAGTTCTGGTTCTTCAGGGGTCAGATCTTAGAAGCCCAAATTCAGATCCAGTAAAGGGAATTGAAGATCTCAATACTAATGAACTACTGCAGGATGCAACAGCCAGCTCTGGGGGTCCTGCTATCCTAGGGCATCAAAGGATGTTATGGAGCTACTGCTTCAGCTTGTCCTCCCATTAGAAGAAGGATATCTTTGCACTGACAGTGAACTCTTTGGATATTTTGATAAGTTCTGTAATCATCTCTTGCCACTCATTGCCATTATGATCCCTAAATGTCCTCTTCTGTGATTTTCTCCTTCTCAGAGGTTTCTGTGGCATTCAGTCATCTCTCCCTGACAAAGTGGGAGAACAGAGCATTTGTAGAGGTAACCTGACTCCATAAATTGGAGTGATGGTCACACAAAGGGCTCTGAGAACAATGTGAGGCCCTTAGGAACAAGGCCAAGCATGGCTGCCATGCCCTTCACCATGGTGTCAGCAGAGCTGTGTGCAGCTGAGTGCTGTGCGCTGTAAACAACCTGGCAAATCACAGCTCCTCACACCATGACAGCTGAGTGTCTCTCACTGTGAGTTTTTTTACTGTCCTGATTATATATAATTACTGTCCTGATATGATCATTCAGATCCACAACAATTTGTACTTTCTGGAGGTGGAGTAAATTCTTGAGGGTTGAATGCTGTCCCTACCATGACTGCAGTCCATATGTTCTGTTGTTGGTCAGGCAATACCTGGGACACCAAAACTCTACCTCAGCCTGAGCCCCATGCAGGCGTCTTGCAGACCTTCTGCTTGCCACTGATTTCCTTCAAGGAAGCAGCTGCTGAAGTCTTTCCATTCAACCACCTTTCCTGGCCACCTTGGAAATTTTCAGCTTTCAAGAAGACTTTTGAGAAGATTGTAGCAAAATAACTGGATCCATTTTGGCTCCAACTGCTACTGACAGGTTAACTTGGCAACAAGGCAGTAGGTAAAACCAAGCTGCTCTCTTTTGTTGAAGGCTTCTTCCTTGACAGAAGAAGAGTTTCTTCTTCTTCTATTCTTCTGGCTGTGGCATTTCCAGCCAGCAGAGCAGAAGTCAGCTGTGAGATCCAGCTGTCATACTCCCAGCACTTGCCAGCAAAGCATGATATCAGAAATATAGATGAAGGTATTAGGCATGCTTAATGGACTTGCGAGTCCCAGGAGAGATTTTGCAGCTCAATTGAGGACTTCTACCTGGTCTCTTTTCTTGTCTAGGTGGCACTATCTAGTGTGCACTGAAGAGGTTTTTGGCTATTGTAGTAGCCAGCTGTTCTTGTTATTTGTGCAAGGCAACAATACTGCATCCTTTTCTTTTGCCTGTGAACCCTATCCTTAATCAGAGTTTGGCTTGACTACTCATACATTTATTTCCTTAAAACAGACATTTTGTATGAGGATCACTCTCTTAACTACTGAGGCCTTGTGAAGAGTTTGTGATATGCTGTCGTACTTCCTGAACCAGTTCACATGTAAGCAGAACCATACCAGTTGTTGGTGTAGTTTGAAGAGCTTTGGTGGTGAGTGGTGCAGACAGCAATGCAGGAGGTTTGGTCTGCTGGCTGGTAGCTGGGGTGACTTGAAGTATTTGGTCAGTCTGCTTCAATGAGTGCCATTAAGCATAAATGTAATGTCAAAGACAGGTTAAACATTGACCTTCTTGTTCACTTCTTAAAAATTGTTTTTCAGATCACTTTAGATTTCTTGTTTACATAAATCCAATCATTTCATGGCTGTTAAAGAAAACAATGGGCAATGCTGGCATATTGTGTTATGAAACAGATCTGCGTGGATCACCTTTTGGACACAGAGAATGTTTCAGTCTCTGCATCCATTCAGACTTTGTCTTCACTGCAGGATTTAGAAGATCCCAAATGTTGGTTCTGCACACAATAACTTATTCATAACTTCTTTATATGCCGCTATTCTTCCTCATAAATATACTAATAAAACTCATTATAGAAATCAAAGCCAGCTAATACAATATATCTGATGGACAGCTGTCTCTGGATGCATGAATTATAATTACATGAAGCAAGATGGTCTTATTATGCCAGGGCATCTTTGCTCTGAATAAATTTCTATTGCTGGTGTGTAATCTTTTGACTCAGACCAAATAGGCACTTGCCCAGACAAGTCCAACACAATATTATTATTGAGCTAAGCTTTCATTTTGCAGAATTAAATTAGAGAAGTGATGCTGCAAGTTGTGTCTTTGTGTGAGTGTGGCCTGTGCAGGCTGAGGGATGGGGGGAATGAGAAGCATTCATCCTCCGAATGGGTCTTACCAACCCAGCCTGCTTCCAGGCTATAACTTAATGCCATACGCTGATTTAGATGTAGCACTTGTCAGCCAGGAATAAGACTATAAGACACAGACATCCTAGGACTTGACCCATACTTTATTGTGAATACGTGATTGAACTCTGAGCTGAAAGACAGACAGAGACAGCCATTAGTGTGGGAAGGAGAATTTGTTCTGCCATGTAAGATTCCCAAATATCTTAAACTCTGCTCTGTAATTTAATCTTAGGACTCTCTTAGCAAATTTCTCAATAGTATATGCCGAGAGACTTTTCCCAACTTATTTTCCCCCCAGCGCCTTTGCTTTAGCAATCTGCTAATAAAAATGGCTGCACCTATTTTTGAAACACCTCTTGGGACAGTCTCTTTGTGACTGTTTTTAGTTGGAGGGATTTCTCTTTTTACTCTTCTGATATTCATATTAACCAGAACAAACTGATAGTGAAAGCTGAAGCCACAATCCCATAGTAGGTCTCTTTATTTGAAAGGGATCGTCGTTAGGTTTGAATCAAGTTAGCAGCATTTACATGACAGCAATGGAATAGCAGTCCTCTACTTAGGCTGATCTCCAAGGGCAAACCATTGGTGAGTAGTTGCAATTCATTCGCATGAAGTGTTCTGACCCTTCACCAGGAAGCCACAATTATAACTGAGCAATGGCAACATGAGGGGCATGAAGGAAAGATTTGTGTCCTCAAGAAATTTAGAGAGCACCTACAAGCAGAAAGCTTTATAGCTGGGCATCACAGCTATCATACCAAAAGACAAGAGAAAAAGAGCATCTCTTCCTTGTTTACTGTGGGATTGTTTTGAGTAGCAGGCAGAAGCAAGATTCTGAACTTAAGAAATATCCAGAGAATAAAACAAAACACTGGAAGAAAAAAAACATTTATTGACTTTAGGAATGGAGATTTTTTTTTTTTTTTTTTAAATAAAATCCTAATACCTCAATTCCTACTAATAAAAAATGAATAGGCCAACATTATAGTTAGCAATAATTAAGTATCAAATGCACAGTGAGAAGCCTATCCCTCCATTTACTATATGTAAGACTTAATTTAAATGATTTCTGCTTCACAAACATACTTAATATCAACAAGAACACTATTTACACTGATTTTTTAATTAAAGGAATTTAGTAAACTTTTATGCTTGCAGTTTGCCTGCAAGCAGATTTTTTCCCCCTTCAAATTTATTCTGTCAAAATAGTTAGACAAATTGTTCCTGCAAACATATTTGAATTACGGATTATTTGCCACTTGTGCCAGCAAGGTGTTTCTGCAGCTAGCTAAAAGTTGAGGATATATCTACCTTTGTCTTCTGAGCACCTTCCATTATCAAGTGGAGAGAAACTGGTGTCTCAAAAAGGTGTTTTTCATCCTATGACAACATATCTCCATTTATTCCCTATGGAAAACCCCTTACAGGCCTTGAGCCTCAAGTTTAGATGGCTGAAGATCTCAGATATTTCGTGACTGGTTGTGTTGGCTCTGGTACCATTTGAGGTCCTTACCAAGCTGATTTAGCATGTATGAACTCATGCTGCTTCTGTCCCAAAGAAATGTCATCTCTTGACTGAACTAATTTCAACTTTAGAGTAAAATTTACCATTTGTGAGCATTTGTATGAATGTATTTTAGGAAGCTTGTGTTGTGGAAAAGAAAGGTAATGAATAAAACATATTCTGGCTTGTAGTTTGGTGCTAGATTTGTGAATACAGTAATCCAGCAATTCTAGTGGAATGTGATGCTGTGCTTGAAGGGTGCAATACACTGATGCAGCAGACAACATTGGAAATTGTGTTGCAGTGAGGAATTAAAAAAGAAAATAAAAGAAATAAGTAAGAAAACCTCAAAAAGCTGTTTGATGTGGGAAATGTATATTGATACTCTGCATATACATTACTCTTTAAGGAAAAGAAGGAAGAAAGTAAGGGAAGAAGGGATGAAGAGAAGGAAGGGAAGAAAGAAGTATGGAAGGAAGGGGGAAAGGAAGTGAGAAAGGAAGAAGGAAGGAAAAAAGAAAGGGAGAAGGGAAGGAAAAGGGGAAGGATACAGGAAAAGCTATGGTGATAGGTGAAAGGGGATCACTACGAATTGCATAAATTGTATTCTATGTAGGGCAAGAACCAGACCGGAGAGTGTGCAAAGCCCACGAGTCGTGAGCTCTGCCCTGGCCTTGCCTGCAGGCAGGATGTTACCGAGCTGCTGCTCCCAGGATTGCAATGTAAAGCACAGAACAGAGAAGGTGTTTTACATGCTTTTAAACACAGGGACTACCGATGCTGTCACTGCCTGGGTTTGCCGACAAACAACGCATCCAGCTGAGTAATTTATTCTCAGCGTATAATCTTTGACGGCTGAACAGCAGAAAAGCTGTTTGATTCGTTTGAAAATCAGTGCCGCTGCAAGGTGCGAGAGCGGTATTTAGTATCTATTTTGAAACTGATACTGGAGACAGCTGATAAACTGCCAGAAGATGGGGATTGCAACACACAAAGCTAAAATGTGAAGGGCTAACAAACACTGAGGAAAGCCACTCGTAGGGGAATAGAAATGCGGTGGAGTTTGGACTCAATTTATTTTGCCCTTGTAGCCATTTGAGGTCCGTAAATCTTGTGGGTCAACAGGTGTAGGCTGAACATTTCACAAGGGTGGGAAATTTTGTGCACATCCTCTGTAAGGTGGATTGCTGAAGATGGGGCTCCAGTGCCCTGATTTTGAAGGAATATGGAACAATTAAGAAGTAAAGATAATGGCAAATAAAGAACTGAAATTTTATGAGGCTCAAACTAAGCTGTGTTTGGTTGTGACTGAAGCTGAAGCCTTGGTCAGTGTTGCCAATAGTCACTATTTTCTTATTCATTATCCATTTTTGGAGACAAGGAAAGAAAGGCTTAAAGTTATCCATTTAAAAAGCATCAGTGCTCAAAGTACCATTTTCACAGTCAGCTTTGCTTTGGTAGGATTGGCATTTCATCAAGCATAAGATGAGGAATAAACAAATAACTAATAGGTTAGTATGGAAAAAAAAGACAGTTTAAATGTCTCAGATATTTGGAAACCTGGACATAGTGGTGAGTATGCCGACAGTCTTGAGCAGCAATAAGAAACACATAATGAGGAAATTTGCCATCTGTCTAAGGATAGAGCTTGAGGTTGACCCAAAGGCTCTGAAGTAAAGGACAAACTCAACCAGAGGCTGGGCATGAGCTTTAGAACAAGAAACAGTGAAGATAGGAAGAAGATTTTTATATTTTTTAAATAAAGAAATGAAGCTTTATACTAACTATATTTCCCAAAGATTAATGAAGGGATGGGCCTAGAAAGTGTTTTTTAAGTGATAAGGAAGCTCTGCACATACAGATGGAAATCCACATACAGATGGATTATTTTACTGTTGTGGAGATGAGAAGTGAATTTTTACTGCTGAACACAGCTGAGTCAATAGTCAACCTCCTCAGGAAGAGTATTTCTAGTACTGATGCAGACTGACATCGTCAATGCATGAGCACCAGCCAGGTACCACAGTCCCGCTCAGGACTTTTTCATGTGAGGCATTATCTGAACATTTATCCAGGGGCTGTCTCTGCCCCTGCCACCAATGTCTCCACTTATGTGCCAGCCCAAGCCATGCTCTTGTTGTTGTCCATAACAATCTATGCATAGGCTTACAATTCAACATGCATGTGAGCGCTTCTAACATCCTCTATTAATATGAACAGCTGCAAAATTCAGACAGAATGAGTGAATGGGTGATGGGAAAGAGGAAAAAGGAAATTATGATAGAAAGCAGACAGCTGTGAAGACTAGCGACGTGCCCAGCTGATGGTATCACAATCAGTATTTCTGAAATGTGTAATAAGGGATAAATAAGTCAATAAATAAAATCGACTTCAAAAGGCCACTTGGGAAAGGTGCATAGTCTTGATTACCTAATTACAGCAGGAATATTACAGACATGGAAATAGTACAACAAAGTCCCACAGCGACTTTGTAGATCGGAGGCTCCAAAATGGTTAGTGAAACTAGGTCTGTAACCCTCAAAAAAGGAAAAGATTAAGAGGGGACCAGGAGGAGCTGTGCAGGGCTCTGTGGGGAATGGCAGAGAGCAGGGCTGTGGTTATTAGAGCTAATGTCAGACATGAGAATGAGGGGCAGAGTTCTAGCGAGGTCTTGCCCTGTGCAAATGTAATATGTTTCTTTTTTTCTTCCAGAGGGTATATATTATAAGCTACCAGATGCTGCTCTAGAAGCAACCAATCTGACCACATTTCAGATAGAGAAGGAAGCATATGGAGGGAGAGGGGGAGAAGCGCTCTGTCGTGGGGAACAACTGTTTGCTGGAGGAGAGGGCAAGCCCAGTCTGGCCCCCTGCCATCCCCAGCATTTCTCATATCCCTGTGTAATCTTCTGACTTTTGATTTAGATGTTTCCTAAAAATGTGGCTCAGTGGTTGGTACGTACTAGACATTAGCCCAAGAAAAGAATGAAAAAACAAAACAAAACAAAACACCAACCAAAAACACAACACAACGGTACTGTATCTCATTAAAGAATTTTTAAAGGGAGACTCAGAGGCGCCATTTACTTCTTGTTACTCATCTCTTGTCTCCCAGGGCTCCGTCCCGATGCGCGGCCCAAGGGAGCCTCGCATGGAGGGGATGGTGGAGGTGGGCACCGGGGAACAGACGCTGCCCATAGGCACTGGCAGGTGAAGGGACGCAGCTCTGAGAGCCAGGATTGGGCCCGTGCTCGGCAGGCTTACGGCTCAATGAACAGCATTTTTTCCCATAAAACAATTTAAAAGAAAACAGAATTTATCTGTAATTATTTCTTGTTTTCTCCGACCAAACATTCCAACACCGATATTGCTGTAGGCGCAGGCAGCGCCGAACATTGGGAAGTGGATTTTGTAAACAATTTCTCAAAGCACTACAAAGTTTAAATATTAATTTGGCTGTAATTGGCAGAGAAGCAATTAAAAAGGCTATGAAGCCGACTTTTTCCCTCCTTTACTTTCTCCTCCCTTTTCATTTAACCACAGTATAGAAAGTAGATGTAAAACAATAGGACCCTGAGCTGTACTGCATTCTAAGCCTCGCTTGCCTTAAAGCTACAATATGGATTTAATTTATATGCAAATGTAAGCAATAAAAAGCCAGGCACTGTAGAAATTACAGTATTTTTCATAGATGCTCCACCAGCACACAAGGCTGCCTTGATTTCCAACATGGAGCTAATTATTGCTGGTCACTGAGCTACCTTTTTCTTTTAATATCTCACTCTTTCTCTCCCTCTCCTTTTAAAGAATGTGTAAATTATTTTCCCGAGACGGAGAGAAAGAGAGAGAGAGAGAAAGAGCCAAAGATTGGGGACAAGTGAATGAAAACAGCCAGAAATATCTCCTGTGAGATTCAACATCAGGATAATTTCACAGTCTCGCTTTTTGACTGCTGTGTCCCGAAGCTGACCAGCACCATGCAAGGCTGATCAAAGGCCATCGGAAACATCAAGTAAGCCTAAATGGGGCTAAAGTATGCTAATAGAGAAGCTAAATGTACTTTAATCCCGGTATAATACAAGGTAACTCGGAGGCAGCGAAGGGCCTTGTTGCCTTTCCCTACTGGTCCCGGACCCCTGCGAGCCCTGAATAGAAGCCGCTTCCTATTCTTCGCCCGCCGGGGCGCGGGTCCTCAGATGCACACCCGTCCCCTCCTCCTCCGTTTACCCAGCGTCAACAGTCGGCTGAGCAAGCCTCCTCCGCTCCTTAGATCAGCACCCTGTGACCTTCCACATTTAAGCACAGGCCATTAAGCTAAGCTTTCCAGCTGTTGCCTGAATTATGAAGGATTTTTTTTTTTTAGGGGAGGGCAGAGCTTAGTGGAACACTAGGCAACAGCCCCATGACTGCACCCACCGCCACCCAGCTCGCTGCAGCCCGAAATAGGTTTTCTGGGTGAGGAGAGGGGCTGCTTTGAAACCGCTGCTACCCGTGGTTGTCTGGCTCTGTCCTCATTGTGCCCTGATCTAATTTTAGGGAGAGGAAAGGGAGCTGATGGACCTGGGGCTGAGATCTTGTGAGAATCCTCCTGATTGCAGGGCAACTTTCCTCTTAATTCTTCTGATTCATTTTTAGATGCTGACTTCAGTCCTTGCTGCGGGAGGAAAAAGGGTGGTGGTTCTACCCGTGAAATGCCGTGCTTCGGTGGGTGCTTGCAAAACTACCACTTGCAAACCCCAGATTAAAAAGAAAACTGATGTAATTTTAAAGCCCGCCAACTGCCTTAGTGACTGTATCAGAAGATTAAAAACAAAGGTTTCATTGAAGCGCTACCTCCCACTGTGCAGCTGAAAGTCTTATGGCGGAGGCAAATGGTCCTAAATATCTCTCTGCTAAGTACAAATTACATACTGGATATATTAAGTTGTAATGGTGCATTTTCGGGAGTCACTTTGCTTGTGTGAGAGCATCAGTTAAGACTCCAAAAATGCTGACTGCGTGGCACATGGACACAAAAAGGAATTTGACTTTCACAAAAAATGTTTTGTTCATATTAAATGCTTTTTGCCTCTGCCTCCCCCCATCCCCCAGCTCAGCCTGGAGTCTCAAATGCCAGACCCAGTGTGTACAGTAACTCTCTCTGAAATCCGTGGCAGAGAAATAGTATCCTGGCCTGGCAAACTACTGTCTGGGCTTGCATTCCTACTCTTCGCCCCTCTGTGCTGGGGCTTGTAAGAACCCTTCGGATCAGCTGAAATGTAACTGAATAAAGATGCTCCAGAAAATGTCCTTTTAATGTGGAGTTATTTTCCATTTGCATAGGCAACATCCCTTAACTCAGTACACGTGCTGTAAGGCTTCACTTAATAGAAACATTCGCATAAAACTTAATGATTAGCCTTCATTCTGCTCCCAAATGATCAATAAAATGCTAAGTTAATACTGGAAGTGCAAAAGTGTCTATGAGTGTGCATAAACTTGCCTTACTGTGTTGGATATAGGTAAATAGTATCTATGGAAGCAGAGGAGAGCAGAGCTCACAGCTGGATGTAGGGGTGCCACTGGCGGTCCCAGCGGCCCTGTGCCCCTCAGCAGCTCTCCCTGTGTTGCACACACCCTGCTACAGCTCTGAAGGTGTGCTCATACACACACTTCTGCATCACATAACAGTGGGATGGAGTAGAAAAATTACAAATGAAAATCTACCTACCTGCAACAGTCTCCTTTCATACCACTGTGATGGACTGCTTAGCAAATGGTGAGGTGGTGCAATTCTTCCGTAGGAATCATTTGCAACTAATAAATAAGATAAAAATAACATACATGAAAACAACGGATAAAAGTTTATCTAACATAACAATACAGTTTTGCCCAGACCCCTTTAGGTCTTTCTCATGCAAGTTACATGGAAGACCTAATTTTAGAAAATAAAATGTGTAGGATCCAGCAGGCCATGTTTGGTCATTATAGAGTTAATATTGGAAAGATGTGCTTGACAGGGAGCTCCTGCTAAAATAATTCAGCTCAATTCTGCTCCTGCTTACCTTTGTGGGAATAAATTCCCCATTTTTTGGTGCCTATATTTACATATCCACCCACCCACCCAGCAGGGACATTACCTCCTGTCCTCCTCTAGGATGAACTGAACTGCAGTTGTGTTGTAATTAGCAACAGACTTGGAAAAGAAAAGCATTTACAGGACTCTCTTCTGTTCAGCTATAATTTTTTGAACTCTTTTTTAATTAATAGAGATTCTTCCCAACACAGATGAATCTGGACTGAAATCTTTTCACAAAGACCCAAGTGCTCTTCTCAATGCACAGTACATTTTCAAGTCCATTTCTCCACTGCTCTTTTAAAAATAAAAACTTAGAAAAAATTAAATGGTCAATGGAGAATGGGTGATTTCAGTCCCAAACAGTTCTAGTGGTACTCTTTGAAGTTACTGAAAAGTCACTAATTCAGAGGTATCGAATGAAAAGATATGAGGAGTCCATCCCCCGTACATTTCAAACCAAATTGAAGGAATTAATTTTTGTATGCTGCCACAATTTACAAGATAACAATCATCTGAGGTCCAATGGACAACTCAAATACATTTCTACTGAAACCAGTAAGCAAGTGCAGAGCTCACTGGCAGGCAAGGTGCAGCCTTCTATTACAGCAGGAAGTTATAAACCCTACTGAGTGACAGTAATTGTGAGAGCACATAGCAAAGCTAATAAAAAGAGTCTGTCATTAGTGTTTGTTAAACCATATGCACTTTAATAACAGAGACAGGGTAGGTGTGCTGTGCATGCAATCTAATCTATGGTTAATACACACACAAAGCAGACGATGTGGTGGACATTGTGCTTAGTGACTGCTAAGTTTTCCCACATTCAGCATTTTCATTCTAGAAAGATCATTGCAAATATAAAGAAGAGCTGAGATAAGGTTGTGCCCAAAAATCCCCTTCCCTCTGCTGTGACTTACAATGTACAAATCTGAGTCTTATACTTGAAATCTTTTGTTCCACTATCATTTCCTAGGCCTATTTTGGGCTTGTTTGGCATTCCTTTCTCCAACAAGATGAGGCAGCTTTACTCCACAAAGAGGTGGCAACGTTTCTTCTCATTCTGAGAAGTGAACACTCCCAAAATGCAATTCTGCATGCTGTAATATATGGAATTGTATATGCTTTATCAATATAACCTTCTTCTGATATTAAAAAAGCAGGGAAGAAAGCCACCCAGTAACACTAACCTGGTTTACTTCTCTGAGCCACTACTCTGGCTCAGATGGGATGTTTACAATTTAGATGGGTGGCAAATTCTGAGAGGAAGTACCAGTTGATTATTTCTCTGAATCATTCTTGGCCTCATGTCTGAAACCAATCGCTATTTGCCTGCAGAGTAACTAATTAGAACAATTAATCTGAGTAGTAGGACAAGCTGTGAGACTATAACCTGACCCAGGCACACCCTCCACTAACTCAAATTTTGATCAATGCTCAAAATACCATGGAAGGAGGTGAGAAGCATTGGGGTATGCGTGGGGCTGGCACTCTGGTTCTGTTTCTGCAGGGCTGTTGCTGTGACGTGCAGTGAGACCTCAGGCAACCCATTTTCCCCTCGTCTCTGAAGCAGGCCAATGATATTCGCTGCCTTGCTGAGCTTTGTGGATGTCAGCAGCATGTTGTGAATGAAAAGTTAAGTACCTTTCAAAGCCGGCCAAGAGAAGAATTGCATTTTTCTTCCTAATATCTATTAGCTCGGAGCAACAGAAGAATTTGCCTTGCCACTGGCTCTCTTGTCTTGTTTGGAGATGTGGAGCCAGCCTGATCGTACCCACTAGATATTTGTTTTCAGGGTTGCATGAAAGTAGAGCAAAAGAAAGATCTTTTGTGGGGGTGACATGCCTGGAAATATACTTGTCCAAAGCAAACAGCTCTTGTTCTTTCTTCAACTAATTCACAGAAAAGATATTATTTTAGTCAAGAGAACGGTATCTATACTCCTCCATTTAGAAAGGGCGGTGACAGGTTTCCCATGTTGATTTGCAGAAGGTATAATTTCAACAGGAGCATCTGGCTCCTTTGTGAGCTTCAGAAGCAATTGTGTGGCGCTGGCTTTAGGTCGGTGGCTGGTTGAGTCATGTGGGCAGCCTTTGACGTGTCTGCGCTGCTTTCCTGCTCCACTTGGTTTTGTTTTGACTCCCTTTTGAGCTTCCTAAATATGCAGCCTTGTTCCACAGATTCCTTGGGACAGTTTCATTCATAGGTACTGACAAGGACTGCTGTTTCGCCAGGGCTAATGGATCCATTCTTACAGTGGTGCTGTGTGTTACATTAGCCGACAGCTGCTTTCGGCATGTTTTTTTTTTTAGAAATCCTCTTAGGGACAGGAGAAGAAGGATCTCTATGTAGAGGAGCTTTCAATCTTCACAACATACCATGCCAGGTTGTTTGAGAATTTACAACCACTTGTGAGCCTCCCTGGTACAATAACGCGTAGTGTGTTGCTTCTTCCTTCTTTAGACTGCCAAATCCCGGCTCTTATCTTCCAGCTATATTTATAGTTAAATAACCTGAACTCATTTTCTCTCTTGTCTGGTATTGAGTGATTTGACTTTTTTTTAAACTCAGTTTACATGAATGAATTCGCAGCAATTGTTTTTTCACCGAGGTGGTGTTATCTTACTGCACTTGATGTGAGAGAGTGGTTCAAGGGTGTCAGCTACTTTGTCTCCTGCTCAACAAAATCTCTGGATCCATTGGGCACCATGCATCAGATGTGTGCTGTTACCCCTATCTCTGTGAGCAGCAGAGCTTGTCTACTTCCTTAGGTGTACCAAGAGGGGACCGTGACTGAAGTATATTTAAAGAGATAACCGGGAGACCATGGCATTGCCATGTTTAGTGTTCTGGTTATCTTTGGTAAGAAAAGAGACACACAGTGCAAATAGAGAAGGAAAGGGTATGCATGGGATAAGATACAAGGAGGAGTCTATAACTTTAGTAAAATAACAGCAGCATCAAAACCATCAAAATATTATGGTACTACTGAGAAGTACAAAATAATACATGGGGGGAAGCAACAGCCCAAGTACAGTATATCTGATCTTTTAATGTAGGTGGAAAGGAAAAACAAAACAACTGGCTCATTTGCAGCTAGAAAGTTGAAGAGCTATTACCAGGCTCTTTCCAAGTGATGATTGCTTCCCCAAAGTACTTTCTCAATTAAGCATCTCTAAAGCCATCCCAGCTGTTTCTTTGCAGACTGGAGCCACTGCTGTTGTGAGATCCATGTAACAGAGTGAGTTGTCTTACTCAGTAATGGAAATGCTATCAATCAAATATAGATGCTCTCTCACTCCTCAGATCCCTCCCACTGGCACAGAGTTTGGTTTCACATTGCCTAAATTGCTCTAATTAATGTAATCAGTTAAAAACATTCTGTTCCAATGTCACCAATGCCTTCCAGACTATACGGCCCAGTTAAATACATTAATTTTATTGACTAAGACAATTTCTTGAGGTAAATTTAAATGAATATTAGAACCATTTTTTAAAATGATTAGCAGAGTAACATGTAAGAAAAAGTTTACAGGCAGTAATGACATAATTGTAAAGAATGAAGACTAACAAAACCTATTGCTAGAACTGGACCTATTGCCAGACTCAGAACCTACGGACAAATCAAATAGACTTGTTTGCCCAAAACCAATGTGTCATGGCAAGGTGAATAAATGTGATGATGCTCATTTTATTACCATTCTGGAGCCTATATCCAGTTGCTGGAAGATAAAACAGATGAAAGAACAGATACTTATGATCCATTTCAATGTGCCACAGTGAAGGAAGTCACTCCCTAAGTCTGCTTACTTGGCTCAAGGTGTGCTTTACAGAAAGAAGCGGATGGAATCTACGATGGAGACTTTGCCATTGTGCTTAAACCATCATAAAGCACTATGGCCAGATGCAAAGTGAAAGCCAGATGAATGCTTTTTATCTGCTACTGAACTGTTTTGTTTAGAATCCAAAGAGCATATAATCTTCATCTTCACAAAAGCAATAGACATCTCAAACATGAAGCTACTATAAATCATGATCATTTAAACACATCCAGTCTGCCTTTGCCTCTGGAAAGTTGGAGATACAGGTGCAGGAGATCTCTGTGAATGTTTACTGGTTTGGTATGATAAGAGTGCTGACCCTCAGGAGGTCCATGGGAATCCAAAGGGTACTGATCTGGATAGAAAAAAGATGCATGGGACTTGAATCACATCAGTTTAAAACTGTACTTTCATTGAGATGTGTGGGAATAAAGAGACTCACAGGACAAGATGAGTATGGTATAGCCCACCAAGAACAGTAGATACATCTGCTCATTTTTGTAATACATAATTGCCTACAGTATCACATTAGGAATACTAAGTATCCAATGAATCTTGGTCATCTACTTAGCAAAAATAGATATGAAAAACAATTTTTGTGTGTTGGGGCTTGAACAAAACCACAAAAACACAGAAACTTGTAGGCCATTTCACAAACACAGAGTTATCTTTGCCCCCCACAGTGAGACCAAGTATCAAAAGACAAAGTAAGTACTTAGTACTTTTGCCATGCCACCATTCGCTGTTCTCACAAGATGGAAGGAGACATGAAATGCCTGCTAATGAAAGTCAGGGTGGAAGCAAACCAAGACATCTGAATTTGGTCACCAGGAGGATTCTACTGTATCACTGACCAGACTTAGAATTTGTCTCCAGACAGTTTATAGCCACCAAAGCACATTACACTTCAAGCTCTAAATATATTCAAGTTAGTCATGTTGCAAAATCATCTTAAGTTGAATCTCTGAATGTTTGTAATGAAATCTGTTCTCTCTCTGAACTAAAAAGCCAATTCTCTGGCATAGTATTACAACCAGCTTTGAGATAGATATCTGGTTGCTGTAGAATAGCAAATATTCAGAACATCCTAAATTTATGTTCCCAGTAAGCTGGATAATTATTTTCTTCTGTAGGTGTGTGACTCTAGCAATCTTGATGAAGATTTCATAATAACACAAGAGTTCAATTATAGATATTTACTTATTTCCAACAGCAGTGTTCAGATTAATATCAATCAGACTTGCTCAAAATAGAGGTAAAAACAGCTTCCGGGGATAATGGGCTGTACACAGCAGGCTCAAAGTTTGCTAAAAAAGCTAATTCTGAAGTTGTGTTAGCAGTAGGAAGTTTTACAAGAGAGGTATACTATAAATAAGCCATCACTATTCTAACTGAAAGTATAGGCAGCTAGGTATAGGAATAAATGTTCTTCCTAAACATATTTTCCTTTAGTTTTTATTCTTTATAAAGTTCACAAAAGCATCTTTTCCTCTAACGATACCACTGGTAACATAACCAGAAACATCCCTTTCATCTATACAACACAAATGAATCTGAGAAAACACCAAAAGTGCCCCTCGACCACAAAAGTCTCAGATTTTGTGACCAACTTGACCTTAAACATTTCGAAAAAACTTTTTAAAAAGTTACTGCAGTATTAAATGATTATTTGGCTTTTGTTAATTTCCAGCATAATACAAATAACGCTGCATTTTATTTCCATCATAAAGCACCCTAAAATCTGAGCTTATTTTCATCCTACAAAAATGCCAAAGATTCTTTGAAGCATTCATTTTGTAACCATGACTCAACTTTCTATCAATTATGTCATATGAAAAAATTCTGGAGAATACTTCAACAATGTCCTCAGAGCTTTTAAATACTCCTTGTGCCTATGAGACTCAGCTAAGAGCAATCTCATGCACTCAGTGCATGCCAGTAGATTAATTTTGCAACCTTAACAGTATTGAAATAGGAACAGATAAAGGACAGTTGAGTAGCATATTGCAAGTGACTGAAACTTGCAGAAGAGAGGGGCAGTGAGGTGAACTTGTTGGTCAAATGATGAAAGAAATGACTGAGGAAGGAATGGGTTTTAGCCTCTGGAGTTTGTTGGGCTTATTCTTGGAAGCAGAGGGCTTCCAGGAAAGGCTGCTCCTGCACAGTGAGGGTATGTGCATTTTGAGCAGCTCTACACACACAGAGGAGTTATGCTGCTCTGCTGCACCTCACATCCCAAATCTGGTCCTGCTCTCACTGTGGGCTCTGAATCCTACAGACCCTGTCCAAATCCAGCACTGGAGCTTTCTCCATTGCTTTTACCACTGTTTCAGCAAGAGCTGAAGCCAAGAGATCATCTAGGTGACATGACCCCACATATGCTGCTCATTGAGGTGGGTGCAGACCAGCATTTAGATTGATTTAGGTATAGTTTGGGTAAATACAAGTCATCAGGCTCAATACAGGAGAGACTGGAGGAAGTTTTGTGGCTCGACTTGTGCTGGAGGTTGGATTGGATGATCTAATGGTTCCCACTGGATTTAAAATCCACACATGCGGCAAAAAAGTGCTTGCACTAATCTTGATAATCTTACATTTTTCTTTCAGTTGTGCTGGCACCATGGGTGTCTGTGTGACTGTGATGTTGGGAAAACCTATCCCGAAGGATATGTGGATCTGTAGAAACTGAACTTTGGATTCTGATATCTTCAGCAGTTTGCAGAATTGCAGAATTTGATCATCTTTTTCTTTCTTTTTCTTTTTCTTTTTCTTTTTCTTTTTCTTTTT
>NW_024962273.1:8195923-8201982 GCF_019238085.1 Lagopus leucura | reverse complement strand
TTTTTTTTTTTTTTTTTTTTTTTTTTTTTTTTTGCTAACTTGCAGCAAAGTTGGAAAGAAAAAAAAAACAAACAAAAAAACAGCCCCCAAAACCACAAGATAAATCTGAATAATACATACATTTTGGGAAATGGTGAACTGTTCATGGAAGAGACATGAGCAGAAAAACAAGCTAAATTAGTCAGATGATTTATTCATTGTGTATGATTCACTGCATTGCTAGCTGCTTCCTTCTCAAGCCATAGAAGCTAGTGTATAAACTGATACAGGAAGAGTGGGATCGATAGAGAGAAGCCTCTCCCTCCTCTCCAAGGAAAATAGGTCACCTGTCCCTGCTACACTACTCTCCAAGCGCAAGGCACATCTCAATAGACCAAGCCTTCATTTCCAGCTAATGAAGTTTGTGTTTTTCAGGGCAAAATTTGCACAAGGAGTGTTTCCTTCCTTCCGATCGGCTCTCAAATCCCTGCTCGCTTTGCCCTATTCCCTTCCCCCAACCTGACAGCTCTCATTGTTCCCAGATGATGGCTGTTTGCCGGTCCAGGCGAAAAAGATTTTGTGGTCTAAATTCAGTGTCCCCAAGACAGCTGGTGCTGTAGCGGAAGGAAAGCTCCCTGCAGCCTGGGGTGATGCTCAGCATGGGATGGCTGCTCCCAAACAGACCAGGCTGGAGGTGTCATTTATGACTGAGATGGACACGGCACTGGTAACCAAGATGGAGGTGGACCATCCAGGTCAATGGGGCTGGTGGTCAAAGCAGAGGGATGATGTAGAAGCACATTTACAGAGACCTGCCCTTGTTCTACCTGATCTGCATAAAACTACAGAGATTGGAAGCATCTCTGAGGCCCCTTTTACCTCCTAAACAAGGAATGATATATTCTGTGGCCATGCCTCTGCTGAATTTCTTGCACACAGCACAACCCACTGTTTATCATGTGACTATTTATAAACTGCTGTGGAAAATTCAGAAATAGCTTGTTCTCATCATACAGATCTGAGTGGAACAGCTGGAAATACTGACCAAGCTGGATCTGCACAGAAATTACGCACAAAGCTCCTGTGAATGGTATTTATTAGGAAGCTGGTGGGGAAGAGTTGCCAGCTCTGGATGATAAATATATTGAAAACTTGGGAGAGTGGGGTTTATTTACTGGCCCATCTTTAATTAATTAGGGAAGACAAACAATTATGGGAAGATGCTGCTGGCTGGACTACCTGACTCACAGTGCAGTCAATGGGCTAATGGAGATGTTTGCTTCTGCACTGCTGGTCTGTGGTGCCCTTCCCCTGTGATGACTCTTCCATGACTCACATGAGGCCAGCCACCTGTGTGGTGTTTGCCATCCAGCCTTTAGCAAGGGATTTGGAAAATAAAAGCAAAGCAGGAATCAGTGAGCCTACTAAGCAGCAGCCATTCCAAGTGGGGAGGTGAAGAGCAGATGGGGCTCATCAAGGCAAACTGCTCCCCAAGGGTGGTTTGGTCACTCTAGACTCTGGAGAGAGCAAAATACCTCTTGCGTCAATACTTTGGTCATGAAGTCAGATCTTCGGGACCAATATTCTGGAGCAAATACTCAACTGCATCTGAGGGCTGCGCTTTGTCTACTAGAGGATATTTGTTATTATTAAATCATGGCTCAGGTGGAATTTACTTCAGGAGACCTACGGTAAACATTTGAACCTGCTGCGGAAGTTCAGGAAAGAAGGCTCATCTGTTGCAAGGATCTTCAATTATGCTCAGCTTGAATGAGATCCAGGCCCAAACTGATAGCTTACCTCCTAGCCTTTTGAGAAAATTGAAATCCAGAGTTTTGTGGCCAGCATGACATTCACACTTAAAAGATTTCTGCAAATCCTTCAAAAATCTACTCCAAAAATACATCCCTTATAGAATAATCATTTCCCTCAAGTTTGGCTAAAACTGAAGAAACAAATGAGAAGCATAAGCCATTATGCACATCAGAATTTTCTTTTCTTTGTTTTAACCAAGCTCTTAATTATGTACTTAACAAAAGCAGATGTAGTCAACAGGTGGATGGAGTCCAAGTGCCATACAGGCAGACCAACACAATTCTTGAAGTCCCCAGTTACCTGCAACCATGCAGTGATCTGTTGTGAGTGTGCACCTTGGTACGGAGGCTCCTCAGTCTGGGGAGAAGAGAAAGAAGAAAGAAGGAAAATGTTAAAATACAATTTTTCCTCTCTTCTACTTTCCCTTCCTTTAAAAAAAAAAAAATATATATATATATATGGTAAAATGTGGGCAGAACAGAAATATGAATTTATAATGCATGACAATTCAGCAGAATGGCGGACTATGTCAACTATTGTGGTACCATATATATGTGTTCTATTCCATTGGGAAAATATATATCATTCAAGTAACAAATCATTTGGACAAATGCAGCTACATGGAAAACACCCATTGCATGAGGACACTCATTTACAATGAACTGCACACAGAGAGATGGCAAGATTTCCTGGTGTAGTTGGTGACAAAGGGCTGCCATGTGATTGTTTCTCTGGAGCTTACTTGTTGGTTTAAGTCACAGTCAGAAACCACTTCTTGTATACAAAGTTATGGGACAGAATTGACTCCTTTTCTGAAACAGTATTCTGAAGCAGTGGAAAAAAACATCACACTTGACAAATCAAGATGGGCAGCAGAAGGCTTAGCACCTGGGAAGAGGGATATGTAGGAAAGGATGGAGTAAGGCTTAAAATCACATCCAAATAATTTTGCTCAGTACTAGAGTAGCTCCCCAGCAACACATGTTGAGCATCCTTGAACATATCAGAGTTTTCTGAAAATAGGATATTAGCCAAAAATGCACTTTGATTATCTTACATTGTCTTTGGAACTAAAACTGAATTATTTTGAGTGGTCTGGCTGAAGAGATTTGGGAGAGAAAAAAGAAA
The DNA here is from genome assembly GCF_019238085.1 of Lagopus leucura. NCBI lineage: Eukaryota > Metazoa > Chordata > Aves > Galliformes > Phasianidae > Lagopus > Lagopus leucura. Next base: position 8,199,060 of record NW_024962273.1, on the reverse strand, counting down.
AATCAAATAAGGAGTTGCCTATTAAATCAGGCAAATCTTTTACTTCATAGCCCAAATACAGAGACAAGGAAGGGAGATTTCTATTTCTTCCTCTCCTTGTGGGTCACAAACCTCTGAGCTTTGCTGCTGGGGGAACTCCTGAGCCCAAAGTCAGAGATAGTGCTGCTCCCAACTACCTCAACCCATTTTCTCTTTTGCATAAGCTATTAAACATCTCTGGATACAGGCAGCTGAATGGCAGACTCTTCACTGTGGATAGGCTGGTCAAAGATGGAGCTTTTCTCTTGTTGATGAAGCTTGTTTTGAGTAGGATGTTGAGAAAATGCTTAGCAATAGGCTGAAAAAAATCTCTAAATACTGAAATATGAGACATGAGAATTTTATCCTGGGAGGGTGACACTTTTCTTCCTCACTTTTCCTCCCCAGCTGACACTGGCAAGAGAGTATAAATCAATTCACGTAATTCCTTTAACAATTTTGGCCTTCTGTCTTCATTTACTTTCTTATGCTTTTATTAAAAAATAGTCACAATGATCACTTTTGTATGCTGAGAGATATCCATGAGTTGTGAACTACTGAGTTTAATACAGCATGACCACTGAAGTCTGTATATACTTTCAGAGCTTCCTATCCAGCACTGTACACAAGACATCAGCTATTTTGCCCTTTCAGTATAAACTATTTTTTTTTTTTTTTTTGGCTCTTTTAATATATTATTAAAAATTGGGAATAAAATTAATTTATTTTTCAGGCAATAAATTAAATAGTGATGACTCTGGAGAAAATGTTGCGCATTACTTTAACCACAAAATAAATCCCAATGAAGATGACATGTTCTCATGTCCCAGCATGTACACTAGTCAGCGTATCTAAAAATGCACCTCATCTTTTAATTATATCTAGGCTTGGAGTAGTCATCTCTTTAATGGCAATCAAAATATTTCCACACGCAGAAAGAAAAGCTCACAGCCTTTGAAAATGTTGTTGTTTTTTTTTTTTTTCTGTGAACATGAGGTGAGCAGATAGCCGGAGCCCTAGGATCAGTGATGCAAAGGCAGCAGCGGAGCAGGGGGTGGCTCTGGGAGGAGAGGGCTGCAGGGAGGGTTGGAGCTGCAGAAGGAAGCGCGGAGGTAAAGTTTCCCTTGTCTCCTTTGCATATTCATGGCATGGACCCAGCTGTTGAATCATAGTTTTCCTTTGCTTTCTTAACAGATTTCTCTGTGTTAATTAGATGGAAAATGTGGTAGTGGTTTATATAGCGCACATCCAAACTCACCGCTAGTAATAAATTAAAAATTCTTTAAGTGTGCCATTATTTTGTCAGTTCCAAGAAAAGGTTCAAAGGTAAATGTTGATTTTAGTACAGTGGTGGCGATTCTGCAAGTTTTGCCCACAGAACACCAACATATCTTTCAATGAATACTTATGAGCTATCGATTAAAAGAAAGAAGTTGCAGAGCTTGCGGTGCAAGGCATGATGCATGTTTGGGAAGCTGCGCAAATGTCTCTATATTAAATGTATTCGCCCGATCTCAAAAGATCATGCTGGAACTGTAAATTGTAACCCCTAGCAAAAGTGTAATGTTGATTCAAAGCAGGCATCTTTCTATTAGACTGTTTGAACAGATCTCCTTAGACAATGATCATAACCTCCCTCTCTGTTCCTTCACACATAGGTTATGATATCTATACTCTTCTCCCTGCACGTGACTCCACTTTTATGAGCTGTCTCGGGCTCTCCTCTGATTTTATGCTTGAAGCCAACAGGGATAACACGAAGCCCTGAACATAATGACAGCCTCTGCATTCAATCACTCCTTGCAGCAAAGCAGGGACACGGGAGGGATGTGAGGGATGCTGGATGGCTGAGGGGGAGCTGGACAGTGCCGGACAGGACTGAGATTGCTGGGATCCGTGTTTATAGGGCAATGCAGCACAGATCAGCATCATGCCTCACTCCTAGGAATGTCCCCGCAGTGCACATCAGTCCCATTGAAACGAGCCGCGCTGTGTCACTGGGCAGCCCACGTGCTGCCAAAGTGAATTACACTCGGTACAAAGCCACCTATAGAAAGAGACCTGTTTGTTTTTTTTTTTTTTTTCCCCGTGTAGAAATAGAAATGCACACTGATTTCTCATGCACGGTTTGGAATCTTTGCTTTTGAAAATGTGGCTTGTGGCTTGCTAATGTAAACATTTGCATTTTTGCACTCTGGATCTAAAAGCAGACATTTTCCAAAATATCACTGGGCAGGAAAACTTCATCTTAAATTTGCATGCCAGGTTTCTTTTAATTTATTTTTAAACGACAATCCCTTATGTCTGTAATTGCATATAACTCATACCAATTATAGAGGAGAGGCTGAAACTGCATCTAAGCTGCGTGCAATGCCAAAGCCGAGCCCACAAAATAATTCAGTGAAAAGTTCAGACTTTAGGTTGGTCACCAATAGCTGTTCCTAACGCTGTAAAACAGCTGCCGCCTAAAGTATGACCAACGAAAAATCTCCCCTCAGCATCACGATGGACAGATTTTAATACTTCAGTTATTAAAAATTAATAATGTCGCCCTTTAAAATATATTTAGGGACATACAAGCAAGTTTGTGAGGAAAAACATATTCAGACAAGAAGAAATGCCTCAGAAAGGGGGGTAAAAAAGAGCTCAGTCTGCACTTCTCTGTGCCTATGGGAGAGGCATGTAGGAGCGGGATCCCCAGCCCAGCAGTTCCCCCACTTGCCGTGTGCTTGGTGAAACACAAGGGCAGCAATCACACTGTTGTGCTCCTGAGACCTCACATCCTCTTCTATCTCGGTTCTCGTGCTGTGTTCTCATCACTGGGGTTTTGCACCTAAGAAGGGCTAATAGGTACTAATTATGATTATAGTGCAGCTATTTTTGCTATACTTAGTACGGTCCCATATGCTTAGGGTTCTGGAAGACAAAGGGGACAAACTGAATGATTTTGGACGTGAAATTCATTTGCAGCGCTATAATTCCTTAATCTAAGATGAAAGGGTGTATTGGATGGGCTGGCCTATGAATGAACACACACTGAAACTCCTGGGTATTTTGTTTTATGTTATCTGACCCCCAAACTGAAGAAAATAGCAGAATCTAGATTTTTAAATTTATTT
>NW_024962273.1:8146480-8195823 GCF_019238085.1 Lagopus leucura | reverse complement strand
AATCAAATTTTTTGCTGCAATAACTCTGCTGAAGGCAGGGAGTCAGCTGGGGGGGCACTGAGCTGCCAGGAACTTGAGCAGAGCCGCCAAAGTTTGGGACAGACATAGAGCACAGCTTACCAAGGGAAATCTCCTCCCTCTGACCAAATTGCTCACGCAGTTTACTTTTAGCAAAGACTTTTCCTGCATCCTAGGAAGAGTTTAGCAGGAAATTTTTGAAATTTCTTCGACTGTGGCACATAAATAGGAATGCAGTGCTTCTTCGAACATGAAAATAAATAGGTTAATAAATCTAGAATGAGTTGCGACTAATTCTGAATGAAGGCATAATTCAGAAAAAATATTTTGCTGGGATCAAACTAAGCCAAGGTTTTGTCCTTTTGTACAGTTCCAATTTCTCTGTTTCTTTCTCCCTTTTTTTTGCTGCGGGCCCAGGCGTAATCTTACAGTCCCAATAAATGAAAAATATGCGTTGAGGGAATCAATACAGTGATTGCAGGATTTTTTTTGAGCAAGGCTCATTCAGTGGTGGCTGATTAATTTGTGTTTTATCTAACATAAAATTGTCTTTAGGTTTCACTCAGAAGTAAATCGTTCTTTTAAGACGTTCGATTTTGTTTTTAAATAATTAACAGAGAGAAAGGAGCTTTGAAACAGTTCAATTAATTTAACAACAATAGCCTTTGGAGGTATAGATACAACTGCATGCTCCACTCAAGCAATAAAATTAGCAATAAGTGCACACTGCGGAATAGGATTAGTGCATATCTCAACAGAGGGACGTGGCAGCCTCAGTGCAGAAGGAAAGTGCTCACACTCACTGAATCCCAGGAATATTCACGTTTCCTCAACAGCCTGTGTTGCTGAGCAATAATTTAAACTGCAAGTAGCTGTTAAAAATAGCGAATGAAATGTGGAAAACGCTCCACTTGGGAGTGAGGAGAACAGAATGCAAAGTTTTCTTTCACAAATCAGGTTGTGTTTATTTACCTTTCCCTCTCACCCGCATGTTTCTATGGAATATATGTATCACAGCTATTTAAAAGTTTGACAGTAGGAGCACAAATGTCAACCAATGGGCATTATTCAGCATGAAACATCTGCAGCAAGTTGTGAAATCGTCGTAATACTGTAAGGAATACGTTGAGCAAAAATTCCTGTGTCTAATATTGTTACACAATTTTATGTGATAAATGGGCAGAACAAATGCTCCTCAGAATTACATTTTTGTTCTATGTTATTCTGCAAAACTAATTGGTGGATGACCTTAGGATGGATGATTTGTTAATTTGCAGATGCCTCCCTGCTTTCCCCTCTGTCTCTGCTGCTTCAGGAGAGCGCACGGTCACAAACTCTGTGCGTACACAAAGCCTCTCTCGTAGGCATTTCTCAATCACTCATCAGACCATGTTTAAGCGCTAAATATATTTATTAGGCACACACATGCCCACCCACAAATGCAAGATACATATACATATCTACTTGCTAGACATTCAATTAAATATGTATTGTAAAAGGCAAAAGTGATTTCAAAGATTTGAAGACAACCGTGATGACAGTATATATTACTGTTAAACTCACCACGGCACATCTGCCAAGCAGACTGGGGACTTCTCCGTACATCTTTGCTGGGAAGCTGAAGGTAAACATCATTTGTTTGCCAGAACAGCGTGGAAAATATTTATGATTTTTAGGAACAGTCAGTGAGACATTGCTAAGGGAGCAATACATTTGGTTTTTAAATGAACTCATCTCCAGCAATCAGCTCTTAGCTAAATGAACTACGCCACCGAACACCTCAAGCCATCATTTTGGGTGTGAACGCTGACACCACAGAGGATACCTTTTAAGTACAATGCATTTATGAACTCATTTTTTTTTTTCCCCGAGGTTTAAAAGCATAATTTTTATGCACAGCATCAGTGGCCTTGTTTAATAAATCTCCTCGCTGCCGCAGCTCACCTTTAGGAACGATGGAGAGTTTAACCACATGTGGGTAAAGTTTGAGCCCTTGGGGTTTTATGAGAGCAATATTCCTTTCCAGGGCACTGTCCGCAGAAACAGGTCTTAACCTTTCCCTGCAGACAAGCAAGCAGAGAAGTGCAGAATTGAAGCAAGCTATGTTTAGCAGAATTTTACATACCATAATCTCTTTACCATGGTCAGACAAGGCTGGAATTTTCGAGATGATCTCTTATGGCACGGATCCATTCCAGGACAGAGCTGATTTACAGCTTAGCGCCATTCTCCACCCTTCACTGAGAGTAAGTTAAATGACCCAAGAATAACATTAATATGTACTATAACTAGATAGAATGGTGGTCTAAAGGGTGGTCTGAGGCATTAGCTTTCACCCTAGGAAACTCAAGCTCATATATTGCCCAGAAATACTAATAAGGGTCAAGTATCATTACTATTTAAAGAGGGCGACAATGCTGTGAGTTATGGGGATGTGAGGGAAGCAGGGCTCCTCTTCTGCCTTCCACCAGCCCCTTGTCTCTGCCCTGAAATGCTTTGAACAAACTTTGGGTGAATGCAGACTCGTGTTTTGCGTGCTGTTTCATGCCTGTTCTGGTTTAAAAATACCCACAGACCAATTGTTTTACTTGGTTGGGCAGATCTAATTAACCTCATCTGAGTCTGTGAAAACCCTTTTCTCCCAATTCCCCCTTTCATCAGGGCAATGGTTTCAAAGTGAAAAAGCTGAGAGAAGCTGAAACCGAAAGTTTAAAATTACGTTAGTCGGGGCATGAAAATATTTCCAGAGAAACAAGAGAGATCAGACAAAACAATAAGTAGAAAAGTAAGATGTTGAAATTATTTTAAGACAGATGCCTTTTTAAAGTGTATTAAGAACACCTATCAGGGAGCCCGGCTCCAGCAGTTCCTCGCACAGGAGGCATTTTATCTCCACAACATCTGGCACTGTCAAGGAGGTACAGTTGTAGACCTTACCAGATGCAGACACTCCATACATAAAAGTGCACTAACAAATCATACCGTTAACAGCAGCACAACACAAGTGTTTCTTATACATCCATGAAGAAAACCTTTCCATGGCTATGGGAGAGCGTAAAGAAAAAATGCCACTTAAAAAAAAAAAAAAAATCCTTAAAAAACAACCAACAAAAGAAAGCCAAAAACCCCTAACAGAAATTTCCTATATATCCTAAAACATGAAAATAACTCAGAGAGCTTTATTTTCAGGTTTTTTTTTTTTTTTTTTTTTTTTTTTCCCTTTCCTAGATGACTGACAAGAAAGCTTCTTTCTTCAGGGTGAAAAACTCCTTGTCCCATAAATCTGTGTGGTTGACATATCTAGGTAAATTTGTATCCTTGCTCAAAGGGATCACTGATTTTATTCTCTATGGATTTTTCACTCACTCTATTGTGGAAAGTGAGTTGAGGCAGAAAAAAAACCTGCTTGATATTTGAAGGGAGGTTTACATTATTTTATATCATCCACACTGTTATGTTGTCACTCAGCTTCTTTTATGAACTGCTTAAAACATGATACTATACTACACAAACTGTGCCCATTTCTGAGTATGCCGTGTATTCCATATATTGAGGGTCGTGAGCCTAGTGCTCCTGTCTGTTAGATGGACGTGACTGCCTTCATCCCAGCATAAAGCATGGAGATATTTGGAAGTTATTTATTACATTTCTAGAAAACATAATCTATGTTTCTTACTTTATTTAATCTTTTTATCGTCATTATTATTATTAATCATGGTTTCTCTGGAATTCTTTCGTTATTACAAATGAACATCTATGTATCAAGGCAGCCTCACCTGAGGTAAATCAGAACATCACTGACAATACCGTAATTGCCACAAACCAAGGATTTTGTTTGTTTGTATCCCTCCTTATGCCTTCAAAAAGCAGATGATGCGCTGTAGGACTTAGTCCTATATACAGCCCTGACAAAAAGTAAGGCAGAATTTCTATTTTTGATTAATTTCTCTGCCTGTGAACAATCCCCCCACCCTTTTAGTAGATGATTAATACAACAAGTAGGTCCCATCTAAGTACCCTTTTAAGATAAAAGCACAGCTCGATGTTTTGTATGGCATTATCACAACAAAATGCAGCAGCATGCTGCAACCTGGAGGAATTCCTTCAGTGCACCCAGTAGCACTCCTCTCAGAGCTGGAGCCATAACACGCTGTCAAGAGTTTGTTTTCTGTTCCTACAATAGGCTTCAAAATTTAATTTTCTACGAAATGTGTGGTGCCTCCTGGAACGTCAGCGATTTTAGCTGCATGTGCTCTGTTATGACAGCAGTGATGGTGGTGGTGCATGCTAGGAGCAGGGATTAGATATGGGTCAAATGTTGAACCATCTGGATTTACCATGAAGTATCCCTTATTTTTGATACCTCTGTTTAGGCTCACTGCAAAGCGACTTCCCCTTCTCTCAAAAGTTTCTCCTTTCTTTTCTTGGCTGGTGTGTGCGGAGCTGCACTACTTCTACCACCCTGTGGCAATTCCATGCCATGACATATGTGTTGTGCAGCCGGGCTGCGGGCAGGCTGGGAAAGAACGTTGTACACAATTGTTTGTCTCCTCGGCTTTAATTCTAGGGGCAATTAAATTGTTTTGTTGGTTTGATGCACATAAGGTGCAGAGTGATGAGTAGATTCTTTAAAAGAGATTCCTACTGCTAAAGTGCTTTTGGATGTGTAACTCAAACAGTGTTAAAATACCCCCTAAAAGCTGCAAGGAATGGGCTTTGGTTTTGTACCTGAAGTGCTAATGCATTACAGAGATAGAAAACCTTACAGACAACGAGTAGGCAGTACATCAGACACATATATCTGCTTCACTTAACATGTCAGGAGATGGTGGGTACAAAAAGTGAAGTTATCTCGATCAAAAAAGAAAGGCTAATGCAATTAAAATTTTCTCGCTGCATGCACATTTCACAAATTCCCTGAATTTTATAAGGAGCAGATGGTGTTCAAGCAAATCAAGAAGCTGAAGCTGGGGAAGAAAAAAAAAAAAAAAAAAAAAAAAAACACAACCCAAAAAAAAAAACCAAAAAAAACCCACACCAATGGAGGAACTCATATATTTCTTCAAACGATAAGATGAACTGCAGATGTTTGTTGAGGAGTGGTGCTGACGCAGACGACCTAAGCAGCAGCAGCTTAAAAAGAAGAGTCCATTTGCGTTCAGCACTGGCCAACCACATTAGCTGTCACCGTGTGATTTATTAAGGCCGCTTGCTAGATTTTATGTCGACAGAGAAATTGCAACTAAAAAACTCTAACCTGTGTTAATAGGGAACATAGCAAAATAATAGCTGCAGTGTACTCTGCACCCTGCTCGCAGGTTTAGCTCTTTTGGATGGACAGAGATATTTAAGCAGCGTAGCTCACTTCCATCAATCTTTCAAAGTTTTGACCAAAATGCCTTCATGCTTCTTCATTTTGTCCACATGGTTCTCGGTAGTGCTGCTAAAATACTGTGCTTATCTGACACCTGCAGTCAAATTAATCCCTGGTTAAGCCTGACAAAGTCACTGAAAAGAAAACAGTTGTCTGCTTAAGAACTTGTGATTCAAACAGCAAACCAGCTGCTTGATAAGTGGTTAAAAAACATTACTGAGCGTTTAAAAAATAATTTCAAGATTATACTTGATAACATTTACAAAACCTACAATTAACTCAGTGTTTTACTGGGGGAAAGTCGCACCCTGATGCGCCAGTGTTTCAGAAAATCACATCTTCTCAGAACTTGTTGTAACTTGACGGTAAATATTTACTCTAGACAGCAGCTTAGTATACAAAGTTTCAGCCCAAAAGCAAATATTTCATACCAAGTTTCAAATATATGGATTTTCCCATTTGTGAATGATTCAGGCAGCCTTTCTCCTCCCTTAGAACAGCGAACTCAATCTATAAACATAAATATACCATTTCAGAGGAGCAAGGATGCAAATTACACATCAGTGCAGCAGTCCTCAGGGAGTTTATTATGGGGTAATTGGACCAAACAAGGGCCAACTTCTGGCCTGATTTACAGTCTCAACATGCCTATTGACATCAGTGGAGTACACAAAGTCTAAGACAAGGAAGAATTTGGCTTTAAGGGGTTGGAAAGAGTTTTAAATTATTCCAGCTTAGCCTCCCTGGGCGAACTTCTGCTCTGAAGGGGCACCATTATAAACACAACTCACAGGCAGCTCGACTTGCTGCCTTCAGATGGGTGTAACTCTGATGCTTACTCATCAATCCTGAATTTGGCTCCTATAAACGATTATAGCTCTCTGCAGCTATTGAGTAACATCACTGTGTGGTTTTCTTATGTAATTCTTTGGGCTTGTTGCAATGCAAAGCTTCAGGCTGGAGGCCAAGACACACAGGGTACGAGCGGCTTCAGAAATAACCACCATTCAGGTTTGTTTGCTGCAAGGAGCTCGAGACGGAAACCACTAACTTAAGAAAGATGAAATAAGTAACAACCTCATGTGCAGCTCAGTTTTTATAAATCCTGCCTGAAATTACTCCAGTTTTCATGCAATTAGGAAGAGAGTACAGGGACAGGTTGATACAGATGTTGTGTTGGGGTCTTCGCTGTGTTGCATATGCTGCAATCAAAGGCTGCACTTCTCAGCAAGCATCTCAGATGTCATAAGACATGCATAGGAATGGGAGGTCAGGGCTACAGTTGTCAGAAGACTGTGGCTGGTGCTGGGGTTAACACACTGTGGCCATGACCAATGGCATGGGAGCAGCAGGCAAAGCCCCTACTCTAATGCCTATAGGTGGCTTTTGGTCCGACAAGGAACATACTTTTGGATACAGCTCAACCTGGAAATGACCCAAAGTGACTCCTTCTCAGTCCATGGCAAGCTGCTAGGAAACTTCTGTGCATGTGACCATTGTACATTGTCCACATACGTCCACATACACGTGTACATGTGTACAATACATATGTGTGTACTGTCATTGCCAATTGTCCAGGCGTTTCAGGTCACTTTTTTTGTGGTCCTAGAATATGCAAGAGATGCTGAACTGCAACTCAACTCAAGGCCGATACAAAGTAATTAGGGGCATTAGGTCTATCTTTCTTTTGAATTAATGCATAGGTCAATGCCTATGAAATTACAGAGAGGATTTTTTTTCATTTAGTACTGTGTTTAATTGCCAGTGGTATTTCTTCAGACCTCTTCCAGTAGCTACTTCCAGCTATTGTGTGCTACTGTGATTTTCACTGAGTTTGTTGTGGAAACAAAAGCTGACAGTTGAGTCTGAGTCAGATTTAGGTTCTGCCAACCAAAGAGTTTGTTAAGGTACCAATGACTCAGTCTTCTGCAGTTCTTGGGATGTGCCATCAGAAAGGTGAGATGTTTACAGTGTAGTTATGGATATTGCTAAACACAGGACATATCTGCAAGCATAGCTTAAGAACTCTTGAAGGATGCCTGGCTGTACCCCACAGATAGGCTGGTTCCGTCAGTCAGTAGCAATTACACAAAAGCTGGGTCTGTGTTCAGCTTCTGTGGCTGTTCACTGGCAGCAGTGGGAACCTCTGTGGATGGGCAGGAGAGGGGCTTTTAATGGATTCTGTTGTGCAATGGGACCCCCTGACTTGCTTTTGGATAAATTTGATATCGAGTTAAAAGCCAGAACTCATTCAAGAAAATGCTCCACACCAGAGGACTGGAATTTTTGCTGTGCGCTTTTGTGTTTGCCTACCAGGAAATTTTCCTTCACTGTAACATGTCCATCTGTGGGTGCCTCTTTGTGCCTTTCCTTCTACCTCATCAGGGGAATGGATTACTTTCAGATATCTGTTTGCACAGGACCTGAGAGAATGGGACGCCGATCTAGTCTGAAGGATAGTGCTTATTCCGCCAAGGCTATGGAAGACATTACAGGGGATACGGCAACACCAAAAAGGTATCAAAACTGACCTCCCTGAAATGCAAAATATACAAAAGAAAAAAAAAAAAAAAAAAGACTTAAATTCAACCACAGGTCTGTGTATCCTATCCTCACTCTTTTTTGTGCTGGTGACCACGATGCCAAGTTGTATTTTTGCCAAACTTCACAAACTCTTGTAATCTTTGGCAGTGCCATATCTTTGATGTCATTGCATCAGATAGATTCCTTGCCTGAATGTTGTGTGTCATTAAATAATTTATTAAGAAAAGTCATAAACGTAAATTAAATAAGTTTGCTATCTCAGCAAGCTGCATGTTCAGTCCCCATAAGCGTTCACATAATAAACAGTGCTGTAAAACTATTGTTGGTAATGCCTGTGTTATTCCTGCTCTTGCTAAATGCACTATGGAAATAAAGTAGCTCTCCTAGTGTTAATGATTGGTTAATTAAAGAAAACTTCCTAGTTAACATTTGGTAACAATGTAATAAGTAACTTTCAATTAAAATTTTCTATGTATGGAGAAAATGTATAATGAATAAATCAGTAAAGGCTGCATAATGGAAGCATATTAGTGGGGTGAATATATTCTTGTAACTCAAATTTCTATAGCACTTTAGTATTATCTTCTATCAGAAGAGAATGTACAATTACCAATTTTATCTTATCTTAGACTTATTATTATAAGAGTAGTAAAGGAAACTTCATTCCAGAAGCTATAATGTGATTTTTGATTAATAGTGGGATTTTTATGTAACAAGAATATTTCTCCTAGGCAAAGTATGCACATGTAGCTTTGCCTGAACTGACTTGTTTCTGGCAGGCTTTTCCCTGACAGAAGTTTTGCTTCTCTATAAGCGTACGTATTTGTCTGCATGTAGAGATGATTTAAGCATACAAGATCTAAAACATTCTGAATCCGAGCTACCTGAAAGGACTCACACCTTTATTTCATATTTTCATCCATTTAACAAGACTCACTAAACAACAGCCACCTTCTGCTTATCTTATGAAATGTCAAAGATGCAAAGAGAAATGTTACAAACCTGAACAAAATTAATCATCACCTGAAGCCTTCTAAGGGGGTCTCATTTGCCTGTACATGCATTAGAGGCTGCTACTGGGATCCATGTGTGCATGATGGTGGGTGTCCAAGAGACTATCTAAAATAATGCAATGCAGCCCTGCAACACCACCCGGCTCCCCTCTGCCACAGGAAGGAGATGGTTCTGAGCATGGCAGAAATGGGAGTTTTGCTCAGTGCAATGTGCCCTGCATTTCACTTGTCCTTGCAAAGGAAGCTCTTGCTTGACCTGGGTGCATCCTGTGTCCTTCACAGCTCAGTATCTTTGGCCAGAATGGATGAAGTGTAAGTCGACAAGCTCACTCTGCTGTGCTGGCTCTCAAGGTAATGAGAAACAAATCTCCTACAGACTCATTCCAATATGTGACTTGATGCTCTAGCAATTTTGCCTTGGCCATCTTTCTTCTTTCTTTTTAAGAGAGACTGTTTCCATTTCTGGCTTCAACTGCTCTAAAAGCATTCAATTTTATTTTTAGCCGGAGTTAAGGGAGTTGTTCCGGATTTGAGCGAAAGAACCAAAATAACTAAATTTTGCCTGGCTTCCCCTCCAAACCCACCATTTTTTAAAATTTGTTTATTTTTTTTCCTGGTTGTTGTTGTTGTAGTTTTTCGTAACTGCTTTTTTTTTTTTTTTTTTTTTTTTTTTCCTTTTCTGTTAGTGTACATGAAGGACCATTTATCCTGCTTTTATTTCTCCCTGTATGTCTCAAGGACCAACCAGAATTGTTTACTGTTTTCTGGATTCTCCTTAATTTTCCTTCAGGTTGCCCAGAGAGGTGGTGAAAGCCTATTCCTGGAGACATTCAAGGTCAGGCTGGATGGGGCTCTGAGCACCTGACGGAGCTGTGGATGTCCCTGCTCATCGCAGGGGGTTTGGATCAGATGGCCTTTAAGGGTCGCTTTCAACTCTAAGGATTCTATAATTCTATAACTAATTCCAAAAATACTACAGGTTACTTTGATTTCACTTTCAATATACTTTGTTTCCAAATGTGCCCCTGCTTTTATACCATAAATGCATGTCTATATGTTTATATATATGTATTCATACATATATTATGTCATATATAAAGATACTTAGGTATTTAAATGATAACTTTGGACTGCCTCATTTCTAATCAGCACTATAATAAACTGGCACTGCTTGGCATGTTATTATTTCCTATATATTTTTTCAGTCTCCATTGCCAATATTGCCAATATTCATCAGTTGCTGAGAATGCATTAGGTCCTAATGTTGCTATTTAAATATAAGGTACTGCACTAAATATAAGGTTTGATTCAAATTCTACATTGATCAGTGGACATTCTACCGCTGTAAACAAGCATTTGTGTCAGATGAGATATACATGTGATGCCTGGTACTCTTTCTTTTGAACAAAATAGAGGTGTTTTTGCTCATCATTTCAAATATAAATAGGTTTGCTTTGAACTGACCTTTTTATACTGTTTTAATGGCTTAAGATTTGTTTCCATCTTTGAAAATAAAAGCAGATAACCACAGTCATGTTCACACTCTTTTCACTCCATAAAACCAGCAGAATCAAACATGATCTGTCTGTACAACCAAATGGTGTTCTCTGCCAAACTGTATGGAAGTAATATCATTTCAGGTTGTACCAAAATTGGCTGAGTAATCACAGCCAGCAGTTCTTGGACATTAATGTTATAGCATACAAAACTGATGGTGATAGCATACAAAACTGATTCACTAGCTTCCCTGCTGCACTCTCCAAAGCATCTTTAAACATGGACAACATATGAAACACCTTCTTAAGGTGAAACACCTTACAGCCCAAGGATCCGCTGCTGCCATTTGGAAGCTACCAGCACCGCACAGCATCTATCAAACCCTAAAGGTGACCTTTGCCATTCAAGTTTCCAGTAATGCTGTGAATGTAGCGCAGATGCTCATTAACTTTTTCAGAAAATCAAAAGAAAATTGGGCTCCTCAGTTAGTACAAGAAAGATGATGGCATAATTTGAGATGTCTGTTATCTCACTTGGAATACAAAGAATAATTTCCAGCTTCCCCACCACAAATCTTTAAACAAATACAAACAAAACAAGTAGCAGGTCATAGCTACTATGTAATTTCTTCTTTTCCTTCCACTGAAAGCACATAGAGTCCTCTAATTGTAAATTTTGTTTTAAAACAGACAGCCCCTTTAGATCTGGTATCTTGTTTTCAAGAGCACCTGCAAGGAAACCAACGCTGATGGTTGCCACAAGAACAAAAGGCTAACATGGAATGAAAGATGACATCTTCACTTTTTTTATAGTTATCTGCAAATAGATTCAATAAGCCGCACTCATTTTCTCTTTAACACCTCACCAAGAGTTTTCCACCATGCCTCCCAGATCCCTGTTGTTCCCTAAGTTCTCCTCTCCCTCTCCTGGTTCCATTGGTTTGTGCCTTGACTCCATACCACGCTGGCACCCCTACCCTGCATGCACGGGGAGTCTGAGCAATACCCAGGTGGCACTGGTTGCCCCTATGTTAAATTAGCCTTAAAAAACAATTGAGTTAATGACAGAATTGCAGACTTGTAGCTTGAGAGGAAGGGATGCTCAGTAGGGTCTTGTTGTTCAAACTCCCTGCACAGTGGTTTGCAAGCAGAAAGAAAAGGATGTAGACAGAAATAACAAATACTTCTGAATGTCACTGCTTGGCTAGTGGCTCAGAAGTAGAGTCCCACAGAAAGTTTCTGCTAAAGAACATTTGCCTTCAAGCAAATGAGAACCAATGACCCCCCGGACCTTTTCAATGTTTTGTCATGCTGCCCTTAGCTTCATTAATGTTTACATTTTCAACAAATTATTGAGTAGATAAAAATGCTGCAGCTCCTTATGCTCCATTTTGAGGCATCCTTACAGTGAATCAATGACCCTGGTAATGATGGGCCTGGTATAAAAAACTCGTACATCTGCTGAATTAAAAGTTGAAAGAGCTCAAGAGATAGATCGAGCAAAAAGCAAATTCTGGGAACAACCCTCACCTGATAGAAAGTGCTAGGAATTAAAGATTGTATTTTGAAAATAACGTTCACACTTTTCTTTCTTTTCTTTTCCACCCTTATTCTAACACAACCCACATTCCACCAGGATTTTTTGTTTATGCTTCCTTTAATGTCAACTGTTGTGTTCACAGACAAAGCTCATCAGCAATACACACAAGTGTGAAAATCTCTGCAAGAATTTGAATGTTTATGACTTGCTGTGGAAAAAAAATCATGTCCAGTTTGAAAAATGAGAATGTTTTTAATGTGGGTAGAAAATAAAAGCCCAAGCAATCTGCAGTCTGTAGTTCAGACCTGTGCCTATTCCCTGCATGCATGGTACCTTGTACACCTGTGGGGCAATGAAGTACAACAGCAAATAGTCACGACATGGGATTTCAAAATCAAGTATGAAGGCACAGATGTGAAAACAGACCACAAAGCCTGTGAGATATTACACTTGGTGTGATCCTTCTCTGGCTTAGAACTGATATAGGACTGATACAGACCTGATGTGGTGTAGATTCAATCCCTATTGGAATAAACAGAGCTAGACAGGAACAAAACATGAGGCAAAGGAGTGAAAAATTAAGATGATTATCTTAGAGTTATGAAAACACCATTTATTTACAGAATTGACATACTTTGTGGTTTCTGTTGCTTGACTCTCCAAACATTTCCTTATGCTGAAAATGCACTTGAAAACAAATACTTGCAATTAATTGTGATGACTGTTTATTTTGGAGCTCTTCTTGTATGTTTTAGGAGGAAGAAGGAAGCTTGCTGCCAGGCAAGAGGGAATCTTTGTTTTACTTCTTTATAATTTGTGGCCATGTCACCAGCTGATGCATGAAGTTACAGGAATAGCTGCTATTTCTTTTTCCTTGTGCAAATACACCAGGCATTTTCTAGCCCTGAGTTATTCATTATTTTTTCCCCCTCTCAAGACTTTGGCATCTGTTGCTGTCAGATAATTTGTAGCATGGCCCACTTGACCCTTAGTTCATAGGTCATCAGAATCTATATGAAGAAGGTTATTCTCCACTATTGTCGGTCAAGGGATTTACATCCTAACTCCTATTAATGCCTGTAAATCTCTCATGCATCAATGACAAAAGGGGGCCTAAATTAGAATCATATTTGCTTATGAATACTACTGGTGTACTGACACAATCCAAGCAGGTGTGGAAGAGGAATATCTCAAGCATATGAAGTTTCATGAAAAGTCTAAGAGGAATCCAACCCCGCAACCTCACAGGAGTAAAATTAGAGAGATAGCTAGCAATATATTATTAATTATTCTGAGAAAAAAAAAAGTTTGGAGAGGTATTGCAGCCTTGAGGCAACCAAGGCATACAATGCAAAAACAGTTGACTGACCAGTTATGTGCTAATAGAGAGAACTACTCTGAGTATTGGAGTGGCTGATGTCAGGCAGAGGGATTCTGAGAGTAACTCAACATCACAGGCAGTGCAGCAGTTCATAACACAGGCAGAGTGGAGGGCTTATTATATGGAAATATCCGAAGCTAGCTCCTCCTTAACTAGAACAGGGTATAGATACAACTGTTTAGTAGAGGTCTGGGCACATCCTACTCCAATACCTACTAATAAAAACAATTTTATTCCTCCAAGTAAGGTAAATTAATGCATTACATGAAATCAGATGTACCTGTGTATTAAATGTAGTAAGTGTTGTTATTAAAGTTACTTCTTCAGAGGGGAACGAATCCCATGACAAAACCGTTATACACTGTCTTTATTCAGTTGTCATTAAAACCAAATTCCTCTTGCCTCGTGAGAGTCTGTGTAGAGGAAGGAGTTCAGAATTTGGATGACAGTCACCCTAAATGCAGAAAAGTTCTTGGTAGCCACAGAGATAATTGAACTTAACATGCAACAAGCCAGAGCTCAACCTTGAGTCAACCTTCAATCTTTTCCAGTTCTTCAGATAATTATAAACATTTGTACTCAGTTTTTAAAAAATGTCAAAGTCAAAGACAGTACAGTCAGTTAACTTGCAATTAAAAACAGTACATACAAATAAATTCAGCCTTTTCCATGATAAAAATTAAGATATCTCATGACTGCACAAATCAGAAGAGAACTCACAATTTTATCTCTAGCTTTATCTTGTCAGGATTATTTACTGCTTTTTTATCCTGGAAGAGCACACCTGCATATACTCTACGTTTTCCTAGATGGGATATAAAAGATATTCTTCTCAGGTTACTAAACTGAGGCACTAAGTGCCTTAAGAAGCAATCCTGACCTATGCAAGTAGTGCTTACATAGGTATTACGTAAGAAAATTGTTTTTAAATGATTCATTTATTTATTTCTTAGCTGGAGACTTACAGATATTTTCAGATAAATATTTGGATAGATTGTCCCTTAACATATGATTTATCTATTTCAGTTTAGGTGTCAATTTTCTGAATATTTCAGAGGGAAAAAAGATAAAAATTACATTATCAACTTGAGTAGCAAAGTCTGGACCTGTTGAGGATGCCCTGTCCTATTCTTTATGTATGATGAATAACATGGTGCCTACGTAAGTATCTGTGTACATATATATAAAATATTCTGCATCATGGGATACATAATTTGGCCAATACAGACATAGAGAACAAATAAGGGATCCTCAAAAACCTATAAAATAAGTGCTGTACAAGATGTATACATGGGTTTAAGGATATGTCCATTTTTTATAATTATAACCCATCCTTTAATCTCCAGGTTAAATATTAGAACAAATCACTCTTTTGCAGGAAATAATAGAAAAACAAGGAAATGTAACTTAAGCACAATTCAATTAGATGCAAGGGAATTGAGCACCTCAATTCTTAATGAAATTAATGATCTTTCATAATCACAAATGGCCAGACCTTAATTTTACTTGCTATTTAAAAGATGACACCTAGAGTAAAGTCATGTCCCATAAACCATTACGTGTCTCTGGGATTCAGAATAGACTGTCCCTTCCTGAGTTAGCGAGAGAGTGTCTTGACACACCTTTAATGCTTCCAATACCAAGACAGCTCAATTATGACTAAAAGGTTTTGATTAAAAGGTAAGTGGAGCATCCCAAAGCCAAATGAGATCAAGCAAAGGATATTCATTAGCTATGCTGGAATATGGCATCAACCTGGAAGTCTTATCAAAAGCTGTTGTTAAGCGCGACTACTTTGCATTTCTGCTAATTTAGTTCAAAGTATATCCAAGGCAGCAGAGGTTTTAGATTCTCTTAAATTTAGAGAAACACTGAGAAAGTTTTTCCTATTTTGACAAAATCTATAGGTTTTCTCCAATCTCATAACTTCTTTGTGCTAACCACCTGAATAATAGCTTATTTTCTTCTTTTTTGAAACTATATTTTAGGAATTTGAATTCAACTATCTAATTTACTTAGGGGTTTGAAAGAATCTGAAATAACGTATTGCAGTAGCCTGTTCTAAGTATCTTCAAACCAGATATCCCTCCAGCAACAGCCAATGGAGTTGGCATTGCTTTGAAAAGAAAAGAATCTCCCAGAGATAAAGGAAAACAACCTTCCACTATCTGGTTATAATCTATGAAAGATATTCAGATGAGAAAGTCACCCCAAATTTTTAATTACTGAAGTTGAGAGGATAAGGATCCTTGTGCAATATAGGATTGCAGAAAATGAAGAGGCCAAATGTCCTGGGATTCTGGTCTGACACAAATAGTTGCAGCCTGACTTTTGGCACTGAATTCCAAGATTGTATGAAAGGCATAAAATGAAAAAATGAATGAATCAACATTAAAAATGGCAGTGGATCACAGGCTGAACTATAGCAATATTCAGAGATGACCTTTACCCTATTTTGTGAACCCTGTAAGATTACCAAACTGAGGAATAATAACTATTTCTTCATATCCTTTCATTATACCTATCTTCCAAATAGTTCTTGACAGCATCATTTCTCCAAACTTCTAGAAAAGGAAAAATTGTATGTACTGTAAGACTTCTGCTCCTTCCATGTGACCTTCACATTATAACCAGATGGTAAACTGCTGCATTTTTCTCTTAAAGGGCTGGGAAGATGTAGCCCATACTAACTTAATCTGAGGCTGATGAAGTGGTTTGCATTTGAGACAAAAAGATTAGATTATTGCACTATATTATTTTAAAGTCTTTCTGACAGTGTCTTGTGTTACTTGCTATTAAACTATGAATCATCTCTGCATACATACCATGGGACAGACTCTCCCCTGGCATAAAATGATACAACTCCATTGATGTCCATGGAGCCACCCTTGCCAATGCCAGCTGAGGATCTGGCCCTTATCACACAATACACTATTGAAACGTCAGTCTTTGGAGCAATTCACCAGCTTGAACTACCTCACCAGTCCTGGTTAGTCATGCCCTGGGGGTAGCTGTGATAATCTCCATTCAATCTGTACTTGTGGAATGGAATTGTTTGGAAATAATGCTTTCAGCTGCACACCTTGCATTTGGGAAGTTTGCCAAGAGGCTTCTTGCTCTGTTTTGAAATAAAGACTCACATCTCTACTGAGATTTTGGCTCTATTCCCTATTGCTGAATTTTCAGTAAGTTATTAGGTGCATCATTACCCCATTTCATTTCCTGGCTGATCTGACTACCATCCCAGTGCCTGTATGCTGAAACCGACAAGATCCTTTCCTCAGACTTGTTCTTAAGTGCATCATCCAAATCCCGCATGATTCTATTCAAAGTTTCCCAGAAAACTTACTCAGATTCCCAAGAGAAAATAATGGAAGACATCTAAAGTGTTTGATCATTGAGCCTTTCATGTCGCTGGTGGGGATGCTGAAGTGGAGCAGTTGGGAGCAACAGGGGGCCTGGATTTTCATTCCTGCAATCTCATCTGTGGACTTTTTGTCTGTCTTCATACCTGAAGGAAAATTATCTGTTGTGGAGGATACACTTATTAATTTCTCTTGGATCATATAGCTTGCTGCAATTAATGAACAAGTGGAGTACACTGGCATCTTTTTATAGATTCCTTGTGTCTGCGTTTTTCAAGTGGAGGGAAGACTTTGAAGCTGTGAAATATCAATTGGTGGGTCCTTCCGTTTTTTGTGGATCTCTTTGGTTCATCTGTAATATCCCAGAGCAGCATATCACACTGATTCATATTTCTGCATTATTTGTGTACAGCGTCATAGAGTTTTGCCTTAGGATCTTAGCAAAAGAAAATATAAACACATCGTCAGTTTTCCCTGAATACTGCACAGTGTTCCTCCTTTGAATTTAAGCAGCTGGCTAAAAGCTGAGATTTATCTAGGAGAAGTTTCGGACTGTTTTTTTTTTTTTTTTTTTTAACATATTTGCATATTTTTTGAAGTCTCATTAAGTCTAATTCTCCTGAATGCAAGAAATCAAGCAGTATTAGCTTCCCTTAGCCCACACTTGTAGCACTGGCAAATAATCTCAATCCCTCTGTCCAGACTTTGCGTTTACCTTCTGCTCCTTCTCCGTACACCATCTGTATCCCTCTTCAACCTATAGAGCCTTTATATCTGCACAGCTCAGATTCCTCACTGACCAGACATGTGCCTTTGAGTTTTGTGCGATGACATTTTTCTTGGGTTTGATTTGGAGACTGCTATAGTTTCATAAGTGAGTTTAACTGCTTCTTTACGGCCATCTGAAATGAAGGACAGCTGTTACACCTCAGGCTTCAATAACGTTTTGTCTTGCCAACAACAACTTCTTCATCACCTCATTGAGCCAGCACTGGTCCTAAACACTCTCCCAGTTGGCTTGTTCTCTGGACACTAATACGCTTCTGTATCTGCTGTTTTCCTCTCCTCCAACTGCTCTGGTATTTCAGAGCAACAGACACAAAAGCGCTCGTGAATGATGTCAGTGAAATCCCCTCCAGTGCTTGTCTTTCCTTTGAGTTGTAAAAAAATGTGTGCTTGCTGTTGCTTCAGCTGTTTTGTTCCATAAAGGAGCTTTGCTGCTACTAATATCAACTATTTAAGCACAGGAAAATCATTACTTCTGTCCAAGAAATTGACTTGGATTTGTTTTGGTGTTTTTGCACATATAGCCTAAATGCTTCATGGTTGGACTAGATGATCTCAGTTATCTTTTCCAACCTTAATGATTCTATAATTCTACAGCTGCTGCATTCTGAACAAGTGATTCACCAACCTGCCCTGTGTGACACCATGTTATCTCCAAAGTTATTCTTACCAGGAAAGGCCTTTGGTGGAGCACTTTAAAAAAAAAAGATGGCAAAATGAGCATCATCACAAATCATGAGTGTCCAGTTCAACTGGCTTCACTGCTGTGCATCTGAAATGCAGCTTGTTTTTAAGTGCTGCAGAAGCACATGACTAAAGGTTAGTTGAAATTTTTTGCTCTGACTATATGGGGAACTGTAGGAGAACACATCAGAGAAAGCAGAGACAAAGGGCAGGAGGATAAGAAGTATGGGAGGTAAGGGTAAAATTCCAATCTTGCCAGGTCTTTTATGGGGAATCGCACTGATTATGAAAAGAAATGTAGGATGTTTGCATTGCTTACAAGCATTTGAAAAGGTTAATTGGACACTTATGATGTCCCTTTAGTTGGCTGAAGGAGACCTGGTGACAAATATGTGTGTTAACACATGGCATGGATCCAACAAAAGCCCTTCAAAGACCTTGCAGACCTTGTGTGGCTGCTGGCAGAGACCTGGCATGGTCCTAAGATGATCCTTTAGGTCTCCTTGCGGTTCTGGAGATTTGAGTGTTTACCAGAGCCTCATCCCTGATAAGTCAGTCGGGAATCTTCATGCTGACCTCACTGAGAAGTGGACACAATCATAACAGAGATGTTAAGATTTTTCAGCACAATATCAGTAACAGGTTTGCTTCAGTCCTGGGAAATGAGACACTCAGCACCAACACATTCAATATTAATCTTGTCATGCGCTATGCTACCTTGCTGTTCTTTGAGTTGTTCATACAAAATATGCCCTATTAAGCTAGTGCTGACATCTCTCAAATGATGACCAGGCAGTGGAATATACACAAAAATACAAAATACTCTTTCTTCAGAACACAGAAGGATTTTTGACTTGCTGTCCATAGATAAAATGGCACTATACAATCAATGTGTATCTATATATACATTGTAATATGTATTGTGCACCTACGAAAATTAACTTGGAAAATCAAAGAAAATAACAAAAACACACCCCAAGTGTAAATGAACTTCCATTATCTACGAACATTCATTTTTGCACGGGATACTGTCAAAGCATCAAACTATTTGAACACTAACAGTTTGGACTACTGGAAGGATTAGGGGACTTCATCAGGGTTATTCCAAGCTCTTCACAGGCATTAATTAAAACTGTGAGAAACTCTGTGCTCTTGGTATTACTTACACCTATTTAACACTAGCTCACATGCCATATCTAAGGTCAAGCAGCAAAGCAGTAACAAAGCAGCAGAACTGTGATACCAGTACTCCTGAGACCTGCTTGAGCTCTTGGATATTATCTCCTACCAGACTACACTACCAGTTATAGAAAATAGCTTTTGATCTCTCGGAGAATGATCTGGCTTTGGTAGCTATTATTATCATTGCTATAAGCCTGCGTGAACTTCAGCAAATGGCTTTAAGAACAGATAAATCCAAACTGAAGAAAAAACCCAAACCTGTGAAAATGCTATCAACAGGCAATTTTGTTAAATCTGGTTTCACTTTATTTGGGTTATATAGTTCATTTCATAAAAACCTTATCATAAAGGTCTAAATCTGTGAAGAATGACATTAAGCAATACTTTATTACCTCTGCTGGTCCATTAAAATAAATTACATCTATCCCTTCCCCTATTATTTCAGGGAGTGCAAAGACTTTGATGTATTTTGGTGTAATTGCTTTGGTAGCAAAGGTTTATTCTCTAATTGCTGTTGTGTAAATGAGACATTTAAGGAGCAATCAGCTCATCAGCCCATCATCATACTACATAAGCAATACATACCCTGCACATTTTGTAATGCATGACTTTTCAACAATTTTATTGGCACTTTTTTTGGATAAAGACAGCTGTCAGATTGCAGCTGGTTTTTCCATACACCATAAGGTGGTCCCTGACTTCCTAGTTTATTAACAATGGTGATTCATTACAGTGACAACTGAGACAAACAAATTACTTAGAAATTATGATGAGGTAATTCTGCTTCTTGGAACCTTGGTAATGAATCACTGTTATCCCTCTCTCCCTTGACCCAATTTCAAAATCTTTTACCTGTATAAAATACTGTGATGAGAATTGTGTCTAATTATCTCCTAAATTTTTCTTTTAATTGCTAGAAGGATGCCCATTCTTGAATGAGGAAGGTACCCATGATGTAATAGTGTTAGAGAGTCCTTGAAATCTAGATTAATTATTAGTTGTGTGGACTTCTGAGAGTTTTTGATGTGTTCATTTGCATTCACAAAGATGGCTTTTTAATTAAAGAGAGTTTTTGAACTTATACAAATCAGCCTTTTGCGAACATCCCTAGAAACGTGAAAAGTGTTAAAAGTGAGAAGAAGTGCAGTTTTTCTGAAACACTGCCACAGTTACCAGCACTGAATAACCAGTAACACTTGAAATATTAGAGCTCGTGCTAGCAGCTCTAGCTGGTCTGTGATATAAAGTAGAATTATTAAAGCTTGTATTTGTGTACTAGAAGTGCCTGGCTTCCTAATCCTATAGAAATGTATCTGTACAAAAGAGGGATACGAGAATGTTTGATTTTCATTTGAGCTTCCACTCTGGTGTATATGTTTACCTTTACCTGAACGCTTGACTTTTCCACTTTCTAAATTGAAGCCTTATTCCCAATGACTCCAATTTTAAACACTTCCTCCCTATACCTCTTGGAATCTCTTGTTGCCATTTGAGACTTTTTTTTTTTCTTTTTTTTTCCCTTTTTCCTTCTTTGAGATCTAGCAAACAAACAGAAAGCTTTCTGCATCCATGTCTGTGTCACAGGTTTTCAAATGGTAGCATACTTTCCATGTTACTGCCATCCAACTCCTTCCTAACATCTACTTCACAGTTTAGATGGCTGCTGCACACTGAGTTCAAGCAGATGTCTTTTCTGAGCATTCCACACTGATGCCTAAATCATCTCCCTTGGAAGTTCACAACAAATTCAGTTCCCAGAAGTGTGTGCAAGTATTGTCATTTCTAAAGTAAACTATTTTGTAAATAATTGCATTTTTATCTGCCAGAATACTGTCTGATTTCCTCATTTTGTGAGATCCAACCAATGCCATGCATACACATCCTGGCCATTACTGGTCTCCCACTTCCATTTTCAGCATGTGAGAAGCACCAGCCCTTCTCTGCACCCACGGTCCTGTTTCAGCAGAGAGCCACGGTGAGATGGCCCTCTAAACCACTCACATTCCTGTCTCCTTCACTGATCTTAGTTGCACACTATCTGATAATTTGATTGATATCTTGCTCTTAACTGGGTCTTTTGAGGAACTCCAGGATCTCTTTAAAACATACATAAAAACAGTCTTCCTGCACCTCCTTATTTTTAAGCCTTTTCAAAGAGCTTAGCCAGAGAACAATAAATTAATTTATTTTAAATCAGCAATACTCATATTCATAAAGCAAGATTGAACCATGCTTATTTACATTTATTTCCTCCTATTTTTTCCTTCAAGATAAACTTATTCGGGATGCTCACCATTATCATGGTCTTTTTTTTTTTCTTCTTCTTCTTTTTTTTAATACATTTAAACCAGACATGATAACCAGCTATCTGGCCAACTAGCGCAGTCACTTAGAGCACATCTACTTCATAATTCATTTCTGTAAGACATTCACGGGTAAAATCTGCAACCTACTCTAGGCAGTCTGCTTTAGCAGCGCGTTGGACTTGATGGTCCTCAGTTCTGTGAGATTCTGTTACCTTTGATCTTAATTTTCTCAGAGTCAACTACAGATTTGACTGGAAAATAACATTCCCTGTTTGTACTGTAAGATCCTCTTACATTTCCTCCGTGCATGATATAGTATCTGAACTTCATGACTACACAGTGTTCATCTTCCAGCCTGATGGCAAAATAACCTTGTACACTACTCTGGTTCTCATATCATTTCTATATTTCTTCATGTTTTCATTTTACAAATTTATTCTCTATTCTAAAGAACTCAAAAAACTTATTTGAGCAACTGGTTACTTGTTTTTCTGGCTTTCTTGCAGTTCTCAGAGACAGCCCCGGATAATGCCACCATCCAGAATTCTTTCCTTCTTGGCCTTACTTGGCATTGATTGACCTTTGAAATGAATAAACTTTTGCACCTTGGTGTTTGCCTATTTCTTTCCTGGTAGACTTCCTGCTCTGTAATTTTAATTGGAGGTGAAATGTGATCACTATCCACAGTTCCGTGACTATTTCTTAAAATATACTCCAAGTTGAATTACTTTTTTTAATTTTCCCTTCTGTAGATTTCTAAGAAAAGAAACACTTGAATATCTTTCTTTAATTTTACCTGTGCACACATCCAGTTTTAAGCTGCAAAAATCCCCAAGTCATACTTATTTATACTATGATCCCACTGTTACTTTCTCCTTCATTTTGTTTGGAATAGAAGTAACAGTTCAGTAGTATAAAATGCAAGCAAGTTAATGACCACTGCTGTCTTCACTATTTTCTCTCTAACTTCCTAGTAAAAGAAGGATATCAAACAGACATTTTTCTGTATAAGATTTTGCTTTATACAAAATAGACTCAATTGGGAACATGAAGCAATCTGTAATTTTCTCTAAAATCACAGTGCCGATCAGCCCCCCTTTTTTTGACATCTTTGTGTAAGTATTTCAGTGCTGGGGCTAGAGCTGCTGAATGCAGCTGGGGACATGGAGAGTGGAGGGACAAGGTTGGCACGACGCCCCCAGCCCTGGCTGCCCACTCTTCCTTTTTTCTGCCTCTGTCTCTCCATGGAGAGATTCAGACCATCTGTGGAAGCCAAACCTTCCCACTTGTTAGCAAGTGTCTGCCCTCAGCCTCGGAAGAAATGTTGCTTCCCCACTGGATTGTAGACGTTTACCTGGCCTGACTTTAAATAGAGATTTTACCTATATGATTAGAGTCACAGTTTGTGCTGAATCTGATTACTTGATCTAGCACCTTCATTGTATATAGACTTCATCTGGTTTTAACATTTCCTCAAATCTTTGGTTTAAATAAATCTTCCTCAAATATTCATGCTCTTCCTTGAAGGCAGTCTGTTTTCATGTTCCTTAAAATGTAAACCATCCGTGCAATGTAAATGTGAACCTCCAGGCAATTCATTTTCTAATTTGTTTTCTCCCGCATTGGAAACTCAAGAACATGTACTTCATTTACATCTATTATTACTATATTATAGATATTGTTATTATTATTAACATTACTATTATTATTTACTCTGGGGGTGATGTGTTCCCTCAGGCAGATACATTTTAGATTGAAACCAGATGTCCAACGAGTTGATGCCACGTAAATTTTTAAGCAGGACTGAAATCTTTTCCCCAAATTCACAACACTACTGACAAACTTATGCGACCTTACGTGACAAACTGGTTACTGGCCATGGCAAGTCTGAGTAACATTAAATATCTCTTTGTGATTGGATTAAAAAAACCTTTTCTTGCCACAATTTTAAGTTATTTAAATACAGAGTGAAATCAGTAACAAAACAAGTACAGAAGGGAAGAGGCTACAGTAAGATCAGAGAATAGAAAGGTACATTCGGAAGCCATTAACAGCCCAATGCTACTAAGTAAATCTAGCTTTAAGATACTCCCTCCAGGGAGGATACTTCAAAGATACTCAGATGAAAAAAAGGCAATTTATTGGCTAAACGATCTTCTTAGAGGCCCCCAAATTTCCTACCCAGCCCATTTGTTTTTCATTCCACTTAAATTTTAAAGTCACCTTTGCAATTGCTCAAGATCTTTAAGGAATTTTTTTTAGAAATTATACTAATTGGCCTATTTTTACTCCCCTCTCTTTGCCCTCAAAGACTACGAAGCTTGGTGCCTAAAAATAAGTCGGAGTGAGCTGAAGTCTGTGATCTCCAGATGGCTATCAGCAAGAGACTCCGCTTTACACCCGTGCTGCGTGCAGGTACCTGTGCTTCCCCACAGCAGCAAGTTTAACCATTGCAGCATCACTCTCAGAAAAGAGCAATATTGGAATGTAGGACACAAGCCAGCTCCTCGCCGTGGCTATTTCCTACTGTCATGAGAGACTGAGGGCTTCAAAGTCTCACATTAGCCCTCCTTGCTTTGATTTCATTCAGATCTGCCATGCAAAGCGGAATGTTTCAGCGGTTTGAAGAAGAACCAAACAAATCCCTCTGCAAAGACCTCATAGCAAGCCAGGCTATTTTTTGTGCTCCAGTAGAAATGAAAAGGCAGACTTTGGAAGTAAGATAAATGCTGAATAAGATAAATAAGAAATGCAGAAAGATAGTTTCAGTAACGAAGAGATTGATACTATCCCAACAAGCTACCATTATTTTATGCATTTTTGTCAATAGTTTGTATAGCACTGCTGAAAATATTGTAGTTAGTAGTTAATTCACTGCTGAAGAAATATGGCAAATTACACCATGTGAAGATGAAGGGCTATCTCTGTGTCCCCATGTTTGGGTATTGAGAGACACCCAAAGCATGTTCAGATGCTGAGTCAGCAGAGGGGCTCTGACAGACCCAAAATGTCATCATCTCAGCAAGCACACCAACCTGTGCTTATGTGATTCGGTTGATATTCTACTTTCCTTAAGTGGCCTTTGTACTGTGAAATGGAGGAGACAAAAGGCATGACCTACAGCTGGCAAGAAGGTGAGGACCAAGTCACACCCATTAGAAAAACAAGTGTGGGCTTAATGTTACCTATGTTAATCTCACTAAATTTGTCTGTGTTATGTGGGGACTTTTTCATAGGGCTAATAAACAAATCAGGAGCGGAAAGCTCTCAGCATGTACACTTCTTCATGGAAATGTTTGTTCATTTGTAGATGTATGAACAGAAAACGGAGAAATGCATTAATGGAACTTTTAAAAATTATTATTTAGCACTACAGTTCTTCCAAAACATGCAAATGGGGTAAGCTTGAATCATGTGCTGAGGATATAAACAAATACAAGTTAGGAACCTAGAACAGAGGGAAATGGTTTCAAATTAACAGATGGGAGATTTAGGTTGCATATAAGGAAGAAGGTTTTCACAGTAAGTGTGGTGAGGCACTGGCACAGGTTACCCAGAGAGGGGACATTTGTAGGTCAGGCTGGATGGAGCTCTGAGCACCTGATGGAGCTGTAAATGTCCCTGTTAACTGCAGAGGGGGTAGACTAGAAGACCTTTAAAGGTCTCTTCTAGCTCAAACGATTCTATAATGTTGGTATTCCTCTTAAAGAACCTTGAACACTTTAGTATGATTTTGAATATCATATGGAGGACAGCACTGTCAGGAGAAGAAGTGTTTACCTGCTTCACCTATGTAACATAGCTCTATTCCCATCTCAGCCCTCCCATATTTAGTGAGAAATGGGTTTTTAAATATTCAACCAATTTGCTATCAAAGTGAGGATTTAACATGTGATGAACTAACATGGTGCATACCTGTAGCAAAAGAGAGTTTCTGGCAACCAAGTATTAAAACTGTGGTGGGTGAAGCCCTGTTTGTTTCCTAGGTATCACAGCTTCTCAGCTTATGCTGAACACTTCCTCTGTGCTCAGCCTCATGTTAATTTTTAGTCATTTGCAGTCCTATAGAGATCAGTCTTCTGTCAAAATGCAGTTTGCACTGAAGTAGCCATTTAGCAAACACAGAGACATTTTTCTCCTCCAATGTCTTGCAGTAAAACTAGCCTGAAAATGATTTGTGAGAAAAACTATCCTACAGATTTCTGCCTTTTGATTGCCTGAATTCTTAATAGAATTATACTAAAACCATCAATTTTCTGTGTATACATCTATAAAATGCACTCCATTGATCAATGCCCTGCAGAGTAATTGAGCAACAAGAAATAAGCATAGGAATACTAACTAAGAAATGATTATAGAAATAATCAGTGAAGAGGTTCAAAAGATCTGAGTTATCAACTCATTATCAAATACCATTCCCTTCTCCAGCTAGAAGACATTTTACTAGATAGAAAATAATTTTGTGTCAATTTGGGTGAAATAAAAGAGTTGCTTCAAATCTTATTAAGAAACCAGGCAAAAACTCCAAAACATGGTGTCTAAGAACGGAGGAACAGCTGAAAGCAGTCAGCAGCACAGCCCTCATGTGTGTATTTCTGTGTTTGCACGAAGGTCAGATCACGGCAGGGTGGCAGCAAGGAACTGCAGCCTCAAGAGAAGGGACTCTGTCCTCCCTGCGTCAAAGAGAAATATTACTTGATCTATCAGTGCTTCAAGTCTCTCTGCCTTTCAAATAAATTCTTCCCTGTTTTGTTTGTTTTTAAATACGAAAATGGTAATACGTAAATTTCAAAACCCAAGTTACTTTGGTTTTCAAGCGAAAAAGGACTGATCTGTACAGACAGCGATCTGTGATATTGTTGAAATATTTCAGAGAGATTGCATGCCTGTTTGCCTAAAAAAAAAACCCCACCAACAAACAAGAAGAAAACAGAGGGGTTCTGTTCTCTCTAGAAGATTTTTTCCTTCAAAATTAGATTTGTGTCACCCCCTGAGAGATGCTGACTCCAAACTCTACCAATGGAAAGGTCTGCAACCTGTAGCACTGGCAGCACATAGGATGTCCCCTTACACTCATCATCAGTGGCAGTGGCAGCAGTGGGAAATGGGGCACCCCGCAGCCCTTCTCCATCAGACAGCAGCACATCCCACTCTTCGTTGCCCTACGTGCTCCTCAGAAGCCCACACTCATCCCTTGCAAACATATTTGCTACTTCAAATCTGCTTTCCCCAGGGGCTATTTTCTTTATCGCAACAACATCTTTGCATTTCCTGGGCTGCCACATATCATCCTGGCATTTTATTCAGCCTGGGAGAAGAGAGACAACACCTCCACCTTTCCCTTTCAGATCCTTATTTCTCAATCTGGAGCCTTCTGCAAAAATTCCCCATGAGAACTGTGCACTTATTGCTGCCGTATATTTTTATCTTGCCATTTTATACACAACGAAGCACAGATCCCTCCTGTACCACATGTTCTCACCTCTGGCCAATGCTTCTTTCCATTTTTAATTACCATCTCGTTTACTTGTTATGACTCTATGCAGAATCACTGACACTAGAAAACACACTGCACATTGCTCTCCTGTCATTGAGATGCTGGCTAGACTGACTGTTGTCTTGGCCATGGGGATGGGATTCTATCCAGAGACCCTAAGCAATTATCTTTCTCCTTCCCCATGGAGCTTGAAGCATAGTATTGGTAATTAAATTCATACTTCTGTTTGTTGTGATTTTTTTTTCTTTCCTATATGTTCCCATTTCCCAGAAACCTTCAGTAAGCCATTTACTGCCAGGATGGGGAAACAGGAGCTGAGGCTGGTTTGGTTAAGATCAGGAACTCAATCTGGATTTAATAGTTACATGGCAAATCATTATGTAATTTTATTTATATATGTACTTGCAAAGAAAAGAAAAAAAAAGTGTCCTAGATGTTTTGCTGAGAGTTTATTAAGCCACATTCACAGTTTGCTACTTGCAAACTTGCTTGGAATGTGTTATTTTTAGGGAAAGGTACTCAAAAAGCCAAAAAATGGACTGCCAGCAGTTGGGGAGAGGAAAGGGAAGTCCCCAGGGAAAACAGAACAGTGTTTCTGATCCTTTCTGATCCTTGTTTGCTGCACACGCTACAAAAACAAGCAAACAAATCTCGCACTCGGCATTTTTGAGTCACTTGCCAAACTCCACTGCTGCTGGCTGCCAACCCCTATCTTGGTTTTCAACTGCCCAGGCCCTCTCCTTTCTGCCAGAACTCTTTTTCTTTACAGCTGTGCCATCTACTTCCACCAGCTCCAAATTTGTTTCTCTCCCAAACCCGTTCATTATTTCTCCATTTCATTTCACTAAAGAAGATCTGGTTCAAGGCCCATTGAAATCCTTCCATTGATTTCAATGGGCTTTGAATTGGTCCCAATGTTTTTGTTTCTTGCAGGCATCCTCAGCTGCTTCTCACCCAATCTTTCTTGTTTTCATGCAAAGTTCCTTTTATCCCTTCTCATCCAGCAATGCAATATGCCACAAAAACCCCTCTCCTGCTCACTCCATATCGGTGATGGTGGTCAGAGTGCTAATGTGCAAGAGGAACTGGGGAAGGCACTGGCATCACTGCACAAAATCCTTGGCTGGCATTACAACCACCTTCCAAAAGGCTGCACGTTTTCAATTTAAAGACAGCTACCATATTCTGCAATATTTCCTGTTTCTTCAATAGCTGTACAAAAAATGACAAGATTATCAGCTGCATAGGAGATGCTGGAGTTAGAGTAGAGAAGCCAAAGTACTGGAAGTGGAGCAGGGAATTTTGTGCGTGTACTGGGGAGTGGATAGTCAGACCTTTGCACATCATACACACCACGAAAATCAAAGGGAGATATATAGCTTGTATACTTGTCCCTGAAAATACAAACATATGTAAATAAATTTTCCTGAGTCACACAAACAATTGTTATATCTCTTTCAGTAGAGTACAACTCCAGATGCAGGAACTGTTTTTGGCCTATCTCCATGAAGCATACTTAAGGATTTTCTCCTCTGGTAAACTTTTTTTTTTCTGCTACATTTTTCCCTTATGCAGAAGACCTACCTGCCTTGCAAGGACTTCTGTCACTGCAGCTGTTTGCTTGTTTGAAAAAAGATCAGCTTTTAGCTGCTAGCCAAAGCCTTTGTGCTAAATTCCAGTGTAATCACTTTCCTCACATACTGTTAGGACAGTGCTGTACATCATTTAGACCCAAGCCTACCTCCTGCCCTCTACAGCCAGGGCTGGTCCACATTGCTGGGAGCTGAGACACAAGTGCTGTGCACACTTGCATGATGTACAGCCACACAGAGCAGACCCCATCAAAGAGCAAAGTTCACCCCATTTGTAACGCTTTCTCTGCAGTCTGAAAGGTGGGGGCTGGCTGAATGTTGTGGAGGCGTTGATAATTTGAAGTGTTAATTTAATAATTCTTGCAAGTAGTTAGGTTGCCCATGATCCAGTAAACACCCTCTGAGTTTGTGGCTGCTCCAAACCCACTGAAATCAGCAGGAGTCTCTCTGAACTATTGAATTACAGACTTTCCTCGGGGTTGTGTACAATGCCACAGACTTAATTACCATGTTCCTGGCTGGGATAAATATGCAAATGGACTTTTCAGCTGGAGGGCCCCAAAATACAGGTTGGACACATGGCAACTAATGACTTGATTTGGGCTATATGCAAACATTTGTCAGCTGAAGGCCTGAGCCTATTCCCATGGAAGCAAAAGGCACAATTATTACCAGCTCCAGGGAGAGCAGGACTCAGATGCCTCCTTTAAATAGTGGCCAGCATTTCCATGCAGCTCAAATCTGTCAGCTGCCTTTCCTCAGCCCTTCCTCTTTCTCCTCTCCCTGATCTACTCTGATAAGAAAACGTCCACAACACAGATTTTATCATAAATGCTGGAGATTTATGCACCCACAACGTTTCACTGCTGCAGGGCAGGCCTCTTACTGCACACACAGCTCCAGCCATACCCAATGCAGTGGTGTACAAATAAAGAATGAGGAGCTGCAAATCAGCATCTTGAATCTCCTAGCACTCTCCTTGGTGTCCCCTGCCCAGCACCACTCTGTTACGGTGCTGAGCAGGAATTCTGACTCTCTAGTTATCCAAGCCTTCTCATATGGCTGATGATGAAGGGTGGGAGAAGATGCAGTCCCACAAATACAGCATGCTGACTCAGCTCGGTGGGGCTCCAGGGCCAGCTGCAAGCAGCCTTGTTCAATCAGCTGCTGTTATGGGACAAGAACATCTGCTGGAAACATGATGTCCCTAATAATTCACAATTCCCCTACTGTGTTTATTTACATCCATTCTGTGACTTTGTTCTATCAAAGAGTTAATAAGTACCATTTCAGCCCTAGGCTTTTGAGAACAGTTACATCTAGAGATACAAACCATGATGCACGTTACTTCAGTAGTTTAATGTGGGATTTTTCATCAGTGTAAGAAAATCTGGAGTATGTGCCAGGAGCTGGACACAATGATCCTTATAGGTCCCTTCCAGTTTGGGTTATTCTATTATTCTATGTGCAAGTAACATTTTTACACTAACTTCTCATCAAGGGGCAACAAAGCCATGCAGAAACCTACGGCAAAGCAGCATGAGCAATTAGAAAATGCCACATTTCTGTTAGGTCAGGTGTAGCACTGTAGTTTAAAACAAACCATTTTGTGCTATATTTGGTATCTTATTTTTCCATTTACCCACTGCCGAACACAAAGGCTTCCTATGTCAGAAAAATAACCTGTGCTTGGATAACAGAATGTGAAGATGTTCAAAATGAAATATATTCAGTCTGTTTTACTAGAAGCTTAAAGGAAAAAGGGGTTCCTGGTTCTGTTCCATTCACTCCAGCAAATAGATAATTAACTGAGAAGAAAAATAAAATCACTTATTTGTAAGTTGCCATTTAAATTACTTCAATTTGTGTTAGCAAAGACATTAAAAATGGAGATTTGAAAATGTGATGGCAATAATATTACAGCAACAATGCAGCACTCATTCCAAAGAAGTCACAAAACATTACTGCACTATCTGACACTGCAAAAATATCCTATAAAGGGAGAAAAAGAGGTTCAGTGGGGAGAGCAGAAGACAATATGAAGGAATCAGGAAAAACAACTGACCTCTATTAACTCCACTTCTCTTGAGTACATATATATACGCATTTACTCCAAAGCAGCATATAACACTAGTCAGAGAAACAGGGGTACTGGCAAGCAGAATAATTTGAGATACAGAGATAAAAAAAAAAGAAACTTACAGCACAAACACAAAGTAATAACATGCATGAATGTGTGTGTTAGTATAAGGACATGATTTTCCTACAATCATCTAAGATTCTGTAATTTATACCCTATTGATCAGAAGAGGAAATCTAAAGCTAGCTGGAAGTTTGGTTCAGTTTTCTGAAGTTATCAAGGACAGAACAGGATGCCTGCCATGCATTAGCCTGTTTGGATGAAGATTCACAGCAGGTTGCTTCAGTATATTGGTGTCCTCTGCAAATCATCTGGACAGCTGGGACCATGAAATTTACCCAGATCCCAAAAAAGTTGACCCTCACCAAACCTCAGTGCCCTCTAAGGCCATATGTGCAGACCACTTCACATTCTGCACTTGTTTTGCCACTGTGGAATGACAAAAATGCTCTTGTCAAGTGGGCATGAGATTTTCAGGTCCTTCCACACAGAAAACATGTCAGCAGAACTTGTCAGATGTTTTTAAAGCTACAGCATTAGAGACATTTTCCCTTTGTTTTCAGCATCATCTTCTGTACTTTGAAGCAAATAAATAAATAGGAAAATCCTATTTGACTCAGTTTCGCGTTTCTGAACCAAGTATAATCCCATCAGTTTGGTTCCATCATTTGTAGTAAACTATTCGCTAATCTAAGACAGGTGCCTCTGGGTGTTAACATTTAGTCTTCCAGTAGAAAAGTGGGTGCAAAGTCAAACCACATGTTCTACTTAAAAATAAGTGAGGTGTGATTAGGCAAGGTCTTTAAAATGTGCACTCAGACGCACACACAGGCACACACGGTTCGCAGGGAAAAAGATGATGACACTTGCAGGCTGTACTGCGTAGTTATGGTCTGCACTTAACTCTTTGCCAGGTGGATCGTTCTGTAGAAATCTGAGGGGCAAAAGGTTATGTAGAGCTCATTACTGCGGACAGCTTTTAAAACAGAAGTGGTAATAGGGACATTCCTAGGATGATGTGTTTCATTAATATTTCCCCACCGCGAGAATGTGCAAAGAGCCTGGCTCAAAGGAAGCCTTACAGCGTGTTAGTGATATCTGCTGGAATAGTAGATTAGCTATGGATGGCTTCATATACCCAGTTACAAATATATATGCTTCTTTTTATGAACTATCTCCAATCTGTTGAATTGTATTGACAGGAGGAAATGGTCTAGGAAAATTTTGTTGACTCTTTTTGACCAAGTGTTTTTAATGTCACTTCAAATTGAAAAAGAGATCTAGATGCCTAAAACATGGAGTGAAAATTCCAGAAACGCAGAAATTCAAGACCTAAATTCAGTGCATTCTGCTTACTTTTGTGAAAAATGACTGTCAAAGTTCTGAATTTTGCCTTTTTTCAGAAGAAGATTGAAGCAAGGTGATACTGCCTGAATTACAGAGTAGTAAAGATTCAAGGCAAACATATCACAGTACATCTGTGACACGAGCCAGTTTCCAAAATACAAAGGGTTGGACTACTCTTGTGTTTGAATTAATTACTGAATACTATACATCATTATTTGGAGAGGCACAGGAAACATAAGCTATCATTTCTGTAAGAATGCATTTGAGGCTTAAGTGGCAAATGTTTTTCAAGAAGGTAGGAAATCAGATCTTTTAAGAATTGAAAACAGTTACTGCAGTACTGCTAGTAGCTTAGTCTGAACCATCGTAGATCTAAACCTCTTCAAACGTTGGCAAAAGAGCAGGGGAAAATTAATGATGCGGTATTTCAACAGAGATGTTCACATCATCCATTATTTGAGGATCACAGCATTCCAGTGAAATGGATAGCTCATAACCTATTCAACAAACAAGAAGACAGGGAATCTCCATGACTCACCTACCACCATACAGCCTTGTGGTGACATCGCCATGGGTAGAGCTGCTTAATATCTGCCTTCATGTCTACCTATACAAATTCTAGGCACACTACTAACTATTAGCAGCACACTGGAGGCCTTCAAGAGCTGAATTATTTACATCTGTGCTTGAAGCCTTGTTTCAAAATAAAGCTATTAAAATTTAAATGTTCTCTCACTCCACAGAAGTATGTACCATATCTATAAATGTGTAAATGTAAGGAGAAACTTCACTTCTTTGTGAAGTCAAGCACGCGTTCTCATACTGTTTCATTACTAAACAAGAGAGAGTTCATTAGTAAACAAGAGAGATCTAGGAAAGAAGATGACTTTTTGTTTGTTTGTTTTTTAGCAGTAGTGAATAGCAGTACCCTTCAAGAATAACAAAAGTTATTAAAAATGGAAGATTTCAATCAGATTACACCAGATGTAGCACATCAGTAATATGGTTCTGGAAAGCTTCACAGGTAAGTGTAGAAAGTAAAATAAAATTGTTAAATCAAAATTGTGAAATGAAAGTTGACTAAAACTGATCTTTTTCAGAGTTCATTTTCACTGGAAATTGAAAACATATTTGCCTTTGTTCCAAACCTGAAACACGCCTATCAGAAAGTCAAGCTGTCTCATGAAATTCAAATGTAAGCATCATTACTTTTCCATCCTCACTATGTGCACTGAAGACCTTGGAGCACCTCTGCTTGACAAAGGAAAGGTTTCTCCCTCCCTAAAAGAGGAGACTGCTGTGCAGCTTCCCTCCGCTGCTCTGAGATGGGGTAGGATGGCCCACAGGGCTCCCTAACAGAATTTCACTCAGAGAGTGCAAATGAAGCACAAGCAAGACCTATGAAATATGAATCTTTTACAGATGAGTGTTTTTCTTCCAAGCATGGATTCAGATTTTCACCTCTCTCCTCCTCCTATCATATGTTGCTTGTTTCAGTGGCTGGCAGGAGGGAGGGGGAGAGGAACTAACAACATATGTGCCTATCATCACCCTGACCACTGCACTTGTATGTCTAACTCGCTCTCCTTTGCTTCGTCTGCTTTTTGTCTTTATCCTGCTTGATCCTGTGAGCACTCACGTGCATACAGCTGAACTACTCATCAGAGTAAAGCTGCAAACATAATGCATAGAGCTCTTTGGTTGTTTCTTTGAGGGAGTCTTGCCTGTAATTAGGCTGATGCAAAAAGAACAGAAGCAAAAGTAACCTTCTGCCCAGCCCTCTTCAAGACCCAACAAAACTCTCTCTCTTCCTTATAACATATCATTACAGGAGGTACCCCTCCTGAAATGCAATGGTTTTGGAGACAGGGTAGAAAGAAGAAGAAAACACATGGAGGAGCAGAGATTGGAGACAGATTCCCTATATTGCAGCTTTCAGGCTTTCTATCACCAAAAACTGCAATGAGAGGGAAGTTCAAGTGGCTCTCCAGGTGGCTGATGCCTTTTCTGGGAACATTGCTGCGAGACACACAGGAGCAACTTGCATCAGATTTTCCCTCTTCCCTTGGCCATAAGAGCACAGCTTGTTTCAAGATCCCCTACAAAGAGAAGGCATCTGAGAACAACTGTGCAACAGCCCATCATAATGGAACTGTGAGATAGCACAAGAAGTGCTAAAATGAGGCTAGCATCTATTTAATTGACACAAGATTGATCTAATCCTCTGTTACACCCTAATTTAAAAGCAGCCCATCAGGCATGCCCTCTAAAAATAAGTGTACAACACTTTTTGGAGAAGCTTGCACTCAGGGTGAAGATGTCCTTTCTTACACATTATAATTAATCATCTGGATACTAAAAATCTTCCAACTCATTTAATCTGCATAAAAATATTGTATTTTATCCCGAATTACTTCATCAAAAAAGTGAAAAGAAATGTGAAAAGAGATGACTGTTGGAAAAATAAGCACTCAAAGCCAGGAGTTTTAGATTTCATACTAATTTCTCCAAATAAACCCAACTACGGTTCAGATGACCATTAACAAATTCATGGTTCCCTGTCCTGATTTACTTCTTCTCTATAGCCTATTGCAAAATAGTATCAGGATGCTTCCCAGCATCTTTCAGGTAGGACCTGGGAGGCCTCTGCTGATGTGCTCAATAGGAAAGGTTTAATTGGCCAAATGTGGTGGGTTAGTGACAGAGAACACAATATCTGGATTATTCAAATGACACACATTTTAGTAAAATCTCACATAGATAGTAAGCACAGGATAAACAGGCCTAGATTACTTTTTCAAAATGTATCAAAAACCTTAAAAGACATTGAAATTAATTAATCAAACCTAAGCTTTCAGCACAGGCCCATAGGTAAAATGTCAGCAAGGTCATTGGCTCGAAGAGGAAGGATGAGGAGATAGGAGTTGGAATTACTTCAGGGGCAATAATACAAAGACTTGCATCCCCTAGAAACTGCAAGGTGATTCTGGATGTCTACCTACACAGGCTCCAGCAGGTTTGTCCCTGAGCCCCACAGGAGCTGAATTAAGTGCAGGATGAACACAGAAACTAGAAGGGAAGCATAGGACTTGTGTCCCAGCTGTTCTTGTGATTAGACAGTAATACTTTACTGCCTGAGGGACTGAAACTGAAGCATAACACCCACAGCTGTCCTTCCTGTGCATCAGCCTAGAGAGAGAAACAGAACTGGCTGAAGGATTCAACCATCTAGGGCTAACATTTATATGTACTGGTTAGCAAGCTGTTGGCAGACGTGTAGAAGAAATGCATGTCCATCTTTAAAAGAAAAAAAAAAAAAAAAAAAAAGGACTGCTGGGGGTTTTCAGCATGCTTTCAAGAAACCATCCCTAACATGCTGCCCCTAGTGTCAGGCTGAGCTGGCCCTGCGTTTTGACTTCACAGGCAGCTCAGCTGTGGAAGCCCACAGCGAAAACCACAGGGTTCTTGCTCTGTAGCTGTTACATAAAGACCCAGTTCCTATATCACTATAAATGCAAATGATTATGAGAGGATACTCAGTATTGGGTTGTTTAGTAATAATTCAAATCACAAATCCTTTTGCCATGCAACTCATATTATATGATTTTTTTATTTTTTAAATGGAAGCCTTTCTTCCCTTCCAGAAGGCATTAAATTGTTACTCACATTTCAGGTGAAAAGATCCAGGAAGAGTATTAGAAGACCAACAATGATAGCAAGACAGAGTCAAGCCTTGTGAGTGTGCCTCACTCCTACTGTAGCAAATACTCCTGCTCTAGAAATACAAAAAGGAAGTCAATGGAACAGTGTGAAAATGGAATTAAACATGGAATTTAAAAGATCAGCCTCCAGAAGTACGACAGCATTTTTAAAGCAAGAGTGTGTAACTGCAACAAATACAGCTGAAGGCAAGAATCAGCACCATATGCATAATCACATAAATCGGGATAAATAAAGTTGGTAGAATTACACACAATGGATTTTGCTTTGAAGAACAGTGAACTAGATAAACAAGGATGTCTTTCTGGGCTTAGCACAGATTGCTATAGCGATTGGCAGCACTTCTTGTGCTTTTTAAATGCATTACTTCAGATAATAATCATGATACAAGAATCAGAGCTACTGAAACTCCAGCTACATAGCTCTTCTGGTAGCCATCAATGTATGCAGGTGCAAGGGGAGGCATATTACTCTTAAACAGCTCATTCATTTTAAGTCTCAGTTCATTTGCTACTGAAAATATGAAAGCAGTACACTGGAGAGAAAAGCTCTGCTAATATGTGTATCCCAGCTCTCCAACAAGCAGACTTCTTTTGAAAGCTTATTCATGTGGTTTGAAAGGCAGCAAAGTTTTAGCCTGGATTCTTTATAAATATAATTTTTTTTTGTTTGTTTGTTTTTTCAAACATGCTAGTTCATTTATTCCTCCAAAATGTGAATTTTCATGTAGCTTTTGATCCTGAACTTGACCTAGTGAATCCAGAAGCGTTCAATAAATGCAAAATGAGATCATTAATGTAAGAGTGGAGAGTGAGAAGCTGACATACTTGTAAACAATTCCCTGCCAGAAGAGGAACTGAGCTCCTCAAATAAAGCATGTCAGGGTCTACACCAAGCAAGTGGCATCATGTTGTAGAAGAAGGAGAGCAAAGAGAAAGAGTTGGTTGTCAGTTCACAGCAGGGTCTCAAAGGTTTTGTTTTCGACCACCTCTGGGAATTGAGCACTCACCAGCCCTGGGTTGTAGCAGCAGGTAGAATCGCATCCTTCAGCTGGCATTCTAGGGACTGCCAATGACATGACAGTACAGTAAGGGAGGGAAAACAAGATTTGATTCTAAAATGTGCCCTGGATAAAAATTAAAATGCCACCTGAAGGGAATTCTAGATTTCTTTCACTTGGAAGTTATGGGTGATGAAGAGTTGGAAAGACAAAGATCATTTAGGTAGGAACATTCTAGTTATGTTTCTTCTATGTGGCTATTGAGAAAAGACTTAACAAAAGAATCAGGTGCATAAAGAATGACTTAATGGCAGAGCTCTGTTGATAGGGACATCTCCAAACTGATCTGATTTAGGTGAGGTCTCTTCCAGCTGCCAGAGAACAGTTCCTATCCAGGAATCTGCTTTTTATAAGGACAATATCAGTACCTCAAAGTTCTATTCTAGAAAAGTACGGCTGTCACACTCATTAACAAAATCATCACAACTTTTTAAGCCTACTGTTGCCTCTTCAGAACAAGCTACCTACAACACTATTAATGCTTTCTTTCAGCCTCGTGAACTTTAAGAATTAGAATAAGAATTGAGATATTGCTCCTGTGAAGCTAAATGCTGAAATCCAGCTTACCCAGCCTCTAACATTTTCAGCAGTCAACTACTTCAGGCAATAGGAAAAAAGCCTCTTCCTGATGCAGTGCATTGGGTTTGGCTGGGGTTGTTGGAGGAGTTCCCTCCATGTCTTGCTTTCCCTTCACTGTACAATTGTCAGAAATAAAGAAGGAAAAAAGGAAAGAAAAGACACAGAAGCACTGAGATAAGAGGCAGAGCTCAGCTTTTCTTTGATCTCACTGGTGCAGGCAAAGCAGATCAAAGTGAAGAGGCATAACAGAAAGCACGTGAGAATAGGATGCCTGCAAGAGGTTGTCATGCTGTCTACATTCTACATTTGGGGAACATGGCGACCTGATGAGTAGTAACCTCATCTCTGTGAGAGAGCTGTGGTGAACTGCCAGGACAGGTCTTCTTTTCTCTCAGAATAGAAAAGTTTGCCCTGGCAAACCTTCTATCTACATGGCATAGACCAAGGGTGAGCAGGATCTTTGCTGCAAGTCTGCAACAGAATTATGCTTAATTTACATGGGCATAATTCAATTCAGGTCTGGGCTTGGAGGGTTTTGCTGGAGTACAAATATCCAATCATTATGCTGCATAAGCCATTTGTAGCAACAAAGCTCCACTTTCAATACAGTAATTTTTCCTCAATCCCACTGAATGAAGTGAAAATGGCAACTTTTTTTTTTTTTACCTGTTTACCTGCAGCCACACTGAAAGCTTTTGCTCATGCCAGTCACAGATCATACCTCATTCTACCCTTCAATTATGCCAGAAAAGTCACCTGTGCAAGCTTAGGAGGGAAAATGTGGTTCCATTTTATCACATTGGAGTTTTCTCATTAAACTTATTTGGACTGGGATTAGGCTATTAGAGAAATTTTAACCCCAAATGATTGGAATGGAGAGGAAACCAAATTAAAATATTCTCATATGTTACAAAGGAAACAGCCCCCAAAGAAATTATAGAAAATATAAAAATGTATAGGTTTATATGGGGGAAGGAGGTAAAGCCATAGAATATAATTCAATAAGCTATCCTAGTCAAAATAGCATGACCTGGAACAAAAAAAAAAAAAAATAAATAAAACACCTTTTTAAAAAATTGAGTACTTTCCCTACTCAGATAATGCTTCTTTTATTGCTAGGAACTGTACCATTCATCTTTAACAATCCACAAGATTGAGTCAATTGGCTTGTTTGTGTAGCCAGGTAGTGTAGCCTAGGTTTTAACAAGACATTATTACCACATATAAATGAGATTAAGGATGAAAATGATGTTATTACACCTGAATTAAATGTATATATGGGGTCATAACCAGTGTGGGATTTAAATTTATTTCAACTCTTAACTCCCAAGTATGTATACGAGTCCAGAATCCTTGATTGTTCAGTGTTCTGCAATGAATTCAAAAAGCTCCTTTAAAATCTTCTCTTCCCTCAAACTTTTGTTTGAACTGAACATTGCAGATGTTTATAGATGCTGCATAGTCTTTAGGCTGGGTGATATACAGTTAGCAGAATAGGGATTAAAAAGTCAAAACAGTTCTGTAGATACAGATCTTTCTTAAAGCCCAAGGACAACCATTTTGTACGGGACACAGCCATGGTGGCTGGAGTTCTGAGCACTAGAGGAGCCCAGGGACATAGCTGCTTCAGGCACTCATTGTTTCCTAAGCTTTCACTCTCTTTCTTTTTTCAGCCTTTCTTCCATGCCTTTGTGTTTTCTTTTGATGGCTCCTTTTTTTTTTTTTTTTTTTTTTAAAGCTTCTCCTAAACTCTTTAATCTTATTTTATCTAGTCTGTTTTTACTTCATTCCTTCCCCTTGCTTCTCCACACTGTCATAATCCTCTTTGCTCCACTATTTTTCCCTATGTTCCCCAAATTTGGAGCATCGTCCTGTTTCTAGTTTAACATTCCTGTCTGCTCACCAATGCATTGGATGGACCTTTATGCCTACCCACTAATTCCTAAATTATTCCTGTGAGCAAACTGCAGTTACACAGTGTAGACTGCACCAGCCAGAACAAGAATAAAACTATAGATTTACCCTCAAAGGTAGGAGAAGTGACAAACTTTTATATTCATCCCTATCACACCTCTGTGACACAAGCTGGGTGCCCATATATGGCTTTGATTTCCTCTATTCAGCAAATGTAATACAAAGCTGGATGTTTTCTGTCCATGAACTGCTGAGATATTGCATCTTGTGTTTGATTTCCAGCTGATGTAGAAGACTGAAGTGGAGCAAAAAAAATGGGCCAGGCACAGGATTAACCTCTCTTGGGTTCTACTCTAAAGGACACATAAAATTATCAGGAAACACCAATAATTTCATTCACATTCCAGCTCTAAATCTCACTAAGCTGTGGTTTGGCAAGTGGTCAGTAGGGTCACTAACTACTTCTGTGCTACTGATGCTGTTTTCTTGTA
Organism: Lagopus leucura; assembly: GCF_019238085.1. Taxonomy (NCBI): domain Eukaryota; kingdom Metazoa; phylum Chordata; class Aves; order Galliformes; family Phasianidae; genus Lagopus; species Lagopus leucura. Next base: position 8,155,794 of record NW_024962273.1, on the reverse strand, counting down.
TTTGGACATCAGAACCATGCTACACAGAGGCTGGACTCCCAGATAATGTTCACTGCTCTTGGATTCAGACTGCTTAACATCTTTGAAAAACTGGTCTCAACATAGTAAATTGAATGTGCAGCTGAAGCAACTTCTGGATGAAGAAGTTAATCCTTTCTACTATTGAAATGAAAAATATTGCTAACAGAGGCAACGTATTGGTCAAATAGAAAAAAAACAGAGCTGGAAAGAAATAAATCCAAGCTGCAGAAGTTTGGTGTATTATGGAGCTGTTTAGACACTGTGTTGATTTTTCAAAGAGTATAAACTAGCAGCCCTTTTGGCTTTGAAATGTTTTAAGTAGCTTTTTATATGACAGTGCCATGAGATATTCATTTGTCTGCAGCAGGCTGAAGGAAGGAATGACTGGATCTCCCAGACAGGAAGATATAAACAGACCTTGAAGAGGTCAGATGAATTCATGTTTCATAACAGCCAGAAAGGAGCAGTTGGAGAGAGGTTAAAGCTGGTTAAGCATTTTTCCCTACGGATCCAGAGCAGAAGTTTAAGTTTCACTCCAGGCTTGTGTCAAAGGCTTCCCTAATCAACCCAGATGTAAATGACTATTCAGTACTTTAACTGGGAAGTCGAAGGCAGGAGGACATGGCACTAGCTGTATCACTGCTTGCCTGCTGTTGACAGAGAGCTGACTTTCTGGTCGCATTGTATTGCTGTTTAGCACTGGTGCTATTAGTCAGAGGCCTAAGAGATTGCTACACTTATACACATGGGTACCTTAGCAGCATAAAGTGCATATGATACTGTAGAGCCCAATTGCTATTTCTGATGGCTAGGGAGTGTTCCTCCGGTGCATAACTCAATCAGTTGAGGCTAATGAGTGATGAAATAATGTTTTCATAGATTTACTGCAGGTTGGAAGAGAAAGGACAGTCAACAGACAGACTGCCAATACTTGTAACAAATCAAATCCACATTTTGGCTTAACATATTCAAATATTTATGAATACTAGTTTTCTGCCTCTTAATTCCGTAAGAGGTTTCTAAAGAGCAAGAAAAAAATGAAATTATCTTATAATGCCAGCAAACAATTGTAACAAATCTTGTCTTGCTTAAGTATACTCTCTGCTTTGCTTCCTGGGACTGCTTCAGAGTTTTTCCCAACATAGAGGTTTTAGCCATGAAGCAGAAAATATAGACTATTTTGTGGTAGAAAACATGCTAAAGGCAAGCAGCTTTGGCAATTTCAAACTATTTTCAAATACAGTCATCTTGCTGCTGTATATGCAGTTCAACACATTTGACAATTTAAAGTTCCCTGCTCAATTGAGTATGCAATTTGTTTCCCTCCCAGCAGCAGCACAGCATGCTCAAAGCCACCTTAAGCATGCTTCCAAAACAAAGCACTAGCAAAGACCCAGGCTGAAAGAAGAAATGAATTCCTCCTTGCACAAATTTATCCTGCAAGTCATAGGTTGCCTAACCAAACCTGCTAATTATTACCTCCACGTGGTTTTCACTTTGATAGTGCTTACATGGTTCAAACTACTGCCAACTTCAGTAGCAGTGCAGTCGCTGATAAACTTGTAAATGTGCACACCAAATTTGGTTAAAAAGAAAAAAGTAAAATAAATCAGATTCATTGATACATTCCCTGCATCTGCTGTCCTTATGTTTGTGTTGAAAGTGGACCTGAGGCTAAAAGATGAGCATGAAAGGAAATAATTATAAATTATCTGCATAAAATCTGCAACAAATTACCTATAAAACTATAACTATCTAAACAGGATGACATTTACTTTATAGGTTCATGACTTCCTTTCTTTAAAGTTAGCTAAGAAGAGAGTAAAGTAATTACAATTCCCTTTTGATTGATTAAACATGACATATATGCTAATATGAAAGTAATTTCTGTCCTTTGTCACCCAAGCTTCTGGTTTAAAGCAATTTTGAAGATAACAGATACAATCTCATCAGCACTGCCATTTCTAACCTATATGCCAAGGGTATAATTCTGCTCTTTTTTTTTTTAAACCAGCAGAAAAAGCATATGTTGTCCTTCATATTTTAAATTTTGGATACAGAAGTCAGATGATATTACAACTATAAATCCCATTTCTTTGCTGTTATACATCAGGAAATGTCTGTGCCACTAGTAGAATAAATAGTGCTGCCTTGTACAAAGGTTGTCCCACTGATCTGAGGAAGATTTGACTGAATGAGGTTGATGTGAAATAGCCAAGCAGGGAAAAAAGAAGCACTAGCTAAGTTTCACTTGGAAGCACTCTGTGCTGCACCCACCAGCTTCACTTTCACATAGGTCTGGCTCCTGTATCAAGAATTGTTCTCTGCAACTGAGGTTTGTGGGACTGAACCTCCATAAAGCTTTTACCCCTTTTTCAGTCATCCGCTAAGTCCTTACCTTCATGCCTCTAGAGAATCTCACTTGTTTTTTCTTTAATACATAACATAATATGCTTATACTTATGGAGTACAGATATTTACCCTCTTTGCCACTACTCCTGTAAATGATACAGATTCAGTTTCTCCAAATGCTTGGAGACTCTCCTTAACAAATACACCCTCAGCTCCCCAGTCATTTACTTCTGTCCCTTATTATTTTCTGCCCCAATCTTGACTTTTCTGCAACTGTTGAGACCAAAACAGAGCATGACATTCTAGCCAGCATTAGTGTGACCACAACTAAAAATGCCCTCTCTCAACTGAATCTGTTCCAAAAAACAAACAAACAAAACACATTCACCAAACAGCTATGTGCATTCTGCCCATCCCCCCAGCACAGCATCATATTTGGTCCACCCAGTAGACCAAATTCCTCCCTGCATAAAGCTTAGCAATGACTGTAGAGATCAATAAGAGGAAATTTGGACAAGTTTCCCTTCCTAAAGAAATGCTCTCACACTGATTATTAAAAACTTTGCTGCAGCTTATTAATTGCAAATAGAAACTTGGGGAAAATGCCACCCTACTACTCAAATTCCTTGAATCTCCAAACAAACGCACACATACCTCCCTGGCAGAAGCCTGTCCAGTTTCTATTCACACCCCCCTTCACAGACACGCCCAGTACTTGGTCTACAGCAGAGCATCACCACCAGGCAGTGAAAATGGAATCTTTCATCATGTTGGTTTTGGAGATGATGACCCTCAGTGCAGAGTACAAGAAGTTGATTAAACCTGGCTCATTTTCTGTGACATTTATAAATCCTCACAAAGGGAGACTAGACTCAAGCATTGCCCTACATCAGACATTTCCTAAACACTGTTGCAGAAGTACCAGACCAGCTTGCACTATTTTGGAGCCCTCTTTTTGGCTCCCTCCCTCTGAATTGCCAGTTCCCTTCACTGTTTCTCCTTGCTAGCATTGCCGTGCTTTTGGGCTGGAAAGGTATAACCAAGGCACAGCCTAACTTTATTGCTTGGAGGACTGCAAACTACTGAGGCTTCCAAAGAATAAAAGTCCATGTTTGAAGTAGGCACTTGTTACTGAAGGAGGACAAAAGACTAAGAAGTTAAAAGGTCTTTCAGCATCTATACCTCCATCCCTCTTATTTCCTAAAGTACAAGCACAAGTTGCTTAAAAGAATTTAAGCAAAATGCAGCAATCACAGTACACTTAGGTCTGTAGACTTGGGGGTTAAAGCTTTCATAAATAAGACCATTTTAGTGAAGACCTTTTAGATGATCTGCTTTATATAACTCCTAAGATCTGTAACATTTACAAATGATGCTAGAATGATAGTACCACAGAAACATGGGGTTGAATCCCTGACTTTTGTACAGTATTGTATCACCTCAGGTTTTCTTGGCACGGTGCTAATTTGCACCAGTTAAAGATCCAGACCAGAACAGTTTTCAGGAGGAGATGACTGATTCATGAAGTCTAAGTGACTGAATACAGAAGTAATTCATTAGCTCCATGCTACATACAAACACTTGATCAGAGATGTCTGCAAAGGACAGCGTACATAGGCTAAAAAAATAAAAAGAAAGCTTAAGACAGAATGAGATTTAAGAAAGTTCAGTGCTAATCTGTCTCAAGTTTAATAGTACAGTTGCAACTTAATTTTGGCACAATAAAAGCAATATGTGAGAAAGAAATGCAGCAGTCCAGCACTAACTATGCATCTTGGTTTTCTGGAAGAAGTTTTTTTTTTTTGTTTTTTTTTAAACCAGCTTTACTTTTCTCATCTATTGTCCAAATAAATTATCTTAGTCACATACTCGTTTCCACTTACTCTGATGCAGAACACACATCTGTTTTCTGTGCTATTTTATATTTAGCTGTAGTTCCTTTTGACCACTAGTAACAAGGAGAAAGTCTTGAAGTCAGATACATCCATGGGCAAAGAAAGTCATGACACACCCCAGCTCAGTTTGGATCCAGTGACACATCTGCTTCTTACGTCCACATTTAATACTAATACTCTAAATCCAAAGTCTTCATTATTATGCAATTTATTTCTACTTAGAGTAGAAGAGCAGGCACAAACAGGGTAGGTAGAGCATCCACCACACCCACTACTTTGTCCTTGACAGTGCCAAACAGTATGTGCTCAGGAAAATAACGCAGAGACTGCATAAGCATAGAATGACCTTTCCTTGCCATATCTTAACTTCTTCAGGTTTCTGGAAATCTGAGTGATTTACTGAGCACATTGCTTAGATACATCCTTCCCCATTCATGTCTGCATTGGTGAAACGTTAACCCATCTCCAAATTGTTCGCTAAATATATTCAAAGGGACTTGAGCAGAAACCAACAATATACTGCATGAGGTCCATAAGTACATGAGCTGCTAGTGTCTAACCTTCAAAATAATTTCTCTTTAGGTGGATGGTTGGACTGGATGATCTTGCAGGTCTTTTCCAACCTTGGTGTTTCTGTAATTCTTTTTATCTGACCACTTCTCAATAGTCTTTTTCAGAATGCTGTCAAAGATGTTTTAAGTTATTTTCTCTTCGCAAGCAATGTGTCTGAAAAACTCTAATAGATTAGTGAGGCATGTTTTTCTTTCCTAGACATACTCTGTTTTTGTTCTATTATGATTTTCATTTATTTTTGCTTCACAGTACCCCTGATATTAAAGAAAGATATTGGTGTTCAGTTTCCAGGATCGTCTATAAATCTCCTATTAAAGATGGTCACTGGTGATCAGGCATAATAGTGGATTTTAATGAGTCTGAATTTTAAGGTTCATAGCAATTCAAATATTTGATCCTGGAACTTCTGGAAATATGCTCTTCTACTTTAATAAACTTCTGCTTACTCTATGATTTTTTCCTTCTGTTCTAGTATATCCTATATTGATATAGCAGCTTCTGACAGTACCTCATCTTTATTTTCAGAAAAGAGATGTGTCACCCAGCATCCTCTACTGTAAAGAGAACGAAATTTCCTGCAATGTCTTTGTATTTCTTAATTGCTCTCATTAATCCCTGGTAGGACAACACACGCATTTTTCCCAACAACTTTCTGGGCAATCTATCAAAAAACATTAAAATATTGCTTTAGGTAAGATACACATTATGATTTGACATATGTTTTCACATTTTTCATAAGTAACTTGCTGCAACCTAGGTAAATCATTTTGCACAGACTGATACTTAACTGGTCTACTTTGTTTTCAGACCAAGTTATCTCTTGTCACAATTGCTTCTAGATATTCCTGCTATTTATAACATTCAACATTTCTCAACTGGTGATTTCAAGGCTTTTTTTTTTTTTTAAACAGATACTAGAAATAATAATGTCTATCCATTTTAGAGATAGAAAAACAAGCCAGAAGAGTTACCCACAACTTGGGTGAGAACCCTTCCATAAATCCTTGTCCTACTGATATCATCAGGAAACTCTCCCTGCCTACACCAGACCTATGAGATTTCATTACATCCCAGTCTTTAGTTCTAGCCCATGCTTTCTTAGGTCATTACAATAGTCTGACAACATGGCCGTGTATTTCTGAAAGACAACTCTTTTTAAACAATGAAGATGAGTTTCATATTGTTTCTTAGTAAGCAGTAAAAATATTTTTCCCCTAGACAATTATTAAGAATTTGTAGACAGCATGGGAAAAATGGATGACTACTAGACTGTAGTCATAAATTACATGAAGCACATTTCATTATAAAGCAGTACATTTTTTTTCTAACCCTTTATGAATTCTCTCCATTTGCCCTGGGGGATTGCAACGTAAACTGACATCTTACTCCCTTCTCAAAAAAAGAAAAAAAACAAAACACTTGCATTCTCTTAGAACATTTTGATTAGGAATACAATCAAGCAAATAAAAGCAATGTGATGTACAACAGAAAGACAATTCTTTTTATGAAAAGTAGCACCATGCCACCTATATCATCATGACTGAGAAGTTTAAGCTTCATATGTACCCAAGGAAAAGTGTCCATCCACTTATCTATTAAGGCCTACAAAAAGAGGTATCTATATGTTAGAGTGATACATGACTCTCTTCAAGAATGAGGAGTACGCTAAAAGTATTAAATTCATACTATTTATATACAGTGGGCAATACTGTTACAATTAACACTGCCTGAAAACAAAATAAAACTCATTTTTCTTTGCTCAAATCATTGTAAGAGTTTTCGTCTTCATATTTGAATAAGTTAAGCAGCTGAAAGGCAACTTTCTCCTCGTCTAGGTTTGAATAACAGAAAATGGGCTTTATATCCCTGGGCTACTTAGATTTAATATCAAATTCTTACCTTGCACAAGGTCAGAAAAAAAATAAAGCCTATAAAATTGGACTCATATGAAGAATGAGTTTCTATCTTTTAATACTACCAAACAATCTGCAAATTATTTAAATTAAGACAACCAGCACTCCAACATCTGCAAGCAAAATGCTTAAATGCCAAATGCAACTTTACTGGCATAAGAAAATAATAAGTGGAGTTCAATTTGTGTCAGCATAGCTCAGGAAAATAAGATATCATGTCTTGCTGTCTGCTTGATGTCAGCTTCTCAGATTCAAACCCTAATGCCTCATCTTAGGCTGTCCTTACTGGAGCCTGCCAAATAGTAAGGTTCAGCCAGAGTTCATGCAGCTACTACAAAATAGCTTTTTTCTTCCTTCTCCTTTTTCAATCATTATGAACCTTCTGCTTTATATTGTACACACTTGATTATATCTACCCTTGAAATACATACAACTCTATTAGCCTCTTCTCCTATTCTTTTAACATACTGTAAATTCCTTTCTGTGCTTAGTTTGTTTTATAGCTTACAGAATTAGGCTTTTAAACTTTCACTGCACAGAGGGGATCAAGCTGTGTGATTGGCTATGAGAAGAAAACAAAGGAACAGCAATCTATATTAAATACAGTAAAGAAACAAAAATATGAATACTTTTCCCATGTTGTAGACTCGTCCCACGTACCATTAAAATAATTAGACACCTTCATAATCAGGTGACAAAACAGCTAGAAGCCAGTTCTTCCTAGAAAGGAAAGATTAGCACCTTTTTAAAATGCCCCTTTTTTATCGTAAGAAGTCTAAATCTCCACATGCCCAAAATATCATCTCTTATTGATAACAATATTGCTATTCCAACGGACACATGGTGCAAGCTTAAAATGAGCATCTCTTACTGTTATAAATTGCTTTAAGTTGGTTACATATGATATAATCCAATGGAAGTTCAGGGACAGATAAGCCAAATATTTTATGGCAATATTATATGGTTTAATACTCTCAAGATTTCCAGGCATACACAATGGACTTTCAAGGAACGCTGAGAGCCTGTTGTAATTCCTTTCTAGTAAAAACCAGAAAACACCACCACACGCAGGCTACAGCATTAAAATCACGATATCCTAACACCCATGATCTCCCCTAAAGCAATGATGGAGTTTTCTGAATACCTCAAACACAGTAAATATGCAGACACACAGATGCATCTATAGACACAGGGAAGCTTATACAGAGCATCACAATTTTCAGTATGTCAGAGTGCTGCAAACAGTTAAGTTTCAACAACTTTAACTTCTTAAACGTTATGAAAAGCAATTGCCTGAATATCTTCTGAAAAAAATGATGATTTAATGGAATGTTTGGCTTAGTCATATTTTCTTCCATTTTTGACTTGCTGAACTACTTTAAGGGAAGCAAGTTTCTTCACTTAGGCTCATTCACTCTAAACCTATCTGGTATGAATTACTGAAATAGATTTGCAATATTCAACATCTGAACAGATGAAACACTTTAATACCTTAGATGGCTCATTTCTGGAACCAGCCAGAGTGGCATGTTCCCCCAACTTTAAAATATTTTTTACAAAATTCAAAGGCGATCAAGATTAAAATTCCCAAATGTGTACTCTGGAATCCTTCCAAAAACATTCAGTCATTATTGGATATTGTCTTGATTAAAATTCCTGTTGGTTTGTTCTATGGTTAAAGAGTAATCTTGTATCTTAGCTTTTGGAATGTGTTCATATCACGTGACATCTCTGAAGTCCAAATTAATATAAAGAGATCTCTCTCACTACACACCATGGGAAAAGCTTTAAAACCTTCAGATTTCAACAAAAGCAGTTTGCAGAGAATGTTTTCTACTAACATCCCCATTTAACTGCTTCTAAGCCTCCTTTAGAAACATGAAGTTTGTCTCTAATGATCTTATAAACACATTTTCAGAAGAGAATAACCAAGAATCGCATGCAGACAAGCATTATTCCTTCAGCTTTCTACAATTACGCCTTCCACAGAAGCATCACTTACCAGAAAGAACCTGCAGCCACCCTTTTCTTAACAGAATCACTATGCTTCGAACTTAAGAAGTTAAAAAAAAAAAAAAGAAAGTCCAGAAATGCCCTCATTCTCAAGATTTCCTTCCCATTACCTCCCAAGGAAGAGCTCCACAACTAAAAACAGACAAACAAACAAAACAAAACAAAACCCACACACCACAATCCACATAATTCTACCACTCTGTAAAATTATTTCAGATTTCATTTCAAGACAAGAACAGAATAACATTCCTATGACTATTACACTGAGTACCTTCATCTCCCAGTGCATCTCAGAAGGAAGTCCTGTGAACAGGCACCTCTAGAGGGAAAAGGCACAGCTAAGATCCTCCATTGATATTCTCACATCTAAAGCTTTACCTTTAAGCAGTATTTAATGACTTAATTTCTTTCAGGTGTTTCTTATTCATCCCTGATGCTTCTTTAACTAACAAAGAAGGAATCCTCAACTTGAGTCTGGTATTTCAGTGTTGAGGAGAGATTTTATTTATTTATTTATTTATTTATTTATTTATTTATTTATTTATTT
>NW_024962273.1:7914954-8146470 GCF_019238085.1 Lagopus leucura | reverse complement strand
TTTATTTATTTATTTATTTATTTATTTATTTATTTATTTATTTATTTATTTATTTATTTTCCCAAGTCTCCTAGAACTATTAAATCTGGAAATTCTTTTTGGGATTTCACCCTTGTAAAATTTTTATCAGCATTTGCAACCACAGCTACTATTTGGAAAAAGTCAGTATTTTTCTCCCTACAGCTTTTCATTTAGAATGCCCCCATCAGATCTTCAGGTCAAAATTCTTTAGAACTCTGTCTAAACATTATAACACATATGTTATAAACAAACAACAACAACAAAAAAAATGTTTTACAGCAGAAAATGGGTAAAAAAGAAATATTTCTTTAGGGTCCTTGAGGTACTATATTAAAGGCATGTAGACAATCTGAAATAATTGAGTTGTGTGACAAGTTACCTAAAACCTGAGAGACTTACGTTAGAGTGAATTAGAAGTCTCAGCATATTTCTTTAGACTTAATTTGTGGCATGAAAATTACTTGGTGCTTTCTGAGAAGTCCTTATGCTGTCTATATTTTTCTACTGAATGAAATATTTTAACAAAGCCAATGTATGCTTGTTCAATGCTTACAATTGCCCGCATGTTCAGATATCCACCTTATGCCCACAATACTGTGTCTGCAGTTAGCTCTTAGTACTGTAAGTGATAGAGAGGTGCTTTCTTGAGAGGAGCACAATATGGAAAGCTAGTTTTGAAATTTGGTCTCTATGCAGTAATTTTATTTGCTCAGACAGCTAAAATGCAATATGAAGAACACATGAAAAACTCAAGCTAAGTTAAGTATCTTACCTAGATTTAGCTGCCCTTGAACTTAATGTAAACCCATTTGTCAGCCTAAAAAGTGACTCATATATGCCAGAAAACATGACAGACAGCAAGTGTGTCAAATTCTGTGTTTTATAATCTTCTCCTCCTCCCCCTCTTAGGTATGTTTTGAGATTGTCTCTTGCCTTTTTCCAGTCTGTCTGCCTATTTATCTAATTACAGTGCTCTATTTTTGACCACTATGTCACGGATGGCATATTGCCCCAGAGGAGTTTTCCCATTTCTAATATGTCATGTACTCAAGATCTCTGAGATTGAACAGATAGGACTCTCACCTGGGAAGGAGACAGAGGGCTGAGTGGAGACAGAATTCCCACCTTATCTTTGAAATAATGCTAGTGTCTCTTTCTGACCCAACAGTATACAATCCAATCATGTAAAAACTCAGTGCTCACTGCAGGGCAGCTGCATTTTATTTATTTATTTATTTTCCAAGTGTTGCAAATGAAAGAGCTGAGGGGATATGGCAATGTTAAAAGTTACCCTAATAATCTAGGGCTCTAACTTTTGGGATTCAAACTATGGATTTAGGTTACTCGTTTTGGTCACAACTGCTCATGCAGCTTGGTTTTATGGACTTCAGTGATAAAGGTCCTGTGAGATTTTCTCCAGGCTCTATTTTGTCTAATTGTTTGTAAACTTCTTGTGATATTCTAGAGCAATTTTAAAAACCTTTGGGATATGGTGTTTTATAATATGATTAATTATTGTTGTTAATTATTGTATTGTACTCAAGGCAAGTTGGATGGAGCCCTGGTCAGCCTGATCTGTTAAGTTGCAGCCAGTCCAGGGCAGGGGATTAGAGCTGAGTGGGCTTTAAGGTCCCTTCCAACGTAACTGTTCCATGATTTTATGTTTCTATGAGACTACTGCTAAGTATTTTGTTGCTACACTCTCACAGAACATGCAACTAGTTAAACAGTTATGGCTTTGTTTTAAATACTATTGCGTTCAAGCCTTCGGGGAGATGAAATGTATGTTCTGATTCCAACCATAGTCAAGAAGCAGCTGGTGACTAGTTCAGAAAGTGGAGATGCTGGTCAAGAGTTACGAGTGCACTGAATTAGGAACTAAATCCTGGGTGTTCCTTGAGTGGTACACAGAAACAGCTGATGGCGATGAAATCACTAAAGCCTGGACACTGTCTCCTTTTCTGACAGCCAATACTCTAATTGCTGACTGTTTAGCATGAGAGAGATACAGTATAGTGGGAATGCACCTTAAAATGCAAAGGATCTATAGCTGGAACAGGCTCTAATCTCAGCAGAGAGGGTGCTCGCAATTAGATGGCAAACCTGGCTTTAGATTTTTCATTGCAAATCTCAGGATTTATGAAAGTTTGGTACTCTACTACTTTTCCTACAGGAACTGTGGTTTGCAAGAACACAAAAACAACTGCACTAGGCCAAATGATGTAAATCTGTAGCATCTGGTTTTGGCTGAGGCAAGGAGTTCCCAAGGCTTCTCTACCCATTTTATGAAGGACCATTGTTTATTTTGAAGCAGCTAGTTTTGGCTTCCTCTGGAGCATTTGAAAATACCATGCACAAATATCTTCTATTTATCCTTCCCAGATCTCCATAAGCTAATAGACCTCAGCCACTTTTTTTTTCTTTTTTTCTTTTTTCTTTTTCTTATTTTTTGTTTTCAAATTAAAAATCCCTTCTCTATAGTCATTCCATAATTCTGGTCACTGCTTCTCTATTTCTTTGAACCTTCTCCAGTTCTAGGATAATATTTTCTCAAATGAAAGTGATGGGGATAAGGCAATAGAGTCATATAAAATGTTTAAGGTTCAGAAGCACAGTGCTCACAGAGGCAAAATGATAGTGCATGTCACATTGTCTTTTCCCTAATAATTCCCAACATTTGTTTCACTGCTTGGCTCTTGAATGACAAGCTGACCCTTTCTCAGAGTTTCTGTTCCTTGGCTCCTGATTGCTAATGACCAGTGAGAGACCACCAATGATTTTGTACAGACAAAATTATTTTTTGTATTCATTGTACAATGAAAGTAATCCACTACTTCATCAGCCTGTCATTCAGCACCATACGTGTATTTTGCATTTCTGGCTATGGGCCTTTCTGTTTATTGACACAATGCTCAGCAATATTTCCGTTACACCTTCACCATCCATCCCTATATTTCCCCTATATTCAGCACTCGTGAGGCCGCACCTCGAGTACTGTGTCCAGTTTTGGGCCCCTCACTGCAAGAAAGATATTGAGGCCCTGGAACGTGTTCAAAGAAGGGCAACAAAGCTGGTGAGGGGTCTGGAACACAGGCCATATGAGGAGAGGCTGAAGGAGCTGGGAATGTTCAGCCTGGAGAAGAGGAGGCTCAGGGGAGACCTTATTGCTCTCTATAACTTCCTGAAGGGAGGTTGTAGTGAGCTGGGGGTCGGCCTCTTCTCTCGTGTCATTAGTGATAGGACCAGGGGGAATGGTTTCAAGCTACGGCAGGGGAGATTCAGGCTGGACATGAGGAAGTATTACTTTTCAGAAAGGGTGGTCAGGCACTGGAATGGACTGCCCAGGGAGGTGGTGGAATCACCGACCCTGGGGGTGTTCAAGGAAAGACTGGATGTTGCGTTGAGGGACATGGTTTAGTAGGAGCTATTGGGAATAGGTGAACGGTTGGACTGGGTGATCTTTTAGGTCTTTTCCAACCTTAGTGATTCTATGATTCTATGATCCCCAAACCTTCAGTATAGTGTTCCGTGCAGGTACTCTCCTCCATTGCTTATGTGCAAAATGTTTTCTTCACTGAGCAATTCATTTTAGTGGAAAAGTATCCTAACACAACAAAAGTGCTTGCTGTAAATTTTGACTTTCTGTTTTGAATTTACTTATTTCTTCTCTCTTGCCTACACACATAAGGTTGGTTCAGTTTGTTTATGAAGAGCCCAAATATTGTGGAGTCTGTTAGTTGTGTTCTCTAAACACTTAATGTAATGGATAAAATAAAGCAACAAGAAAATACATTACCCTTATGACAAAGCAGCAATTCCATGTAAGTACTTTGCCACTAATATTAGGAATGTATTTGTGTATTTTTAGCTGTTGCTAGGAAGAAAAGAGTTTTGATCTTTTCTAGAAAAGAAAAGATTAAGCATTCTGTCTACATTTGATTTTCATTTCATCTTCCCCATATATTCTATTTCTTTCCCTGGAAGTCAGCCAGCAAGCCAGCCCCATGTAACTACCTTCTTCCTTCCAGGCCTCTAAAAGGATTTTCTTTGAAAAAGATGTTTATGGTGCTCATGCTGGTTATTCTCAGTTCTTCTTTCTGCTCCATTGTCTGTTTAGGCTGTGAGTTATTACTGCGTGTTTGTACAGAGCTTGGTCCTGCACTGGTATAGGTACCACACTAATAAGAGTGATTTTAATTACAATAAATAACAATGCTATTCACTATAAACAATTTAATTTAAACTCCAAATTGTAAAAGCTTTCAAGTTTTACATCACAGGTGCTGATATGCTTGCAAGTTCAGAGGGATTCAATCTGAATACTTCTTGTAGAACAGGATCAACATTTAGAGCCTTGTTTTCTGAGATTTTTGCTCAAAGTGGTACAAATCAAAGAAACACATGTGAACCTGAAGCCTACAAACTTACTGTTTATTTAAGAAAGAAACACACAAGCTTGAAGGATGTTTTTCTTCATTCACTTCAATCCCACACGGTAGGTTACCATTGGAAGAGGACCTCTCCTGGATATCACACGATCTCTTCAAGGTCAGTTTTCTGTCTTTACTATTTCAAAAATGACTCTTGAAAGGTCTGACAATCTTAAGTGGAATCACTGCTTTTAAATTATGGACAGCACATGATGTCCTACACTGGAAGACAATAAAAACTGACTCACAAAAACGATTTCTTTAGTCAGCACTTAAGCTTGTAATATAACATAGTCAAACAGCAAATTTTCAGTTGTTTTCCCAGTGTTGTCACTTGGTAAGACAAAAGAGAACCAGATCACTTTCTGTACTTCTATGAGTTGAAAATAATATTGGTTGTGATCCCATATTTTGTAAGTACTCTGGATGTTTTGAATCAGATTTGCAGAGTTGGTCTCTGCACATTCCTGTTGATTCTTTTTTTTTAAGTCATGTTTTTAGAAGCATGCCTCATTTATAAATCTGGCATTTATTACTCTCTGTTCAGCTATGTTGAACTACATATCCAGATTTGAATCCTGTGTGATGACTTTAATCAATTAAAAGGAAAATAATTATTTTTAAAAGCATGCATGTTTGGAATTCCCTTTGGCTATGGACTATTTTTGAAGTTATGATTCTCATCACTGACATAAAAAGTTATGCATTTATTTTCAAAAATTCATTAAAGGAATATTACATATACAGATTCATTGAACAGTTGGTTTGCCTTGTGAATTTTGTGAACAAGAAGGATTAAAGTCCAAATTCATATAACTTACAAGCCTCGAGCACATGCATGAAGTACATATGTAGATACTCCAATCCTGGAAAATCCTATAGCTGGAAAAGATTTTAATGTAAAAAGTTTAAAAATTAAAATTTAAGGGGTAATTTAAATGAAATGTTAGCTTTTTCTATCTATTTTAAATTTCCTATCTATAGTAATTGCAAAGAACATAAGTGGGAGAAAAATGAAATGAAAAAGCCCTAAAGTTGTAGAAAAAAAAAAAAAACAACAATATTTTTCTGAGTAGCTATTTGAATTTATGAGGTTGTTAAGACAAACTTTGGTCTTTCAAGCACACAGTTACAACTGGATTTAAAATCTTCGCTAAAAATATTTGCTTACATAGTTATTTCTGTGTGGGAATGGAAGGGAAGGGAGGGGAAGGGAAGGGAAGGGAAGGGAAGGGAAGGGAAGGGAAGGGAAGGGAAGGGAAGGGAAGGGAAGGGAAGGGAAGGGAAGGGAAGGGAAGGGAAAAACCTGAGACAGTAGGAAGAGTATTCTACAACATAAAGAAGAGACTCTCAAATTATATCCAGTTTGCATAGACCACAGGTAGTGAGAAGCAAAGGTAACTTCCATACAGTGTGTGACATGTTTCCAATTCAGTACCCCATCACTGCTGCAACCTGCAGTTTCTCTAGCTTGTTACTAATGGCAGGCAGTTATGGAAGCCTAGGAGCTAGCGTTATTGTATTTTCTTTTCTGGGAATATATCCATAAGAGAAATCTTCTCCAGTGCAGAAAACCCATAAAACCCCCATTGCATTAACCTCTGAAAGGTTAACCTCTTAAAGCACTGCTGGGTAAATCTCAGCAGCTTACAAGTGATTCTGTCCAGCTGTATGGAGAATCCTGTTCATCTTTCCCTGAAACACTCAAATAAATGCACCATTGCATTGGTTTTCAACCTCTGGGATAGAGCCAGGTTTCAAGAGCAGTTCTGCAGCTCCTTTCCAGCCCACATAGGATGACACCTCCTCTGCTTCCCGATACCATGTCTCCCAAAGAGTGGGACACTTTTGGATGAGAAGGCGTAAGCACAAGTTAGATCTGTCTGCATTACAGTGGGACTGCTAGATACTGGCAACAAAGTACAAAAGCTGGCCCATGAAGAGATCTCTTAACAGCAGACATAGCTACAGATGGTGCTTTAAGCACGGAATACCACTGAGGTAAGGAAAACAGTCTGCAGTTCAGCCTCAAATACACAAGTTCAGAATGGCTCCTCTATCTCTGCAAAATCTTCAGCTACTTCAATTCCAGAAGGTGACTTGGTGAAGACAAAGAAGTTGTATTTAAAAGGTTGTGTTGCAAAACTGGCATCCAGAATTTTTGAAATGCCTGACACTAACACTGTTCAAAGGGATGTTAAAAATCATTACACTTAAAACACACCACAACACTGTGTGTATGCACACTGACATGACACAGATGCAATGGCCTTGGAAACGTTAGTATTTTCCAAAGATCCTACACAGTGATCATGGAATTCACTTACTTGCTAAGCGAGGAACATCGCATTTCTCTGTTTTAACTTAGATGCTATTTTTTAGCAATGAATGCATTATAAGTAGGTTTGTTATTGTATTATCATCTTGTGGTATTCACAGAAGTTGGAACATTTCCTAATTCCTGTCTAGTAACAACAACAATTTGGATCAAAGGTGATGCATACAGATTTGATATTCACAGTGTCTTCATGCCTACGAAGAAAAGGAAAAGTGATATGGCTGTATATAAAATAGAATTATGGCATTTTCAAGGATCAATTACCTAAATACTCAACATGCATGTATATAGAAGTTTAAGTAGCTGCTTATTAAAATATGTAGTAAAATATGAGAGCGTACTAGCAGTAAATAGATTACAGGTCTATTAATCTATCTTAAGAACCAAAATATTTCAGATGCAGGCACTATTAGATGGCTGGTTTTAGCACATACATATGTATCACTGTTTTAGAACCGCATTTGCTAGGTTTTAATCATGAGCCATACTTCCGCTACAGTAGCCATTTTGCGTAAATGAACAGCAGGAATTAATAAACACTCAGTCCCGACAGTGTTTAGATACCAAAATGTGGGTGACTGATAATTGAAAAACAGATTCATCAGTCTCTGCAAACACCAAAATATGAACAGATAATTGGGAAGCAGGGACATCTGATACCTTTAATGTATGTCGGCAGGATGCCTGTGCCAGAAATCCAGATGAAGGGTTTGCTAGGGCTTAAGACAAATACTGTCCCATCATCAGTGCATCAAGGTAGAGAAATACTCAGAAAAAAGATCAAAAGAAAGTCGTGGGTTGGGTCTATAATCAGAGTACTAAAATCAATGTTGACGAGGATCAAAGTTGGCTACAATTCAAGCTCATGTTAGGCAGATGTTTTTTTTTTTATTTATTTATTTTTTATTTTGCTTTTCTTTCTCACTGGTGTATAAGAGCAAATCTGGTGCTCTTCCAGAAGCAAGAGGGAAAAACAAGAAATACCCAGGGCAAAACTACAAAAAGGCTTTTCTCTGGGAGGTCAGGTAAGAGACAAATCACCCACACTGGGGCAAAGACTCAGTCGAGTGCTGTTGAGATGGAGCTTGTTTCTATGAGTAAAGGCTACCAGCACAGCTGTGGATGGGTGTCTATGCTGCTCTTGCCTCGACTAAAGCAGAGACAGAAACACCCTAAAAATTGCTTTGCTACCGAATAGTGTGGGGATCTACTAAACACAAAGAGGAGGAATGCAAAGACTTTTATATCTCATTCCAGAGCAAATTCCACTCCCAGCTAGAGAGCCTCTGTAATGATCATCAGATTGGTTCCAATGAGAACAATTCATATTAAGGAAATGAGTTCCTGAAAGCTGTTCAGGGACTGTTCTCTGTGCAGGCACTACAACAGGAATACAATGTTCATATAGAACATGGATAGTTTTGTTCAATTCAGAAATGCTCTGCTAAAAATGGTCCCTGAAGATCCTTTAGAAGAACTTACCTTGAACATACTTGCTGTAGCCAACCTTATGTTTTGAGAATACTTTATCTTTTTTTTATATTCAGTTTATTGACTACATAAAGAATTGTTTTCCAGGTGCTAAACTTTCCCTCCACAGTTTCAAATCCCAAGGAGAACATTCTGTTTTACTGACTTTCCATTCTGGTAGTTTCCTCTTCTAGCCTTGGAAATAATCTTTATCGTGCCATCATTGCCATCATGTGTTCTTTTGGTCAGATAGAGAAGGTGGACCCCACTCTATATTTGGGGATCAGACAGCAACACATAGATTCATATAGTGCATCACAAAACTATACAAATGATGGGAGTAATATCTATGGAAACTTGTGGAGAAACATGAGGAGATACTGGGCTCCACTGTGCTGAGGTCTAATGGCATTCAGAACTTGATTTGTTCAGCTGAATGCTCATCTTTGATTGAATCTAACATGAAATGGGAAGATGCTGGGATAAAGTAAGTAAAAGAGCAGTTTAATTATGAAATGGATGGCTAGCTTAAAACAAACAGTCTGCACTTGCCTTACATGTCTGTTTCTGAGTTTTGAGAGCAGCGTGGTCTTTTGATCCTACACAGACATGCTCTTGCTGTTCTTCAAATAAAAAAATGTCTTTTGTCTGAATGGAGAGAAGGAACAAATAAATACTTCTGCTCCCCGCAAGCATGTAAGGGACCATGTCTTTCTTCCCTGCCTTTAAATTAGACATAGGGTATTGAACATGAGAAGCTGTAAGCAAGTTAAAATCTAAATGCCTTAGCTGAATTTAAAAACACATCTCTGCCTCCTGCATGCTTGATTCTCTAGTGTGTTAAACAGCTTTCAAAGTTTTCTCTGGACAGGTCCATATCCTGCAGAGGGATGGACTGACACACCAAGGGCTGCAGTTTCCACACGTCTGAGGCTGTCACTGAGCCCCAGCATGATCTGACTGTAGGTCTGTGCCCACTCCTCAGCAGTCTTCCATTTTACAGTGGAATGAAACGTCATACAGTGCTGTGGTAGTGCTGGTTTGACCCCTTCTCACTCTGTATACAATTAATTAAATCTTTGAAGCTGTTTTGACAGATATTTTCTTGAATGTGTATAATTAAGTTTTAAATTCTTTCATTCCAGTACATGTTTTCACTGGGGTCTCACAAATCATCTGGTCAGTTCTAGGGTTCTGATTAGGATCTTTCAAGGGAGTGGAGTAAAATGCAGGGAGGAAAGAAAATGGTACACATTTTTCTCCAAGGTATAAAAAGTACTCCTTCTCTCCACCCTCCCATCCCAAACCTTATTTCTTTTCTTTTCACTTTTATTTCTAAAAGTGTGTTTAAAGCCTATGACTCCCACTGGAGAAAAACAAATATGAAAAATCTATCTTCAGATTTAGTGTGAACTAAACTAAAAGTTGACCATATTTGAACTAAAACCAGGAAATCCATTAGTATTAGTGGTACCAGCTGTTCTGTGCATCAAACCAAACTCTGCAAGGGGACACCGTAAGTCCTGCAGCACAAGGTCAGTACAGAATGGAGAACTTTTATTTCAAATCAGTGAGACAAAGAACAAAAAGAAGTCTCAGAGAAGCAAAGCCCTGTGCTTGTAACTCTTGTAACAGCAGAGTTTTTAAATAGATTTGTAGAAACTGCTGGAGTAGCACTGCCCTTTTGCTTTTGGGGATTATGCCGGCTGCGTGTCTCAGTCAAGTTCCTTCTGCCCTACTGGGACAGTTCAAAGATCCTACAAAATCCTATAATAGTATTTTATAATAAAGTTCTGTTAGAAAAGACCAAAATCTCAAATTGCTGGCTAAAGTTGTGTTGTAGGTGAGAGTTGGTGAAAATCTGAGTAATGCAGGGAAAAAAAGAAAGGAAAAATAACTTGCAATTGTCCCACAAGAAGAAGCACTTGAGGAGAAGCCAGCAATCCCACCTTATGAGAGTAAAGAGCAGAAAAATCCAATAATTAAAAACTTTCACCTGTTCCAATGACAATTTATGTCACTTCCAAGCCCAGATTCACACATGAAACTCATCTCTTTGGTGTTTGTATTTGGTGTCCTATTTTATCAGGCGTAAATAGTATCTTCAGATCTCAAGTTTCACAGAACTAGATGTTGGATTTAGTGCTCTAATTCAGCCTTGGCTCTCCTAATTTGTTAGATATGTTGAAGAAGCTGAACTGATGTGTTGCAAGCAAGATTAAAGACATTTCACTTCCCATTTAGTTTAAATGCCTGCTAGTAAATAGTGCTGATAAGTAAAGATACAGCCTAAAGCAACACTCAGATGACTAAAATGTTTCGTTATCTTCAGAAGCTCCCACTGTGGTGTCTTAATTTACATTTTGCAGTAAGAGTTTTGAATCCTCTGCTGTTGTAAATGTACAGGAGTAAAATTCACACAAGGGAAGGAAATATTGGCATCTAACTTTACAAGTTGGACGGCACAGTGATAAATAAAATCTTCTATTTTCTGCAAATTGAATATTAACAGATTTCCCCATAGTCCCTCCTCATAAATAGATTGTTGATATAAACACCCCTGGAGTTCTTTCTTACAAAAAATGCATGAGGATTCAGGCATGTCCACATGTGCTCGACATATTTCACATGTGTAATTTATGTAGCTCCCAGAGTCTTGGGGCAGAACACATGTGTTTCACACATGGACTGCACAGTCCGTATTAGCCACGGTCCAAGTAGGTTATAAGAAGTGGGCAGGCTGCAGATGCAGGGTTATTTGCTGAGAGAAGCGAATGGGAAACTTTATTGCTATCACAATTGGTAAAACTCTGCAAAGGCTTCAAAACAAGCACCTGGATGTAGGTTTCCTTTGTGGATGTGTGTCTGTGGGCGTGTGTAAGGGTGCCTTTCAGATACTCTGTTCTTGTCAAATTCCCTAGGAGTGCTTTTCTGGCAATATTCTCACTTTTCAAACTGTAATTGATTAATTGGTGGGCAAAAGTCAGAGGTCACCTGAGCAAAAAGAGGAGGGAGAGCCTGCCCTGTGAGTTCTGGAGTGCAAATATCTTGGCTCTGGGAAAGAAGAATGTTGTTTCATCATAGGACAGAAGAGACACTGAGAGGTCTTCTGAACTTTTCCCCACCTCAAGGCATGATTAGAGCAAGCTTTTTGCAATTCCTGATGGTGTTTGTCTAGTCAGGTTTTAGAGACTTTCCAGGAAGGATGACACAGTCTTCCTGGGCTTCATTATCCTTAGTGCTGCAAAGCTTTCACATAATCACAGAAACACTGAAACGCCAAGATTGGAAAAGACCTACAAGACCATCCAGTCCAACCATCCAACTGTCACTAATAGTTCTCACTAAACCATGTCCCTCAACACAACGTCCAAACGTTCCTTGAACACCTCCAGGGTCGGTGACTCCACCACCTCCTTGGGCAGCCCATTCCAGTGCCTTTTAGTAACACCTAACTGGATAACTAAACTAGAAGCCCATTACCTCTTGCCTGGCTCACAATGCATATGAAGAGAATTCTGTTCCTTTGTGCAATCGTGAAGACTGTATTCCTGGTCACCTGACCACTTTTTTCTTAAGGATAAACACCCTCAGCCCTTTCCAGAATATGTATTTTGGGCCTCATTAGGAAGCATTTTCATTCCATAATCATCCATCAGCAACCTTGGTTTTAAAGAGTGAAAAAGTGCTCTCATAATTCTGTTAGATTATGGAAAGGCTTATGAAAATTAGTGAGGATTTTTGCTCATTGTGAATATTGTTATTGTTTGGACATTAGACATAATGCAGTGAAAGCATTGCTGAAAATACTTACTATGCCAAACTCCCAGACTAAAGGGAAAATTTTTGTTTAAATTTAAGGATTTTTGGTTTAATTCTCCTGCAGAAAAAAATAAAGTGCTTGAATACATTAGCAGTGTAATACTGAAAGGTATTTATAGGCGTTATCAAATGGGACTTTGATCTATAAACAAGTACAGAAAATCCCAAGAAACAGTTTTTTTTCAGACCCAACTGAAGAAACATCTACATGCTCTCTTGTAGAGAGAACTGTCTTACAGTTCACATAATTCTCTGAAAAGATTTTGCAAAGACCAATGACGGGGCCAATGAATTCATTTAACTGCAGTATCTGAGCATGTGAGGGAGAAAGTGTGAAAAACAGCAAGAGAAGTAGCTGTGAGGTTTGTCTGAGGAAGGAGCAGGGAGACAGGGACCTCTGAACATCTTACAGCTTTCTGGTCAAACATGTTAGATATTGCTGACAGTTCTTGTTTGTTGAAGAAGACAGGATTTATATACTATCCTTGTAAATAAAGCAAACTGCATTAAAGAAAGGTACTTTTGCTTGTGTCTTTCTAAGGGAAGAATCCTGCTTAGTCATTTAAAGTAGCAATAAAGAGGAAAGTGATCTTGTGTTCCAGTTTCTCTCAAGCCATTTTTTTATGGCTGAGATCATAAAGAAACAAGGAATCCAGATATCTGGTTATGCTGGTACCAGGAAAAGGAGAGTTAACTTGTTAACTGCATCGACAGAATGTGCCATTCCAAGAGGGCATAATATCACAGTGGCTACAATACATCAGGGAAGAGTGTTGGTATATTGCATTAGGTGCCAAACCATCCTGCCATCTCTTCCCTTCAAAGGGATATTGTCTCTGCTTGCCCTAGCTGACATTTTTACTGGAGGCTTTATGAAGATTTCACTTCTAATGTGAATGAGATGAGACTGAGAGTAATCTCAAGGTCTGCTTGATTGGTATTTGGAGTGAGGACCTCCACTACAGACTTTGCAATACTCAGTTCAGATAAGCAGGTACCAGCAGCTTTTTAATGGGCCTTGCCTCTGGGTTTTACACACGTGTAAGCTTTATTTCTGTATTCTATTTGTTGCTATCAACCTCCCTCTCTTCTGCTCAATAATATCTCTTGCTGGTTCATGTGACCGTGGGCAAATAAGAGATTCCTTACTACTTGTTAACAAGAGTTAGCAAGTGGCATTTTTTCCAAGCGAATTGGTGGAAATCCCCTGTCAGCTGTGAACTGTACTATTTAAATTATAGTACTGTGCTGACAGATTCAGATTTGCTACTAATCATGATTGCAAAAAAAACTTAGGCATGATAGAAAATTATTTCTTACAAGCAATGCTTTACCTTGGAACAACTATAGAGAAAGGCTTTTGGCTCTGTGAATTAGAAGTTTCAGTGACTTTTTGCTTCATCTATGATTATCCACTTGCATAAACCATGAGTGTCTTTAAACTTTCCATGCTGCCCATGAACTGAAAAATGAACATCACGTGGGTAGAGTTTGCTGGATGGCTTTTCAGGGTGGTAACAGCTTGATCCCTACACCAGTAGAGTGAATCACAGTTTGCATGCTGACTTCAGTGTCCTTTGGAGCAGTATGGGAGGCTGCTAGGTATATCAGCTGCTATGGCCACCTGCAGAAGAAATACCCATTGGCCAGGCTGCCAATTTTTGTCTCTTAATACACTGAGAGAGATGTGGGATGAGGAGAAATAATCACAGTGCTTAAGTTATGCTTGTACAGTCAGCACAACTCCTTCACACTGTTGAGTGTGCAGAAGCCAGAATCTGGCAGCTGTAGGCACTAGGTGGTCTCAATTGCTCATTACCCTCTTGAACTTAGGTGCGATAGCAGGCTCTTAATCTTGGATGCTGTAGTTGGCAGCTTGAATAGGGCCCTTATATCCTGCAGCTTAAGGTAAGACTGTAAGAATGAAAAGTGGTATAATGTAATCCACAAAGAGGGAATAGGAACAAATATTTAGGAATCAATCTTCTTTATTTTATAAGTAGTATCAAGTAACCAAGAAGAACTCAGCAGAAACTGACCATGGAAGCACCAGAGAAATGCTCAGTGCTTGACTGTAATTTAATTAGCTTTCAATAGCTTTCAGAAAAAAAATCTCTAAACCTGCATATATTTAAGATAAGCCTTTTGTTCCATTTGTAACCCACAAACTGACAGGCAATCTAAGCCCCTTCCCCCTTCACAGACTCCATGCTCTTATTTTGTTCCCCAAGTTGCAGAACTC
The DNA here is from genome assembly GCF_019238085.1 of Lagopus leucura. Taxonomy (NCBI): domain Eukaryota; kingdom Metazoa; phylum Chordata; class Aves; order Galliformes; family Phasianidae; genus Lagopus; species Lagopus leucura. Next base: position 8,132,147 of record NW_024962273.1, on the reverse strand, counting down.
GATGCTTCTATTTTTTTTCCCCTGCAGTACTTTTCTTTGACCTCATTCCCCCCTCCAAGTAATTCTATCCTGTGCTGCTATGTTCATGCCCAGCCAAACCTTTATAGATGGCTTAATTATTTTCTTTTCTCCAAGAAAATTCAATCTGATCCCCAATACGCATAGGATAAAATAAAATGAATCAACTGGGAAGCTGCAGTATAAAGGGGGAGGGGTAAAAGACGTTATGTAAAATTTCATGTTGCTGTCAGACTGTTTTCATAGAATTTGTGTTTGAGATTAAATTAAATCCCTAAAACTGCTTTGATAGCTTCATACTTTGGGTGAAACGAAGCAGATGCATTTTAGCCCAGTACCATGCTTCTCATCTCCCCTCGCAGAGAGAGAATGAACTGCTTTGTGGAACAGTTCTATATACTTACAGTATTAAGCAATTCTTCTTTTCCCCTGGCATTGGTATTCTTTTATTCAATTTATCTGTACTATAGCTTGGATAATATTTACCAGATGTTAAATAAATAATTTAAGATAACACAGTCCTGCATGACAGTTGTAACATTTTGGGTCACCTTTTTATTCAATTTTTTTTTTAAATCACTTCGGTTCAAGATTTCAATATAGTTCAACTCCGTGGTGACACTTAATACTTTTTCCTCTCCTTTAATTTGAAAGTAGTGCTCCCCAAATAGTTCATTTGCCATATTGTTTTTATCTTCAACAAGATAAAATAGACGTAGTGGGTTTACTATTTCAGCCCGATGCCGACAAATATGAAACCAAAGAATATGAAGAGCCAATGTTTTGTAAAAGCCAGTGTTATATAATGAAACCAAATGCACGGCTTGGAATTTAAAAAGAAATCCTAGTGTGAAGATAAAAGGACATGAAAGATAGTAAATGCTGAAATGATACACCACATAATGGTATACTGTCAAGAAAGAAAGATAACATGATAACTTACAGAGCCATCTCAAAGCCTACATAGGTACTTGACCTATAGTTTGCAAGGAAACAATCTTTTTGTTTCATCTGGCTCACATTAAAAATAGGAAAAACAAAACCCTTATTTTTTTCCACTCTCACACATATGGTTTAAAATCCATGCAATTTTTAACTGTCTAAAATTCTTTTAAGCAATTTAAGACAGAAAGAATTATTAAATCACTTTTCCATTTCATTTAATGAAAAACTGCACCACCACCGTTAGTTTATGTACTATCAATTTTAAAGGTAGTGGGGCTTCAATTGGTCCTATGTGCAATCCATCACAAGTGGCATTAGATTTGTATTGCACAAGTTGGGTGCTGGTGAGGATAGAACTGAGTAAAACCAACCCAACACGTAAGATAATTTCCAGTAAAGCTTAAAATACTTCTAATTTTCTCCAGGTTTTCTCCAGAAAGAGCTATCAAAGGTATTTGTTTTCTTACTAGAGGAGAAGAGGCCACCTACCAACTTACATATCCGTTTTCCAGAAACTGCAGGTTAAGATACTATTAGATTGAAGTACACCTTTAATTTATCCAGTGTATACCATTTTAAACAGTTGTGGTCTTATAAATGCTCATGGGTCTGCATTGTAGCTGAGACTACTTGAAGTCTTCCGTCAACTGTTTGTTTTGTTGTTTTTTTGATAGCAAATTGGATTTTAAGCTTAATCTAACTTCTGGATTCTCTCATCTACATTTTAGGAAGTGTCCATAAAGCATGGAGAAGAATAACTCAAAATCTTTCTACAGATTATTTTGAACTCAGCCATGTCTGGTATCAAGATTTTGCTTCTCAGCTGAAGGCACTGATTTTCATTTTCTGCTGGAAAATCTTTATTAGAGGTTATCAGTTAAGGATCTTTAATCTCCAGTTAAAATATCCATGACTACAGCTATTTAAGACAACAAGGCTTCTTCTGTCCTGCAAGTCAAGCCTTTCAAAAAGCACTCTTGTAAGACAAGTTCCAGTGAGCATGGTGGTGCTGGTGGGTTGACAGTTGGACTAGATGACCTCATGTTCTCTTCCAAGCTTAATGATTCAATAATTCTATGATTCTAAGATGAGTTTCTCCCCGATTCTCTTGCTGTCAGGCTCATTTTCATTATAACTCTTCAGAAGGTTATTTCTCAGAGGCACAGTTTTTCTCCTTTTCTGCAGCCTAGGCTGAATTTTATACTCTTGCCTCTCATTCTTCACAATGGCAAAAAGTAGCCATGTCACTTCACAGAAAACACACTTACATGAGTAATAATTAGAGGAAAAGACAAATTATTTGTGCAAGAATACACTCTATAGTGGGAGATGAAGGTGCTAAAAGTCTTTTGAAGCCTTCTGAGTTTACCTGTGAATCCTTTTTCAAAGTGTTATTAGTGACCCTACTACTAGAGAATATAAATCTCTGTCCTGAATAGATTACTTGCTTGTTAACTGGGATGGCTGCCAAGGAATAGATTCAGCACAATGCATTTCAAGGACTAAACAATAGTGGGTAATTGCTCACTTAATTGAGAATTATGTGTGTAGCTGCTAAATGTGGTACCTGAGGGCCCAGTCGCAGTTGTTCACAGGTGTGCTTTAGTATGATTGTGCATGTATTTCTTGCTGTCTGACCCAATGTTAGCTTCTGGTTACTGCCTGGCTTTGCAGCTCAGGGTTCTTGGGAGGGAGGGAGCAAAGAAAGTGTTGCTCAGTGCTCATTGTTAAAGCAATTCAGGAAATAAAAGTGAATGTCTCTCAGCACAATATATTCCTGGGAGCCTAATCTGAATGAGCAATTCATTGGCATGTTTCTATTTCCAGCAGGGGCTGTGCCAATTAAGAGGACTGCATATAAACCCTTTTAGTGATGTACAGTGGGAGGTAAAAATAATGATAAAGTATGGATTTATTTTTTTAAGCTATTACTTTAGTAGTAGTGGGAATGGAGCAAAGTGAGCCTGGTTGACCTCTCTTCTTTCACAGGCTGTTTCTCTAAGTATGAGGCCAGCAAAGAAGTAAATTCTCACTTGGAAGTGCAAAGAGGGTTTTGTTTTACTTCTTTGCATCCAGATGGGAAAATAAATACTCCATTGCAGTCAAGATTTATTCTTGTGCTTAGAGAATTGAAAGAAACTCTTTGCAATTGGAGTGTTTTAGCTAAGCATCTTTTGCTGGCTATGAAAACGTGAGGTGGATGGAAGGACACCAGTGACATTCAGAGATGAGCAACTCTGGGATCCTCTCTTTGCTACTGCATGTAGAGCTGCAGAACTGCTGTTTTATGCATCCAGATATAGTTTTACACTTTTTCCTTTGCTGTTTCATGGCTGTAATAATGCTGTCACTCCATGATCCTTCAAGGGAAGATTTCAGCTGCCATGTGGGGAAAAGTTCTCCCTGCCTGGGAACAGGGGGAGTTTGCTCTCAACTGAGCAAGAGACAGAAATGTAAAAAACAACATATTTTGGAAAATATGGTACCCAAAGCTTTCCAATGAGTATATCCCAAATCATCAAAGACATTGGTAATGGCCTCAAGTTGTGCCAGGGGACCTTCAGGTTGGATATTAGGAAGAGTTTTTTCTCAGAAATAGTGGTGATGCAGTGGAACAGACTGCCCAGGGAGATGAGGGTGTCACTGTCCCCAGAAGTGTTAAAGAGCTGTGGAGATGTGGCACTGAGGGATGTGGTCAGTGGGCATGGTGGGGATGGATTGGGGTTGAACTAGATGATCTTAGAGATCTCTACCAACCTTAATGATTTTACAATACTATGATTCTGTGATCGATTGCTCCCAAACTTGAGAGACTTGCTGGGTCTCTGGCATTGTAGGAGCCACTGGGAGCTGTGGCCATGGACCCTGCCTGTGTTGTGGTGGCCACTGCACAAGCATAGTGTCATTGTTCCTCAAGCTGAAGGCTGACCAGAAAAAATAAATACATTCCACTTTTCTGGAATATTTTGAAATTCAAGCTCTTGTTTTCACTGTAATGCAGAATGAACTTGAGACCTTCAGCAATTTTCAGTAAAAAAAGCAAACAGATGGTTTTTGCACTACTCTAGTGCAGTAAGTGACTCTCATTCAAAAACTTGCTTTAAGGACTTAATTGGAAGTTTTTTCCGCTTAAAGGCAGGTGCCAAACCACAAAACTGTTGGGTGTCTAGGAATGGGAAAGCAGCAAAAAGGAGCTCTCCTTACAGAAGCTGTATGAAAAAACGTTATAGCTCTGGCCAGAAAGAACATCACAAAATCTTCTTTAGACACAGAGCTGAGAAGTAGGAGAGACCCTTGAGGCTGCTATGTATCACAGATTGCCTGACCTGCGTGTGTCTTATGGTGCTGAGCGGGCTTGCACAAAAAATATTTAAAGAAACATTTTTTAAAAGTACCAAAGGAGCAAAACAAAGTAATCTTTGGATGACCTCTTGTTTCTCTTGACTAGCAGTAGCATTCATTAATTGGCTGCATATGATAAAGTCAAGTGTTCAGCTGGCTCCTAGTAAACTAGACTACTTTAATTGACACAGTCCCTGCCATCTAAGAATTTGCTTCACTTTTTCATATCATGCTAAAAGACTAAATAAAATCCAATCTTCTGGAGCAATATTGAGATATTACATCCAGATGAAGGGTGGGTGTCAGAAGAGAACGGGCTGCTAGCAATATTCTCTAGGCTTCTTGCCATCAGCTTGGGTTAAAGTAGTGAAGCTGAGGTAAAATGTAAAGCAGTTTTTATTCCTGCTGACATACAAAAAAAGAGGAGAAGGCACTGTGTTGAGGGGTTTTTTTGTTTGTTTCATTTTGTTATTTTTTGTTATATGATTATTGTCCTGGGAGTAAAATGTTTATTGCATTCTTTGTTTCCTAATTCAAGACTTGTTTTGTCTTAGGAAATACTGTGTTCTAGATAGTAAATATCCATGTTTTAAGATGAAGGAAGAGAAAAAAATAATTCAGATTCGTGCTCACATCAGATTCCAAATGTCCATGAGTATGTGTAATAGAAGGCGGAAATTTTGTATTTCTCCTCTGTTAATTTCATCAGGATGTGACTGAACTATCTGTTCTGCTTTTCAGAGTGTGTTAGTCCTGCCTGAAAAAGCTTTCATATTATGTAATGGCAGAATGTTGTCCCTACTGTGCTGGGTTATTGAAATAAGAAGCACAGTTACTGCAGTTAAATAAATGCAAACCTTTGTACCACACTGACAATAGCATTTCCATCTCTCTTCCAAGAATGCAAAGACATTTACACCACATGAAAGCTATAAGGCATTAATTGAAGAACACATTTAAATGATGAACTGCACAAAGAAGTGACAACCTGGTCAGCTGGCACTGCAGTGGTTTTTGACAAGAAGGCAAAGAAGGGACAGGTGATACTTCAAACCAGTTACAAAAAATGGATTCACTTTAAAACGAGTCTTGCCTCACCACAACCAGACCCAGCTTTGGCAGGGGTGAGAGCTGGGGGTCCTGTAACCATATAGGTCATATAGACCATAATGTCCCTACAGCATCCACTGTATGGTGCAGTTTGGCCCAGGGAATTGTTTTCCCAATGGCCCCAGCCTCATGAATAACTGATCAGTTTTAGTTTCTCTCCTGTCACTGTTGTTATGTTTTCTGTTCTGCTGTTCCCCTCCCTGTGCAGAGGGGACACTTGTAACACAAGGGATACCAGGGAATACTGAAGCAATAGTAACTAAGGCACACTGTGGAAGCTGAGGGCTAACCGTGTGCTTACATCTTTGTGCAGCAGAAATATTCTGTATATCGTTAGCTTCGTCTTGTCCTAACCTTAATACTCCCTTCAGGGCTTTCTTCCCTGGCATACAGTGCAGCAAATACCTAGGGAATATTGCAAAAACGGAGGGAACATTATCTAGTTACCTAAGGCAACTGAAAAGTTTTCAAACTGACCAGCATAGTTGTGTTTCACAAATTCCATTTAATAGACAATGCCTGTCTCTCAAAATATCCACATGGAAATGCAGAGACAACTGTGGAATTTGAGTATGTGTGTGTGTCCTGCCTGCCTCCAATTTACAGACAAACTGTTTGAAAGTGATCAAATGGAATGAATCAATTTAGAAATTAATTGGTTTTACTATCTTTTTTCTTTTTTCTTTTTTTCTTTTTTCTTTCTTTCTTTTTTTTTTTTTTTTTTTTTTTCTGAAAGAGAGCAGTTTTTAAGCTTTTGAAGGCTAACACCATTCCCTTGGGAAAATGTCATCTTTATTCCTATTTATTATTTGTGTTGGATTTGGGCTTTCTTGACACAGTAAGGAATATTCTGCCATACAGAACAAAATGCCCTTCTCTGAAAGAATCTGGATCCTGAATATAAGCCATAAACTACAGCTAACTACAAAGAAATAATGAGATGTTCAACATGTTCTGCTTAATTCCTTTAGCTTCACCTCTGTGATCACCTTTATTCTTCATGAGCTGTCCTCCAAGAGATGCCATACATTTGCATTTCTTCATACCTTAAGGAATGATAAATTAGCTAACTACATGTCTGTTTAAAACAGCACGCTCCTCATTGGATTGAGCATATACAGAACTTGGAAGCCACATTTGTGCGTCAGGGATGTTGTTTCAGACTCTGCAAACTCTGCTAACCAACTGGTTACATTTTAGCCATGTCTCCAAGGGTGGGTTTTAATTTTTTTCCTGGAACTAGAACAGCTGCATTTTAAATTGAAACCTCAGGAAAATTAATTAACAAGTTGAGTCTTTACAGTCAACTGTATTATATGTGTGTTCCTCTTGCAGTTACAGATACTGTATCTGGTAGTAATTTGCACTCTCAACAGTTCTATTTATTTTTGATTTAGCCAAACAATTCTGTTTAGTTACTAAAGTCATAAACGCAGATTAAAACATCAATCCAATGAAATATAATGAAGTGAGCATTTAATTTTATGCATGTGATTGCTTCTATTGACTTCCATTTCTCCATTTTAAAAGAAGGAAATGCTTAAGGATTATAACACTGTGTTTTTAGTACAGACAACAGAGCCAATGAAATTTCACTAGTAATGAATTTGACCCACTGGATTGAGAAGAAGGTGAGAAATGCTTTTAAGTATTCAAGGAGATTCAAGACTTCTCAACTCAATCAACAGATTGCTCAACATATGCCCTGAGCCAACTTCAGTGTAGTACTACTGTTCACTACTCACTGTCCTCTTTTGTGTGTTTCATCCCAGCTCAAAGGACGACCCAGACATCTTTCTGCTTATGACGGAAATAAAAAGTAATGGAAATCAAAGGGGAATAAGGGATATTTAATCATCTACAGTCACAATGTGGATATGTCACACTTTGCTTTTGTGAAATGGCCACTTTAATAAAAAGCCAAGGCTCTTCCAGATTTTCAGAACCTATTTTTCCAGAAGCAAAACTGTAGCTTCTGTGATGTTTCTTTCCAATGCCTATATAGCTATTGGAGAATATGTCATAATTAAATATGTATAATAGGAAAACATCATGTTACATACATATTCAAGAGCAAATGTTAATTGATGGGCATAAGGGAATTCCTAGTGCAGAATGTGACCCTCAGAGGTGCTGTCTTTGAGAACAAGCTATCTAGATACTCATATTACTCCCAGCACTATGATATCTGGGGGCCTTGCAAACGTTAATGAACTTATCCTCACTACTACCTTGTGAGGCTGCGAAGTTTTAGCGTCGACTTTAAGGGAGTACAACCAGGCCCTAGGCATGCAGTAGCAGCCACAGAGGAGCTCAGAAGGAATCATGCTTGCTTCAAACAACATTAACTACTTGTTGGATAATAGCTGGGGATAATGGCACATACAGCGTCTGGTGGATTGCCCCTCTCCCATAAATAATTTGGAAAAGAGAGCCTATGGAGCTCCAGTGAGAGAGGTTTGGCAAGGAATTAGGGGAAATAATACTGCTGAGCTATTGATTCCCCTCTCTCATGCCTTCCCATCATGAAAGCCTGATGGCTTTCAGTCACTTGCAGCAGTAGAGTTATGTGCGTGTGCGCACGTGTGCAAGTGTGTGCAAGTGCTTAGAAATGAGGAGTGACGTCAAGGAGGGAAAAAAGAGTATCAGACATATTTCCTATACGCTCAGACAGATGGTTCTGAATACAATGAAGATGCAATAGATATGTTTTGACTTGTTTTGTGCAGTTTCAGTTGCATTGCCCACTGCAGTAGCCATTAAAATGAAATCTGTCAATTCTAGCATGCATAAGGACTCAACCCACAAATGCACAATATGTAGCCACATGAAATTCCTGAGTGCAGGAACATGGCCAGGTGGGAACTGCACAGGCACCTTGAGCTATTTTTCTCCATCAGAAGGTCACATATCCTTTACAGGTGTGGCATACTGTTTGAAGGAGAAATGATTTTTGCACATATCCAGTTCACCTTTTGGGATGTAATTTAAGAAAGGATTTTTTGTAAGACATATCACATATTTGGGCACAGGAGAGGAATCACCCTGACACGTGGAATAAAGCGGAGAATGTAAAACCAGGGAACTTGTAAAGCATAAGCAGGCTTCATAAATTCCAGCTGTTGTCAGTCAGTGTGGGAGAGAAATAACGGGAAATATCTGTTCCAAGCAGGCACCTTCGTGTTTTTGTTTCTTCCTGGCAGTCTAAGGCAGGCTTGTGTTTAACCCTGTTCACTGTGAAAGGACACTGGCCCAACTCACGGGGATCTGGGAACCTAATGTGAATAAGCAGTAAATAGCCTCAAATCAGGAGGAAGCCCCTGCAAAGTGGAGGCTGGGAAAGCCCTCTGGGGAAGGGGTCTCTAAAATCGGGTGTATGTGTGCTCATCACAGCAGCCCCTTGTATTCAGCGGGATCACCACCTCCAAGGAGGTCCAATATTGTCCCCCTGCTGTAGAGTGAACAGCAGGAAATATGACCAGCCAGGTTGATTAAGCTTTCATTGAGCTTTACAGCATCTCCCTGTCCTTCTAATGATGCCAGTCCCTAAGTGAGAAGGAATTATTCTCTACTCTTCCCTGTGCGCTGTCTTAGGGACAAAGACAACAGCCACTGTACTTAGGTGTGGGGAAAGGGCTGGTGGAAAATATGAATGTTAAAGGCTTTCCTGAATAAAAGATTAAGTGCTGTTTTCCTGGGGATATTTCCATTAAATAGACTTCATATTTGTCCCTACAATTCTGAGAATGTAGATTGGAGAATATTAATTCAGTTTCAAATCTTTCAGGAAGAGGATTTTTTTTGTCTTGTCTTCTACTGTCTATGCAGCAACTAGCACACTAAAGAGTACAATTTCAGGTGAAAACCAACGAACCAAGCAAAAGCCATGCCAAACAAACAACCAACAGCACCACCGACAAAACCAAGAAAACAACAAAAACAGCCTTCAAATAAATAGAGAAAAATAAGACAATGGTGATAACTCTGAAGCCAGAGAAAGAAATAGGCAGAACAAGATCCAAGGTCCTCTCAAAGGAAATTTGGGAATCTTACTTAGAGAATGATTAAAAAACATTAGCTCAGCACTTGTGAAACATTGAAGTATTTCTAAATGGAGTTGATATACAACAACAGTACACAACAGAGGGGTTTTACGTATGCTCAAAGATAAATCATAAACTAACAACCTTTTCTTTTTTTGATGGGAGCCAAAATATTGTTACTTGTCTTTGTTATTACATAGTTTCATTTCCCTGACTCAAACATTTTTGCCACTGTTTAGCGCATCGCAAACAGCAGCCCATGGTAGACCAGGATATTCAATCTAGAAGTTTATATATCAGAGTCACGTTGTTAAAACAAAATCTGACTGACTGTCTGATGATTTCAACATTGGATTAAATCAACCATTAGTTCCTAAAGAAGTAGAAAGGCAAACTCTATCTCTGTTAAATACATGCAAGCATATGAAATTATTGCCATATTGTTCTGCAGTGAATTTGTGATTGATTACACCCTTTATTTTTTTGGAGCCGAGAGAAAGGTTTTAGTTTGCACTAGCTTAAATCCCCAGAGTATACAATATTAATGAACTTGCAAACAAGTTTTGCTTACAAAACTGCACTGTTAGGTGGTTTGAAATGGAACTCAATCTCTACCCAGATTAATATGGTAAAATCAAGCTTGCTCAAAACACAACACAGATTCATTTAATTCTTATTCATAACAAAGGGTTCACATTAATGCTGACCATTTTTTTTTGTTTTCTGTGATAAAAATGCAGATTTAGCAGTACTGAAGTGCTTTCTAAATTCACTGTAGATTTGCCAAATTGTCTGGAACAAAAACATAATGTTGAAAATGCTGTAATATTTTATTTCATCATTTTGAAATCAGAATGCTTGAAATCTAAATGACTTTCTGTTTTGAAATTTCCTTTGATATGCTTAAAAATAAAGCTGCCTTGAAAACAAAATTAAATTTGGAAGGATTTGTTTGATGTGAAACATTTTTTGAGACTGCAAAACTGTTTGCAAACCACAAACGTTGGTTGTTCAGGAAGCTTCATTTCATCTGCTCTAATGAGAAACGAGTTTTGCATTTAGAGGATAAAAGGTGCGTTTCTAACTCTCATTAGTATGAAAGCCTTAATAAAGATAAGGCATTTTCTAGGCGCGACTTTAGCAGCTCCAAATAAAGACAATGTGAGAACCCAGGAATCTTCTTGACCTGCAAATTTATATGAAAACTATCTTCACTGGGATTTTAGCTAAAGAATTTTATAACTGTTTTTATCTTCACAAGGACTAGGCCATATAAAACAAGCTTAATTGATGTATGTATGTATGTATGTATTTATGTATTTATTTCTTTATCTTTGGTCTCAAGAATTGGGCTAAATTTAAAAGTTTTGCTTTAAGTCCATATTTCAAACCTTTTGAGTCTTAAGCAAGAGATGGATATTCTTTCATTAACTAAAACCTTCCTTATTTATTCTGGTCCTCTTGGTCTCCACCTCCCTGTCAATCTGACATCACCAGCAGCTTTATTAGGTCCAGTCTCCTTTTTCTTTGCTGTTTTTTGCTGTGCTTTTTTTCTGTTCATCTGCTACATGGCAGCATTTCATTTTCTTGGTAGGGTTTGTCTCCATCTCTATCTCCATCACCGTTTTTGTTTTCCATTTAGGTTGTTACTGAACTGAATAATTTCTCTGAGTGTGATAAGATGCTGCTAGAGCACTCCTAATTTCAGGGAATGGCACCTCCTAATTATTTTTTTCATCACAGTCCTCATAGGAATGAAAAGGTATGGATCAAGCATCCTAGCTGCTTTCTTATCATTTGCATATACGACCAATATGTCAATTTAACTACAAAGGAATCAACGATTATAGATCTCCTGATCTACAAAGCAGGGGAACAAGACTAAAAGCAGGGTGAAAAAGAACGAGGCCAGGCAAATTTTTGAAGACTGTAATTGTTAAAATAGCATCTGAAGAATATATAGACCAGGGTTGTAACTACAATCTCAGCTAAAAATAGGAGGCATTCAGCCAGATCTTGGGCTGATGTAAATCTGCACAATGTACAAAAATCATTAACACAGAGAAGGAGCTGGCCAAGAGCCTTCCGCTTGAGGCACAATATTCATGATTTAGTAATCTCTGCTCTCAGTGGTGGAGCTGGGCTGATATTCACCAGGTGAGAATTCAAGCCCTCATCTCAAAATCAGGATGGCTAATGCGTACCTAGAGTACATTCTGTGCAATCATTGCTTGGAAAGAAACCAGCATTTATCGATTGCTATTCTTCCATTTTTACCTCAAATTAAAGAGTATAAATCTGTCTGTTTGTTCTAGGCTGGGCCTTCAGAAAGCTTGGTGTACTGGTGTGTGAGTGGTTAGCTGTTCTCTTCTTGAACCACTGTTTGACGTTTTACTGACCACCCAGAAGGGTAATAAAGCAAAAGATGTGCTGATGCTAAAATACAACTCAGAAATAGCATTTTGGCATCTGTACATGTCTGGATGTGCACACATGTGTGTTTACAGAGAAAGCTTTGCAACAAGCATATTAAGCATAACTGAACCTGAAAGACAGAACTGTGATTTCAGCTAAGGGTTCATCATTTTTTTCCATGGTTTGGATTCATGCTGAATTAGAGCAAAGCAATAATCCTCTAGTTGGGAAAAGGCTGCTCAGATTTCAGAAGCTCACAACACTATTTTCTAAGCAGCCCAAGCTGCCTGCATCCTTCTGATGCTCAGTATAAGTCTCAGAAAAGTCAATCTGGACAAAGCAGCATCAGGCTCTAGATTCGCTGCACCCCAAACCTGGGTCCTACCTGAGAAGGGCTGGGATACAGCCTGACTCCACGGGAAATTCTCAGAGCTTCTTGGGTCCTAGTGCTGGAAATATTTTAATATATTATTTATAAAAATATATTTTATATATATTTATATATTTTGGGCATATTTCTATATATGAAATATATATATGGAATATATATATATATATAAATACCTTGGATACTCTATAGCACTGTATATGTGTTGGTAACCAGAACTCTGAATCAGATCCTCAGGTTGGGCAAGATTTCTCTGGACCTAGCAGACACCATGAGCATTGTTATTTCTATTAAATTTCATCTTTTTCTCTGAAACTTGGTTTCATGAGGTTTCTAACCAGCCTTTATAATAGCCAAAAACAGATTCTGACAAGCTTTGGCCACTTTAAATAACATTTTGACGTATTTTGCTCAAATCTTTTCATCTCTATGTAGGACAGTATCTTCAAATATACTTTGCTTGGAAACATTTCCAACAAAATACGTTTCACCAACAGTCTCATTCTCATGCAGATTTGAATAAAACATGCTATAGAGAAAATACAAAATTTAGGATATGCAGTCAAGTGATAACCATGTTATCACTCAGATAGATATATAGAAGACATATGAAAGCATTCTTATTTAATTTGAAATTTTCTCTATTCAGGGTCAGCTTTAAAATCTGGGATCACTTTGGGTGCTCCTGTGCTGAACTGGAGCCCCGGGGAGCACAGAGTGGTAGGGGCTGCTAATATAGGTCCTGTGAATATTCAGTACACTTTAACCTTTGTCAGTGGATTTAAAGACAGTTTGTAAATCAGCTTCCAATTCCGGGACTTCCATGGCCAAGTCCAGTTTACTCCAGGTAAAACTTCCAAAACCAAAAAAAACCAGTGACTTTTTCTCAGTATTTCAATGTTAAATAAGAGATGAAAATTAAATCTAAATGGTTGAAAAAAGAATCTGCTGTTTATCTCAATGTACAGGCTGTGAATGAATGAGAACAAGAGAGGCAAAATCAGACATTCAATGTATCAAATGTAATAAATCCTCTGAGGCTAATCAGCCTTCCTTCCCCCACTAACCTCAGCCTCACGCTATGCCAAATAGTGAAAGCAGATGTCTTATGAGCAGGTAAGAAACAATCTGAATTCCCATTCCCCACAACTGAAACAAAATGTAGGGCTCGGGTTTTTGATTTGGGAAGATTCCAAACTGAACTGCATGAGACATTTCATCCAGAGCCCTTCAAAGAAACAGCCCAAAAAGAGGAATTCAATTTAGCTGGCACAAGGAGAGAAGATCTATGGTAATATGGAAGAGATTCAAACACTATAGGAGAGCAAAATGACAACTCAAATTGCTGTGATTTATCTTGCCTTGCTCACCTATATTTCTTCAAAATATCAAGCTAAAAAACCCTGCTGTAGCGCTTAATACACAGCACAGAAATCCTCCCATTTCCCTCTGGTTTTCTTTAAGGAATTGCAACTAAAAATGCCCTATCTCTGGGCTTAGAAAACAAAATCTTTCCTCTAGAGTATACTAGGATCTTCAAATTATTGCTCTTAGCATTAATCTGTGCACAATGAACATCTTTTTAATACGCTTTACTCCTCAAGAGAATGTAAATGGAATAAAAGTAGTTGAGACAAGAATGTTTTGTGTCCTCATGTGTGAATATTACAGGTTCATTTTCCTGACTGAATACTTCAGAAGCCTACAGTTGTGATTTAGGTCCATCACAGCGATGAGTTGGGGTAACACAACATCACTCCCCACCCTCTGACTCAAAGCCTGAATCGAGGTGAGTCACATCCAACAAGCTGATACTTTCAGTAGCATTGTACCCATTTATACCAGCAAACAAAACTGGATAGAAAGAATTGTTATCATCTACTGGCTTCTTGGTGACTGGTATGAAATTAATAATCTCAACTGACTACCAATTAGCCAGATACATATAGCAATTGTCTTCTAGGCTGGTTTGAGTCTGACAGTCTTCTATTTGCATAGGTCAGTCTCCAGTGTGCCAGACATGAAACTTTTGTTGCAGCTCTTGGCAGACTGAAAACATGTATTGCAGTGCCATCCATGGGCAACTGGCATCCCTCGTGTAAAGATCAATGGCAATGTCTGAGCAATGTGCTCCTGCCCCTTCTGGGAGAGCAAGAATACCAGGTGAGACTGACAATCTCTGTTTAAGCTTAAGTCAGCCTGAAGGCTTGGACTGAAATAACGCTTCCAGGGAAGTGATACCCTAAAGTTCCAAACCACATAGTCAGACAAAGCTAAGGAGATGACTGCACCATTCCCAGCCCATTGTAGGGCTGTGGAACCTTGATTTGGTATTAATAGAGTTCTGCAAAAGGGATGTTGAAGGTATTTTCAGACAACAGCTGAGAATAATGTTTTTTTTTTTTCCCCCTTCCTTCTGCTTCTAATGCTTGTACCACTGAAACAGCCCTCATCGCTGGAGCGGGTCTCATACCTGCATCCGTACAATTGTCTCCTCAATGCCTTCTGTTGTTTGGGGATCTGCAGGGGAGATAGTAGCAGGAAAGGAATCTGATCTCAGTAGGTCTTTGTGAGAGTTTTGATGCAACCTTTAGCTAATTAGTTTCATTTAATATAAATTCTCATGGCTGTTGTTCTCTAGAGACAGGAAGACTGATCTATGAAAGGAAAAAACTTATATCCTTAAAGCAGTACTTTTGAATGCTCCATCTTGGGGTAAAAGGGGTAAGGGCCACGAAAAGTCACAGTTGCTAGACCACAGGTGGAGAGCTGGGTTTTGTGCAGTCATTCCTGTGTGATATGAGAAACTGATTTGTAAAATGTGTACCCATTACATTTGAATCAATTCATAGAGCAAACTGAAATAACTTGCACCATAGAAATTCCACCCAAATGAATTGATGATGCACTGTAGTCAAATTTTCAAATCAAATGGACCTTAGCATTCCTACGAAGTGTTTCCCCATTGTGGCTTCCCTTCACCACAGACCTTGCAGTCAAGGAACCAGTCCAGAAACAGAGACAAGCCTTGAAGCGAAGCCCTGAGAAATCAGATCTGTGGCAGGAGATGCAAGGAGCTGGAGAACTGAGGGGCATCCCTGTAGATAACTGTGCTGCTTAGCCTCAGATCCAGCATGTCAGCTGTTTCAGACGAGCCCTAGGAGCAGCAACCTGGACATGTTTATGTAGTATAGGTAAAGGAAAAACAGAGAACCACATTCCTGTCTGATGCTCAGAATATAAATCTGTCAGAAGAGACTTCGGAAGAGATTTTGGCCAGGGAGTAATGAAGTGAAGGATCTATAGGTGAGTACAGATGACTTAGTAAACTAACATAATGGCTGATTGGGGAATTAACAGCACTAGGGAAGTTTGGACTGAAACATACTCTGAACTTTCTATGTGACTACGCCACTTGAGTTTTCAGAACGTTAATATTTCCTTGGAATTAAGATATATAAGAGAGAAAATTATTGTTTGCATTTTGGTATTTTTTGCCTCACTCACAAATATTTTCCCCTCTTGTTTCCAGTCTTGGGGAGTGAGAATTGTTTTTGCTGACTGCAGTGTGCCCCATGTGCAGCTGCAGTGGGGTAGAGTGAGAAAGGGACAAAGAGACAGGTCCTTCTTTCTCCACCAGAACTCAGTCTGCATTCAAGGAGAGCTGGCACAGGGCCGCCAAGGGGTAAACAGTGCTCAACAAAACCTGCAGCAGATTGGAAAGCCAGAGCCTGAAACACAGGAACAGGCCAATTTTCTACTGAGATTCCTCTGCTCCAAAGAACCAGGATTTAAACAATTTAAAGCACAGCTGGATTTACTTAGTTATAAACGAAGCTGGTTTGTAACTGCTTGAGAAGTTAATCTTTGTGATAGTAAGATAAACTGAAAAAGAGATGGCAAAGATGTCACTCTGCTTCCTAATGCCTGAGCTTTTCATGCTGATACACAGAGCAGTGCAGAAGAACATTTTGTATTACATTGCTCAAACCTTTTCCAATAATTTAAAACAAGAAAATGGACACTGACTTTCCAAAAACTAACACTGTGTTATAATTTTCTTTTTGAGAGGCTATTTATCTCTGTTTCTTGCCACCACATTTTCAGCTCATCTCCATATCTTGTCATTCTTCTTTTCCCATCTTCTTTTCACTCATTTCCTTAATCCTACACCATTGAGTCCCTCTGTTCATTTTTCTTCTCCTTTACTGTTAAAATTTTTCCCCATCCAACAGTTGCTTGAGTTAACTATTCTGGTTAAGCGACAGGATTGGAAAAGCCAGTACTTATTTTGAGAAGAACTTAAGGGGAAAGAAGATTCATACAGTAATCTCAGGTGAGGGTCTAAACATTTCCCAAATTCTCTGACCCCTAAATATGAATATCATTTGACTTTGAATAATGAGCTATTCGTTCATCTCTATATAAAACCTCATGTATCCTGACAGTTCCCTATTGCCTTCCTGTCTGAAGTGGCTCAGGAGTATAAATTATTTTAGCGAAGGTTGGCAGTAATTTATGCTCAATAAATTGACTATAGATCTGCTTGTTTCAGTAGGCAGCATGGGAAGGACTTATACATTTTGCTAAATTCCCTCATTTGTTCTCGGACAGGCTACTCTCCTTCCTGGAGCTGATCACGACTCTCAAACTGCCACGACAAACAGCTACTCATGCACCTCAAGTAAAAGTGCTCCTGTGAGTAGCAAGTTACCAATGCAAAGAAGAGACAGCCAGTTTAGACTTGTAAAAGTCATTGGTTCAACAATGTAGAAATTGGAAGTTGTATTTTGGAAGATATTTAATGGTCTACTGAAAAATGAAGATTTAACAATGGCTGTTCTTAAAAAAATCCCTCTGGCTTATGTTGGTAGAAATTTACTGCATCTTTTCAGGCTGATTTTTACCAAAAGACCATAAAACAGGCCTTGCACGTTTTTATTTTATTTTATGTAAAATGTGCCATTTCCTTTGTTGAACTTCTGCAAAAGAGGTTGATATGATCCTTTTGACCAAGATAGGAAAGACAAAGGAATTCATCTTCCTCAAAATGCATTTATTATGGGTCAGGGAAAGAGGTTTCACTCATGATCATTACGTTTAGCTGTGTAGATACTGGACACTCTGAACCAATGAGGCTTATTGAATGTCATAATCAAAACAGACTTTCTTTCATGTCTGCTGTCATTTTCTCTCTCTCTGAACTTGGACACTGACCACCATTTCTGAAATACAGACATGTTGCATCATCATTCTTTGCAAATAAATTGCCACCAGATATTTTAAATCAGTAATGGAAATGATCATTGTTCTGAAGTTTGATGCAGGATTTGAAGCCATGTTCCCAGGCTGTGTAGGGGCAGTGGGAGCAGCTCCACGTGGCTGGTCACCAGTATGCCTATTTTCCTCCCACTAGTGCCTACAGCTGTTATAGCTAAACTAGCGCAAAGCTGTGGGCCAGGCAGATGCATCTCATGGTTTGTGTTTGCTCAGTCAGCTCCAGGCTACTAATCTTGCATTAGAAAAATGTGCAGAAATTCTGGGCCATATCCTGCTACGAACACTGTATGGGTGCATCCCTATTCCATATCACTGCAGGAATCTGCATGCAAGTCAGAACTTGGTTTACAACAACCAGTATAATTAAGGGGCCAGCCCTGCATTGCAGTGCAATTCTGGCTCCGCTCGGTCAATGAAAGTGCAGCCGTTGAATTCAATGAATCCACAGGGCCGCCTCTTCCATTAGTCCAGTTACACAAAGAATTTAGTTTTGGTTTGCTTAGCAGTTTTTTAAACTTTACTATTAGCATACTGTCTGGGTGCCTCACCAGCTGACAGCTCTGCAGCAAACTGTGATGTTCATGGTGAGCCTCACTGAGACAAACGGAAGAGCAAAACACAGCACTGGGGGTTTTTGCTGACAATATGATTTCAGCACTTGTCAGCTGTACAAACTCAGGCACCGTCAGCTCCAGGTATCTCAGCCAGCCCAGAGTACTGTGCAGCTATGGCAGAAACAGATTCTCTGACACCTAAGAGCTAAATTTTACAGATTAGTATTGAAATCTCTAGGTTTCCCCAAAGACAAAGAGAAGTACAGACTTTGCTGCACTAGATGCCTCTGTGAGTCCGCATCACTAAGCCCAGTGAATAATTTTCCAGCAGTGGCTAGGTCTCTCTATACACACACACACACACATCTATATTGATTAATATATACATTTATATGCCCTTAACTTATGTGAAGACAAAGCCTGGTAGGACAACAGCACTGCATCCATTCTCCAATAAGAGCAATCAACATTTAGAACAAAATGAACACCAGTTCTGCTAAACATAAAATCAGGCTGCAGGCTTTTTATAGAGTGAATCACCTTTTTCTCTCCTCTTCTCCCTCTTTCTTTTCTCCATCCCAAGCAACTCACACAGGCTCAACACATAGTGTTTTGCTGTTAGCTGCTCTTGGGAGTGGTTCTAAAAGCCTGCCCATTGTCACATATGGGATTTGTACTGCTTTTGTATAGGCTCTAAATTCAGTCCTCATCTATAAGGACTAATCCCATATATACTGAAGTACCCCTGTGCAGATAGTACAGATTCACACAATGTCACTTGCCCACTGAGCCATGCCAAAAGGGCTCGATTTACTCCCCAAACCATCTTTACATTGTTTACATGCTAGCTCAGAGTCTGTGATTCTTTGACATTTCCTCTTGATAATTATCTTTTTGTGCCTCTAATTGTCAAACAAACATCAACATGTTTTCACATGTTTTTCCAAATAGTCAGTCAGAGACTCATATAAAGTATTATCAAAAACTCCTTCAATGAATGGGCAGTGAGACTGGGGAAAGGAACTGTTGAGAGTGCAAAGGGGGAGAAGAACAATGACAAGTTGCTATCCTTCAAACTAGTATCAGATAAGGATGTCTCCTAAGGAAAAACGTCTAAACTGGAACAGAAGCGGAAGTATCATATGTTTAATTGCAGAGGCTACTGGTCTTTCATGAAGGAGCCTCTAATCAAGGCCTTTGATTATAAGGGACACTGTTAAGATAAAAATCTTATACAGCATTTTGGAAAGAAAAATTCCTCAACCTGGTCTTTTAAGAACACATTAGGTAGTACAAGCCACAACTGTGTTATGAATCAAGTTCACTGTTGCTTTGCTTAAACTAAAATGTGACAGTGACAGTGTCCAGTCTGTAGAAAATACAGTTCATCCAAACACTGGCATGGGAAAATGCTTAAAAAACAAACTAAGAACACCCTCCTCCCCCTACCCCCCCCAAAAAAAAAAAAAAAAAAAAAACAAAAAAAAAAACAACCATAAAGAAAGGCCATTAGGATGAACTCATGTGTTTGAATGAGGCAGACATCAAACTCACTGCTGAAGTAGACTCGTTATTCTGGAGTCCACGTCCTTAAAGAAGCAAATTCTCTTAAGCCAAAACATGAGGAAATATCCCAAGTGACATCTGTAAATAACAAGTGCATAGTGTTCTTCCATTGTAGCTTGTATTTCCATTTCTTTTTCCTCCTTTTCAATAGAAGATTTCAACTTGTGGTCTCTTAAATCCTTCTGTAACTTCACACATATAAATTGTGTCACTCTAGAATGTAGGTCTATTCATCTGGAGAAAGTTGTTGAAGTGTTCAAAAATTGGTGGGATTCTTACAGAAATTTAGAAAGTCAGTAAGCTCATAGGGAATTTGTACAGCACGAGGGATTTCCACATGTGGCTGGTATCCATATGTGTTACTGTAAAATATTATGAAATTGAAAAAATTGAGTTGTCTTTCAATGAAATGTAATGCGTCTATACCTAATTTTTCTTTCTTTCTTTTGTATTACTTTTGTTTGATACTTGGGAATATTCAGAAAGGAGCAACACAGAATATTTGCAAATATAGTAATGCATATTTGAGAACAAATCAAAACAAGGTTAGAACCTATAACTACTATGCAGGTCTATTTAAAAAACAAGCTATGGACCAAAGTCTGGACTGGGATCAGTCTAATCATTTAAACTTTAAATTAAAGAACTGTTATCCATCTGTAATCTATTTCGTGATCCTTATCCTTGCCTAAATGTGAAGGTCTCAATCACATCCACTTCCTTTGCCATTCCAGCTATATTCCAGCTGCAATTTGAAGAGTTTAGCCTATCTTCAGAGCTTTTTCATCAGTTTCAGCTTCATTTTCTTGAACCCAGATTCATGTGGCTTGTGTATGTGTTTTGTTAGGATCACCAGTCCAGACACTGAAAAGCTTGGTAATCAGTTTCCTATCACCCTACAATTTGTGCCCAAGTGCTGAAAGTGGTTTGTGCCTAAGTGATGAAAGAAAGGTGTTTCAGCTTGAATGAAATCCAGCCTTTTGCTTCCAGCTCAGCACAAGGTAAATTCTGGAAAACTTGAATGCTAGAGTGAAAGTTAAGTCTTGCGCAGCTGTAAAGCTGACCCTTGGTCTGATGATTAATTGCTTCCATTTGGGGTTTGACCCAGGCTGAGTGAGCTCAGTGGGACCCTTTCCAGTGG
Source organism: Lagopus leucura (assembly GCF_019238085.1). NCBI lineage: Eukaryota > Metazoa > Chordata > Aves > Galliformes > Phasianidae > Lagopus > Lagopus leucura. The sequence continues at coordinate 8,111,345 of NW_024962273.1, read as the reverse complement.
AAATTAATTGTGGACTGATTTCAGGAGGTGACTGCCTGGTTGTCACCATGTATCTGTTTCATGAATCAGAACACAGGATGGTTCCCACTGCTTTCAGTGCCATTTATCTGTGCGTATATTGGAGCTCAGAAGAGAACTGAGAGAACTGTTGTCTAGATACTTTAGTTCATTTATACCCATTGCTAGCATTACTCTTTGTATTTGCATGAACATGCAGCTGTAGTTAGTAAAATATTGACTCAACAGACCCATTCATTGTGGATACTCATTTAAATTATGCCATACCTACTGAATTTCCTGATAAAAATATGGTTTTACTACTGTACTTAGCATAGTGCAGCCCAGCTAATGGAAAGGGAGCGGAACTCTCTTCCATCATCAACAAATGTCTGCTCCAGCTGCCCAGTCCTTACTACAGGTGATGAAGTGTGAATCAGAGAGCAGCTCAACTTTCACATGCAGGATTAGTTGGCAGAGTTGCTGGGTAGAAAAATAATCTTTTCACCATTAAAATGAGCAAATTTGATCTGAGTCAAAGGAGCACCCTACAATGCCATTTTTCACAGAGTAGCATTTTAGCACAGGAGCACGTTTAAGTCCATTTCCTAGTTGTTAATGGAGAACAATTTTGTTATTCCTTTTGATATGTAACAACAGACTGGTCTGTTATATTTTTTTACCAGTTTGTTGGTAATTTTAGAAAGGACAGTTGCACTAACTTTTTTCTTTCTTCCACTTTAGTAATCCATTGCATGAAAAGTGGTTTTCTCTGCTGAGATGGCTATCTGTTGAGTTGCCTGCAGTAAATATTCAATACCAATATAAACTATTAAAATTGGAATCCTTTTATCCAGTTTCAACAGGGGCTCCTGGAAAAAAATGAAGAAATTGGAAGATGTTTGGAAGAAACATTTGAATATATTAGGCCAAATTCTGCTACGAGTTCCTCAAAAAGATGGCATCAAGTCTTGATTTAGCAAATACAAAACCAACCACCCCTCTTCTCAAGCCACTCCAGACAAGTAAGACTTTCATTATTAGCATGTGAACAACTCTTTTTGCCCTTCTCGTAAAGGCGAAAATATGCCTGTAGAACTGCTTCCATGCTGCAATTTAACTGCGTGCCTGTGGTCTTTGCTGGGAAGCTATATTTGGACTAAAATCCAGAGAAGTCTTCATCAAGGAAACCTGTTTGATTCCAGTGGTTTTTAGCCAAGGATTTTAAATATTCTTTAGAACCAGATTGAAACCATCAAATATCTTGACTAATGTACTGGTTCAGGGTTGGTTTTCTTTCTCATTAGCCTAAGCAATTAAAGGTAGAGACAATCAGCCTCAGACTCTTTCACACTGCATAACAACAATCTTTATCGGAACAAAAAGCAACAAAACCTATCCTGATCCTGACTCAGCTACTCCATTATTCTCTAAGGAGCAATTTCAGGCCTGATTCTGGCTTTGAATGTGAAGCTCATAGCACAGCACGAGGACAGTAGCTGGGTTTTGACCAGAGAAATGTCAGACGCCTCTGCAAATCTGAACATCATAGATGTTAAATGTGAAAAGAGGTAATATATAAGCAAAGTAGGCACAGCTACTTAAAAATATTACAGTACCCATGAGAAAAAGCCCAAAGCCCTCTCTATGGCACTTTATGTGGCATAGAGAAGACTGGGCTTCTCTTGTGATCGTTAACGAACTATCTCCACATTTTCAGCTTATTTGCCTAAGCTTCCCTTTTCCTTCAGTTTGTTACTGTTAATAGTCCATACCAACTGAAACAGATATCTGATAAAGCCAAATAGTTGTTTTCTCTTTGTCTCTATTTGTTTTCCCTCAAGGTTGTGCTGTACGCCTTTTCAGAAGGCAAGGCTGTATATATATGGCCAGTTGCTCCCCACTTGGATTTTTTGCCTGTGGCTTATCCCACTTTACGCATCTATTTGGCATAAGCGCTTCATGTGACAATATTAGGTGGGCCAGCTAAAAATCCACTGTTTTGATGAAATGCATGGAAATCTTTTAGAGAGAAAAAAAAGAAAACAATCATTACACAACCAGCCCATGTCTACTGACCCAAGCTATAGTGAGTCATTCTCATCACAGCTCCAGGACTTGAGATAAAAATTCAGATTCCTTTCCCTGTTCCACCATTATGAACTCCTGCCTGATTGAGATGGTTCATTATTTCAGCATGTCTGTTCTACAGTCCGCAGTTCAAGACCTCTTTTTCTTCCTCTGCATAACTGCATAACAAAAGAGTTGAAAGAAACAAATGAATAAATACACCCAGAAAAAAAATAAAAGAAAATGAATGACCATATGATAATAATTATAACCAGATAAAGTCCTAAAGAAAGTAGATTTCTATGGATGGTTAGGATGATGTAATGAAGACTACAGGAGACTTTTTGTCACTATGAATTTTAAAGAGTATGTGGGAGGACACTGTATTAGTAGAGGATAAACCATGTAATATAGAGATAAAAATCTCCCATAGTAACATTAATAATAAAGATAAGCCTGCATCAAACCTACCAAACTTTGGATGTCCCTGAGTTTGTGGAGGATGGTGGGCATGTCCTGAATGTGACTTAGTAACTTGGTGTCCTGCCTGACACTTTCCAGACCTGATCATGCACATGCCATGACTACAAGGTCTAGTGCTGAGATTCATTCTGTACAGACCTCTTCTCTGAACAAAACACTGCATTATAAACTCAAAAAGGACTTGCCTCAACCACAGGAGGAGTTGGCTGACATAGAAAATCAGGGTATGCTGTTTATGATAACTGCTGTTATAATTTGATTATGTGATAGAGTTCACCAGGACACATTCAAGTAAGTTCATTATAGCAAGTTGAGGTTCAAAAAACAAATTCCTTCTACAGCTGTAAAAATGGCACATCCTCTTAACACCAGAGCATAGCGTGCTCATGCTGTCTAAGAGATATGTCTGACTCATAGCAGGAAATACCTCCTGATGCAATACGATCCTTCCAGGGAACTTGCTGCAACTGGGGATTACTAAATTCACCTGAAATTGTTGAATAAACATCTCACGTCTCATTGGCAACAAAAGCATATAGCATGCTCTTATGCTATATACGATAAAATTGCTGAGAGGAATCTCTTAGTAGCAGCACCTGGAAGGACTAGAAGTTGAGCACAGTAGATCACTGATTTTCTCTGACTTAGAAAGGAAGACATATTTAATTCTAATTAAATTCATATTTAATTCTAATTAAATTCTAAGAAATAATACTTAGCTACCACCAAACAAGATTATTTTATGGGGTTTCACATGAATCCATTCTAGCATTAATTGTACCCTCTTTTCATTGAGGTAGTGAAAATAGAAGCAAAAACTATTTGCCAATGAACTGCATAGATTATGCAAAGATTGGTGGAATAGAAAATGTTAATGAGAAGGTAGTCACTGGAAGGAATCACACAAACTAGGAAATCCTAGCAAAACAGACATCGACAGAACCAAAGACAGAGATTTGAGGACAAGAAATAAAGGCTGTGCTTGCAGTAATAGGGACCTGTGCTGGGGAAAGTGGAGATTCTGAGAAGTTTCTTGGGTAATAAATAACACATAAGGAGTTCAGCCTGAGCTTCTAATTCAATCCTGTGGCACAGAGGGCTAGGGCAATCTTTGGGTGAATAAGCTAGCTCATACAGAGGGAGGGGTGTGCCTCTTTACAGTGACTTGATTTCTTAAATGCAGCAGTAAAACTCTTTTATGAGAAAGGTATTGCAATATCACCTATGAAATACTGCCTTGTGCCTCTGGAGCCTTGAGCTCTGGTGCCCACATTTTTCAAAGGATGCTGGAAAATAAACTGATTATAGAAGGAGTATGAGAAAGTATTAAAGCCTGGAAAAAAATGCTGAATGACAGACTATATTTTTTGACGATTAACTAATCATTTAATTGTAATATCTAAAATACCTGGGAATCTCAGGATTCATAATTTACCATAGAAAGACATATGAAAGATCAATGATTAACTGATCTTTATATTAACTTTTATCTTAATTGGTATTATAAAAAGAAAGATAAACAGGCAAATCTTCCTGTCAGTGAGAGCCAGGAGAACTGAGGGATTCTACATTTCTTGATATCTACAAAACAAAACTCTGTTCCTTCCTGCAAAAATTTTACAAAAAAAAAAAATTGTGTTCATCAGGCTCAAGTGACTGGTTTCAATGGAAGAATAATGGGATTAAATTCTATCTGATATGATACTTAGAGGAATAAACCCTAATGGCACTTCAGCCCATATTTCCATCAGTCTACATACAATTCAGGATCATGAAAATGCAGTCAAATTCTGCTTTTGCTTTGCTTTTGAGGTATGTTCAGCAATTTCTTTTGCACTAAGTCAAAAAATGTGAGATCAAATGAATCACCAAATTTCCTCTAGTTTCCTGATGCCACCCACAACCTGTAGACTTAGATACCAACTGTCTCACATTCACTTTAAATATGTACTTTTTTTTTTTTTTTACTTTAGTGTATTTTAACAAGCTTTTTGTAAGTTTGCAAAGAAACTTGTTCCTATCAATATTCAGTACGTGCAGCTTTCAAAGTGCAGCTTTTCATTGCATCTGCTGTCATCATGTCTTACAACTGGAAACTGGGCTTCTGGATACTATAATAATACACATTATTATAAAAATAAAGAGCAAAATAGTAAGTTTTGGGTCACAGCTGCAAGGCTGTTGCCAAATCACTAACCTCCCCCCACCAAAACAGCAATAAAAATCATCTCTGGAGATTCCTGCACTGAAGGAACGAAGTACAGAAGTTACATTTTGAGATGGAATCCAGAAGCTGCCAAAATGAAGATATGCAATCTCCACTAGGGAAGAGGCGATGAAAACCCGAGTACGTAGTCTGACAAGTGAATCATGTCAACCAAAAGAAAGCAACAAAAATCAACTTGTAAAAAGCATCGCTGTGTGTCAAATTGTTCAAAGCAGTGGACACATTGCTGAAACGAGTTCAGCAAAGATGAACATCTCATCATAGCTTTCAAGAATTGAAGCTGCATACCAGAAAGGGAATGAAATTCCATATCACACTGCAGCTGGTAACGTAGGGGTGATCACAGTGTGGGAACACTGCCTGCACTGGATCATCATCCTCTGCACTCAGGAGAGCCATTATGTTTGATAGCCAAGGCACTGGAATCAAATGTGTTTATTTTTCTAAGTGCACTGAGGAGCAAATATCACACACACAGATGTGGGAGTCATGCAGATTGGTGGCTTGTAACAATGGTGGGAAAGACAGTGGGGTTTCCAAAACCCCGTTGCAGACTGGTATGACTTCTGCAAAGCAGCTCAGTTTGGTGACTTCATTACAGGGCCACATCTGCAATTCCTGCAAATCCCATGTTGGGCATCCACAAAAGTCCTGCTCATCTAAAGTCCTGAGCAGGTTATTGGAGCTGTGGGGAGCAGGGCCTTTTACTGGAAAATAGCCCAGTTTCCAGTTGTAAGACACGATGACAGCAGATGCAATGAAAAGCAGCACTTTGAAAGCTGCACGTACTGAGTATTGACAGGAACAAGTTTCTTTGCAAACTTACATAAATATAAACCTATATGCCTTGAGACTACTGTGCGTTAAAAGTCTTTGCTGTAAGACAGCTTCTTTTTACTCTAAATGACATTTTCAGTGAAGTAAGCAGCAGAGGACTCAGTTCTCAGTAGTCCTGCACAGAACCTAGTGGATGGTGAATGTATTACACATTATCAAGAACTTTGAAGAATCCCATTGTAAAAACGGGAAGAAAAAAAAGAAAAAAGTGGCAGTTCCTTCTAAAGGATATGGTGTAATGGAGTAATGGACACAACTCATCCATCAAGCAACTGCGTTGCCTTCTGTTTTCTTGCTTCCAAAAGTAAGTAGATGCAAGAAGGTGCAAGGATCTGAGAAATACAACTAAAGAAAGATGTAGTAGATACAGACAAAACCCAAAGATTAGGCTGAATGTATCTGAACAGTGATTTTAGACAGAATTACAACATATTATTGTTCACATGAATATTTTCACGTTTCAAATGTAACTTGAGTGTTCAACTGCACTTGGATTACTGACCTAAGTGGTGCCAGTTCTTAGTAAGCTTTCATATGATTTATTCTGTCAGTATCACTGAACTTTCACAGAAAAATATGAGAATGCAAATTATTAGAAATTTTGTAAAGGGGGCTGATCAAATTACAGATAATACGGAAAAACACATCAGAACTTAATTAACTGTAAGCAGGCCAAAGGTGAAACGATTTCACATTAAAAAACAACAACCAACAGCTCACCAGTGAAAAGAAATACATTTTCAGTTGACACACATGAAGGAAAAAATACGGCTCGTAATTAAAACCTCTTCTTAGCAATGCTTTTGCAAATACTGTTTTCTATAGCTGCCATGTTATGAAATGATTCATATGGGAGATTTGGTGTGGTGCATTTAACACACGGTGCTGGAAACCCTGGGCAGAGCACTCTGTGAGCAGTGCTGGGTGCCTGGCCCTGCCAAGCCACGTGGAGGCACATCAAGATGGCACTGAGCCCAGCCGGGGCTTTCTGCCTACCAAACAACATAAGCGCGATGGGAACACGGCCAATTCAAACACTCTGTGTTTCTACTGAAGGAATAAAAGCAAATGAGAATTTGTTGCTCCTATTATTCTCTTATTGCTGCACATTATGCAGAGGACAAAGTATTCTGTTTTACTGCTGTTGCATTGAAAATATATGTACATACACTACTAGTGGCTGTGGTTCTGAGTCATGCAGTTTCTTCAGCACATTCCTGAGAGCCTAAATAGCCCCAGCTGAAACGGAACTATTTATCCCTTTAAAAGCATGCACAGTGTTAGCATCTTTACCAAAATGAGGTACTGATTCCCATTTTTATTTTTATTTTTGGTGGTTCAGTTATTTTCTCTGTTATTCTCCTTTTTATTCAAATAAACTATTTCTATGTAAATCGGAGTTACGCTCGTCAAAACTCCATGTCCAAAATGTGCAACTTTCTCACTCAGAAGTCACTGTAACTTGCATGAATGGTCCTGCGTGACTTCAGCATTTTATAAGGCAAGTCTGTAAGAGGCAAAACGTAAGTCTGGGGAACTCTGCCTGTCAACTGCAATTTAGTCACTGATATTGATAACTGATGCACTCACGGAATAAGAAAGCAAAAATGGTAAACAACAACAACAACAAAAAATAAACACGGCACTGTTTCCATAATGAGCTAAAAGCTGGGTGCAAAAGGTCAAAATCTAGACAGAAGGAAGATTAATATTTTCTCTGTGTCCTTCTGTTGTCTGTATCACCTGGAGCAGGCAGACCTGGACTTTGTTACAGGTAAATAATTACAGTTGTATCTGCCATAAATATCCACTTGAAGGGGCTACTGCAAAAAAATTGAGATTGTATCTCCAAGCAACTGTCAAATGGCTAGAATAAATTTAGAGGACTTGAAATACTGATGTACACTTTCTATCATAGATATCTCTCGGTCTAGACTTTCAGGCTGCGTTTTGACAGAACACATTGGATGACTGAGAAATTAAGGACTCAGGACCAAAAAAAATTACATAGTGTTGGCACTTGTGGTTTGCGTCTTCTTTACCTGTGGTGCTAGCAAACAGGAAGTCATTGGTTCGCAGCAGACCCAGAAATATTAACAGGACATATCCTTTTGCATTTAAAACACAGAAGGCAATAAATCGTAGACTGTGATGGCAAACCTAAAGAGGTCACTGAGTAATGGTAAGCATAATATCTGTTCTTTTCAGTGCTATAATAAATCTGACAGTGCTCTTTTTTAAAGTTGGGATGCTTCTGTACAGACTGGAGATCAAAAGTTTCTTTGCCCCCAAAAAGGAAGAAAAAAAAGAAAAAAAAGAAAGCACACACACACATGCACTTCAATCACCTGTTTTTCATTTTACATATTCAGTGGAATATGGAACAATAGAGAGTGAAATAATATGCCTGTCTGTTTTCGTGTTGGTGATATTCTCATAAGCCTGGACTGAATGAGAAAAATCTGTCCCTTATTTATAAGAAGAGATAGGAAAGTCATTCAAACTTTGAACTTGCTCGTATGTTTACTCCCCTCCTCTGCTTTCCCAAACACACACTAAAGCATCTTTATTGGGGCTGGGCTGACTGAAAAGCTCTAATTTCAGGTTGGACCCTGGCCCCAGCAGGCAGCACTGACCTCCCCGTGGCCATATCTGACCATACCAGTTTTCAGGCTCACTCAAAGCCTGTAACAGAGGACTACATTTCTCAGATCAGATCTTTGGGTTACAGTCGAAGGCATTAAGGCTTCAGGGGCTCCAGATTGGAAAACTTTTCCTTAATATGTAACACATGCAGAAATACTGCGTTCCTCAGAACAAACACATTGCAGACACATAACAGTTCTACCAAGCAGACGTATTTCCACCTGTGCTTTCAATGCTGCTTTCTGCTCCCCCTGAGGCTGAACTTAGCTGCCTGACAGTGCAAAGCTCTCTGCTTCTATAACAGCTACTATAAGAGTAAGTAGTGAGAAGTGTACATTGATTTTTTTCTTTCTTTGTGCTTATCATTATGGCTCCAACCAAACTCCAGAGACTCCCTCGTTGTGCTAAGCTCAAATAAGAGCTATGTAAATAAAACATAAATGTAAAACAATGGGAGCACTGTTAAAAAAAAAAGGCAGCCATGTAACATCCTGTGAGATATTCCTTTTCTCTTTATTTTGCCAGTTGTCACGGCTCTTCCCCAAGCCATGGCTTACCTGGCTTACTGGTTAGGCCACATGTTACTGCTTAGAAGAATAATCCAAGAATGTTCAGCAGAACAAGCTGAGAAAAGCAGCATCACTGAGCTGCCAACTACAGAGGGTACTGAGAAAGAGGGAAAGAAGACCAGCAGATGAAATGGACAGTGGTCACTGGACTTAGGACCAGCTTTGGACCTAAGCAATGGGTGCTTTCCAGCATCTGAAGCAAAAATGCAGCCTGAGAGTTGCCTGCCAAGCCACTGTGTCATCATCTGTGAGACTGAAGATGCAGAGATGCATGATACAGGTTTTTGTCTGTAGCCTTTATCTAGGTATTGGGAACTATTTAAACTGCTTACTTCCATTAATCTTTCCCCACTTCTGTGTTACAACAAGCAGAAATAGCTTGTTGTAGGGAACCATATGTGTCAAAGATTCTCACAAGAGCAAGCTGTAACCCATCGTCGTGGCTCATTTTTTGCACTGATGTCTAGTAAAGCAAATTCAGTCCCTTCGGCTCTGATGACTGCTGAATAACGTGCCCTCTTCTCTGGCCAAGTCCTGCAGCCCAGTCGTCACCTCTCCTGCTCTGAAACCTCTGCTTCTGCCAGCGCTCTGATCCTGGTACAAATGTTCATTCTTCAGTCTTCCAGCAATTATCTGAGCACTTTTTCTCATGCTACCATTTCTGTGAAGAAGGAGCTCCCTGGGAACAACCACCAAGCCACTAAATCTGTCTTCATGACACTTTACTATCTGCAGATGGTCTGTGACAGACTCTGCTTTTCCAAATGAGCATATAATCTTTGGGAAATTGTTTTGACTGCATCTATGCACTATAATCATTATCCCCCCACTATGAACAGAATACAGATTTAAGATTTTATCTTAAGGACTGAAATTCACAATCAACCATTCAGTATAAATAATATAAGAATACTTGCTTTGATACTGGTCAAATAACAGCTTCAAAGGGCACTGGTATCAAGGGAAAGATTCCTGGGGGTATCATGCAAGGTCAATAGATTCTAGATCCAAGTCATGATCTAAATTGGTACAATTTTTCTTCTTCTTCTTCTTCTTTTTTTTTTAACATATGAATTTAGATTGACAGTGTTTATACATCACTCTTTTGCCCCTGCAAAAAGGTCTGTATAACAACAGGACAACACTTTTTTCACCAAGCACTGATTGTGTCTTCTGAATCTTATCAGTGACTTCGGAGCCTGAAGCTGGATGTTCAAAGATTCCCAAATCAGTTAGCAACTGTTGCAGCTGCTGTTTGCACTGAATTTTGAAAAGAACATTATTAATTCAGTCCAGGGCTGCAATGACGGTTAGTAACACTGTAGATGAAAATACGTGAATTATTTTAAAACTGCAGTTGTAGTCTCCGTATTTTTCAAGAAGGTTTCCATCTAGTGAGTGTAATCAAACTAAGAGGTTTGATTCCCCTCTCTCCTACCAGGAATGATACACAGTGTAATGTATGAATACAAATGTAACAGAAGATACAAACAGGCCCAACTGCTTATTTAGATTTGTCAGGCAGCAAGGAGGCAGATTAAATTCTCTCTATCACTAACAGAAAGGCTGATAGAAGAAACTCAACCAAAAGAAGCATAAGACCAAGACACAGCTTAAATGCTATTCTTTGCCATTTTCAAGTCAGAAAGCTAGAAATTCTTCAGGGGGACTCTGGTGCACCAAATCAAGGATGCAAATTTTCAGATTTAGACCTTTGTATGTGGAAATGGCAAAGTGGAACAAGCTTCTGTCAAGATCACAGCTGATGTAGGTTATATTAGCACTTGTAAACATACAAATATTAATAGATTACCAAATCACATCTCTAAATATTGCCTGATGGTGGTATGTTGATAATGAACATTTATACTAGTCCAAATCTATCTATTTATATGAGGCTTTGCGTGCTTAAAAAAAGCTTTAAGCATTTCATCTAGAAGCTCTTGACTGCCTGGTGCAGACTGACCACACATACCAGAACCCTGCCTGGTGCCCATTGTGAAGGAGAGAAAGGAGATCTGCAGTGTATCACAGGAGTCCCCATACAGGGAAGGCTATCTGTCTAGGAGAGCTAGAAAAGAAAGTGAAGGGAATTCCTCAAATGTTGCATATTCACCTTCTGAAGAGCAGCTAACAGATTCAGCTCTCTCTTGTTACTCTTTCTAGAAATAAAGTTTAGAATGAGAGGTGATGGCCTTCAGTTGTGCCAGGGAAGGTTCAGATTGGTTATTAGGAAAAAAGTATTCTGTGAAAGAGTGGTGATGCAGCAGCACAGCTGCCCAGAGAGGTGGTGGAATCACCATCCCTGGAAGTGTTTAAGAACCATGGAGATGTGGCACTGAGGGATGTGTTCAGTGGCATGGTGGGGGGAGGAGGGGAGCAATGGTTGGACTAGATGATTTTAGAGATCTTTTCCAACTTAAAGATACTGTGATTCTATGGCACTGATTTTCATAAAATGAACAATTCTAGTTATGGAAGAAGCTACAGGAAGATATGGAAAATACAGTGTGTCTGATAGCTGGTGACATCTATCTTTCACAGTAAATAATCACCTCTAGTACAAGTAGAGGTATCTTGATAATACTTCAAAAACAAGTTCTAGAGACAACAGCTGTTTGAATGCACACACCATTTTTCATCCAGGATCTGCAAAACACTTTATCACTGTGATGGATATCATTTTCCAAGTCAGAAACTATTGGACAGAATATTCAAGACCTATGCTTGTAGTTATATGGACAGGGGGTAATGGAATTGGGAATAAACTCCATTTCCCAGTTCAGAGTTGTTTCATGAGATTTCAGACATCCCTACAACAGAAGGGAAAAGAGCTTCCCAAGTTTATGCACTGGTTTCATTTTTGTCATTAAATACTTAAAAAGCCCACATGTGCAATAGCTGGCAGAAATGCTGGCAGAAGTACAGACTCTGAAGTGGTCATCCCAGGCTTGCTCAGATAAGTCGTATTCCTATTCCATGAAATTAGCACGCTTATAAGTTAGGCACTTTTGTTTGTCAGCATTTTTCCTTAGCATGCATGTTCCAGATTTCCACTACATCATTCAGAGGTTGGCAGGAAAGAAAATTAAACTCTTCTTGTTGTTTTCACCACCATATAACTTGCAAAGTCGTTTTTCATCAAATTTAACAGGTTATCCGGGAAAAGACCAATAAATGGTGTTTTCTTTGACTTTCCCTTAGCAGAGCTCATTGTTCTGATAACAAGTGATCTAATTTTTGCAACAGAATTCCTATCTCATTTAAAACTTCAGCTACAAGCGTTTTCCTGTTACATATTGCAAACAGACATATACAGCGACTCAAAAGCTTGGATCGGGTTGTGCAGTCAATATAGTTTTTGGCAAAAGACTGGGAAGACTTCTTATGGCTGAAAGCTAAGAATGATAAAAATAGGTCCTGATTTTACAGCCACTGCGACAAACTAGTTTCAAAAAGCTTCACAACAGCACAAAGGGAACAAACTGGCAAAAGAGAAACGTGCTGGACATATTTTTTTCCCAGCAAGACTTGGGTTGACCACCTTTTGAGGTTTTTAGTCAGCTTATATCACTGTATATGGCATGCACTGCACAATGGAAACCAAGAAGTCAGCTAAGCTTGCAAGCAGCCATTCTTTTCCAAAGATTTTCTGTGAGCTCAACACATTTAATTCACAATCACTTATAGAGCTTATACACCCCCATAAAATAACCTACTCTCCTGAATCATCTCTTACCTACCAGATATAATTTTCATTATCTTATTTTTGTCACTTGATCTCATTTTTCTTGGGGTTCTAAAGGATTTAACAACGAAAGATAAGAATGAGATTATCAGCACAAAAATAGACAATAATTAAATGTCAGTCATGTCTGTGACAGAACAAATGCAATTCTGTATCTCACTACTTTTGTTGCTGCCTGGTGCAATACTCATTAAATATTTTTACCGTTAATGCTGATAGTTTTGCAGTTACTTTGAACAGCTGAAATACATTTCGCTTACCTACCTTTCATTCTTCCTCCTCTGCAAATAAGTTTTTCCAGTGAAAGATTAGCACAGTTGGTACCAGGAATTTCAAATGGGATTGTTTATGCATCAAAGAGTAAGTATTAATAACAAAAATGCACTCGCAGTGTGATTGCATTGTGATGATTAGAATATAAATTGTTAGTTCTATATATACAGACACACACACACATACTGAATTATATGCCTCACGATGGTATGTCTTTTGCATTCCTCTAACATCTGATAGTCAGATGCCATGTCGCACACATTCTTGTCAATTTGTTTTATCACTGAGAAGTCTGTCTATGATGCTGCATGGAGCTGACGACGCAGCACACATAGAGCTCACCTGAAAACATGTTACCCAAAGACATATCTTGCACTCATGGGAAAAGGGGGAAGGAGACTGCCTCTTCCCTGAGAACAAGCAAGTGAAAGCATCAGCTTCAAACAGAAAACCAGCTTTCTCATCACTGATGATGAGAAGTACGCATCAAGCAATAAATTAAATGAGCACAGTCAGTGGTGGCCTGAAATTCCTTTCTGCAGGCTCCGCTCCACCACTTATGAGTTATGGGGTCATCCCTAACTTGTGAAAATAACTCACATATCACACTCTCCCCCTCTTTACTTTTCTTACCACTCCTGTGCAGAAGTTAGTCAAGAATCCAGCAGAGAGAGGGCAAGCGTTTGGCAATGCACAGCTCCGTAGGGCTTGTTGGACTCAGGAACACCCACTGCTCATACCTCTCCTTCTGCACTTTGTCATTTCTGCCTTCCATGTCAGCAGAGAAGGAGTAATGTAGGGCTTACATAAGACTGGAGAGGGGCTGAGGCTCCACCTGTGCTGCGTCTCTTGTCAGAGCCCCAAGTGACCTTCAGAGGAACAGGAATTTCCCAAGAAAACAGTGAGCAAAACAACCAGATAAACAACCAAGCTGACCGTGAAAAGCATGGGAATAAATAACACGGTGTTAAGCACAGGCTAGGCTAACTATGTGAACCTTCAGTCAGAGTTTTGACTTCAGCTTTTGTAGACATACCCGAGCTCCCTTTAATTGCCTGGTTTGCATGCTGGAAGGCAGGCAGCTGCAGCACACAGGGCTCCAAAGGGGCAGCTCATAGGCAAAATAATGAACTGCAGCCCTCAGAATTACCCAGCTAGTGACTCTGGGCTGCAAGAAATGTCACGGAAAGGAAAACTGACTTTGGTGGGGTGGACAGCTTCCCAGCAAGGCCCTGGGATGGCCTGGGTCTGGCTTTGATCAATTTCACTGTTCCTCAGCATGCGAAGCAGTGTTTGACGTCCTTCTCACTCTTTTAGAAAAGAGGGCCGCCTTTATCCATGAAGTAAAATCATATTTATTATCATGTTAATTAATACATTCCTAATAAGAGGCTGTTTCTCCAGTTTTCACAGAGCCAAAGTGAAAATTTTAATGATTTTGCTAATTTAAAAATAAATTATTTAAGAAATAAGGAAGGAAGACATTTCCAAGAGCCAAACAAAAGGAAAAATATTGGAGTTAATGAGATGTTGGTTAATTATCCCTTTGTTAATACTTTTATATCTTTTCCCCATTTTTAATTGTTTCATCTAATTAGATTATAACTACATACAGCAAGAATTTTTTTTTACTCTACTTGTATTGCATATGGGATCCTCATAACACAATGCAAATAACTGATAACAATAATAGTAATAATACAGAAGATTTGCACTGTGAGTCTTTCCATGCCAGAGAGCCCAGCATGGGAGTGGCATCCAAATATGACCCTTTTCTGTGTTTGGCTTGATCAAGGATGGAGGGATAAAGTAAAGGACCACAGACTTGGCTGTTTTCACTTCTCCATCTCAGGCCAACTTTCTCAAACTCTAGATTACCATTCTCAGAGCTAGGATCTCAAAGCAACTGCTCTCTTTAGGTCAACTCTCCTCTACTTTGGTATTTGCTGAACGGAGTGTGTTGAATTAGGCAGCATTGGCTGCTGTCTTCAGTCTTCCCACTCCTTTCTGACGTGGTCCAACAAGAGTATTGTCTGTGTGACTTCTACATCACCATTAACCATTCAGATCTGGGAGAACAGTGAAATCACTGAATTTCTGCTACTAAAATGCAATGCACGGGGTCTTCTCCATGCTTAGTTTCTTCTAGAAAGAACAGCAGTCCTTCCCAGTTCTTCAAACTCCTTCTCCCAGGCAGCTCAGCATTACATAATATTCTTGTTGACTAACAGAATAAGTTATTTGTTCCCATTACAGAATGACACAGTTGCTCCAAAAGAGGCTGAGGGCTCACTAGGGTAGTGGCTCTACACACTCACAGTCAGAGGCCGTAAAGAGCTAACAGAAGACAGATAACAACATTTCCTTTCTGCCACCTGTTAATTCTTTTTAACAGATGGAGAACTGGAGAATGGAGAGATTAAAAGCTCTGATACAGGAAACCATATTTTTTTTCAAGACAGTGCTTAAACACATGCTTCTGCAAGCACAGGCTTCTGCCCCAGTGAAGTTGGGCACACGCTTAAATCGTTTTCTGAATCAGGATCTAAGTGACTCTTTCAAGGTTGTAAAAGCAATGGAATGAGCTGCGCTTGAAACTCACAATTCACATTGCAGCCTTTGTCCTTTCCTCATACAGACTTTTTCCAAACTGCATCTCTGGAGAGCTCTAATAACCTTTTGGATGTAGGCTTGCGAGCAGGTCTCTGTATCAACGACTGAGGTAGAAATGTTGTTTTAAGAAGTAAAATCAGGTAAAGATAAGAAAAATAAAAATAATAGTGAATGGAGTTAAATTTCAACTCTCCAACAGATTAAGCTGATGTAAATAAGAAAACAGTGGGGTTTACCTGTGCTTCTAATGTAAGCCAGAAGAGAATCAGATCCATCAGCAATTAAAATATTAACCTCTGAGGCTTGCATACTTATAATTAGTAATATTTTACTAGTTATAAAGTGATGAGTGGTCATTATAGTTATAAATGTATATATAACATATGTATATTATATAAAGTCACTAGTTATAAAGTGACTGGTCATTATAGCATTTCATGTCTTCATTCATATACAACGAAAATGATAAGTTGTTTAGAATTGAATACTAGTTTTCAATAGATTGTTAGCTAAGTAGGCAAAAAAATTCATTGTGAAGCTGAAAAAGACAGTCTTAGGGAAATGACATGGGACTGGCAGTAGGGAATGGTCTCCCCCAGAAGCTGCTGCTTTCACCTTGAGCACAATCTGTAATTCTTCCATGTCTCAGTCTCCCATTTGTGCATTTGGATAAATGATACTTGCTTCTTCCCAGGATTTGGCAGCCTTGCCTTCAAACTTTTAGAAATGCAAGGTTAATGCTGAAACAACCCTTCTTCCTTATCACAAATCATATGCTTCCAGAATAGCACTTAATCCAGCTCTGCCAAAAAGCCTGTTACAGCACCATAACAGCTGCATGCAAAATCTGCAGTAAGGTCTGGACAGTTTTCTTGTGTGCCATACACTCTATTGCAGTATGATAAACAACTAAGGCACACATTGCAGTTACTATAAAAATAATCCACAGGGCTTTCAGAAGGCATAAGCAGCTACAAAGAGATTTTAAACTGAGATAGGGAGTGCCACAGCCTGTACCTGTGCCCTTCCAGATGTGCAGCCTTGCTCTCCATTCCTTCTTCATGTGATGCCCATGCTTCCATTCTACTTTATTTCTTTTTCTCTAGCACAAAGGCTGCCAGGAGAAAAGGGTGTTTGCCATGCTGCCCCTTGCAAAAAGGACATGATGTTTGCAGGGGACATTCTTGCCCTTGCTGTAAACGGAGCAGAAAGCATCTTCCATTTTACTTCCAAAAATACCTCTTTGTTACTGTACAAACACTCAAAAATTACAAAGCACAAAAGATTTTTTTAATTAACTCCCACATACATATTGGAAAAGTAAAGCAGATGCTATGAAAGTTTAAGAAGGCTAAGTAGCAGAGAAAAACACTTCAGTTATCAAAGTGATGCTCTTTGGCTTCTTACTCCACTGAAACCTGTATCTGTGCTTTCATGGAGACAGTTTTGCTATCACATGCAAATTCCTTGTTTTCAAGGAAAGCTTTACATAACCTGCCTATTTGGCCTTTGTTAGTCATGCTACAAAGCTTTAAAAGCTTTGAAGATTGTCTTAAGTAAAAAGAGCCACAAGAACAACAATGCACTTTCTTCCAGTCACTGATCAGGTTTCTAAGCAGTAAGTAATGATGTGGATTTTAAAGAGAAAAAGGCAGCAAGAAAATATTTAATAGTACAACTAACAGTGCAGCATACCTTCTGCAGAAACCTGTCTGCTTTACTTTTCTTTTATCAATATTGCCAAGAAAGTAAATTTGTCGCTGCACAGTTGAGAGTCCCTCAAAGATCTACTTTAATGTTTCATGCTACGTTTGCAAAACAAGAGTAATAAAAATAATGACACCATTATTACTCTTCCCTCTTTGTTTTCAGTTCATCACTTGCATATTTGAATAATGAATTATATTCACATTATCTCTACACTTTTGCTCTTGACTTCCTCTGCTGGCTGAAAGTAAAGCTATTATCCAGTTGTCAGCTCTGAAGAGCCATTCAACGCAGCAGCCAATGATCCTGACACATAGATATACTACTATGCAAAATTATCTAGAGTACAATTTCAAGCTATATACAAGAAAATTACCAGCCAGCGTAAAAATGAATCCTCAGCTTAGGTGAAATATTAAAAATTTCATCAGGGCCACTTTAGAACATAAATAAGTAGACAACAGAACTAGTTGTGAATTAGACACAAAAGCCTAATTAACACTATTGTATCATCTTGATTGACTTAAAGTCCATTAAATCACTATTTATTGTTTGAATCTCTGAACCTTACAGGATAAATAGAACCCTCTTCTATTAAGAGGCCTCTGTTCATTCTCAGATTTGCAGCTTTTGACTGAATTTCATTAAGACTCATTCCACTAACCAATACTTGGCATATGTAATTTCCTGATAAAGGAATGATTATTTACATCAGCTGATTTATACAGCTTTTTTATTAAGTGCCATGTTAAGTTATAAACAAATCATGTTAAAAAAAAAAAAAAAGCACAATTTTTCTTTACTGTCACATCCCTTCATTTAATTATAAATATAGCTGGAGCTTCAGATGTAGTTAGATTTACATGAAGCAGTGAGGGGCAAAGGCAGCCTAGGAGCACTCTCAAGGGCAAAGACTTTCTTCTCTTCATGCTCCAGTATTTATGTCAGGAAAGAATAGCTGGAGGTTAGGAAGGTGAGGAGCTGCTCTCTGTCGGACAGAAAGCAATGTCCCCAGGATTAAATTAAATAAAGGAGTTGTAAGAACAGATGAGAAATCTGAGCAAGTCAGTGTGCTTGCTTTGAAGAACTGTCTAGAAGAGCAACTGAAGCCTCTGTGGTCAACATTTATTCTCCTAAATCAGATGTTTCAACCCTTTTCCTATACCAATTAGACCTGTTCCTATGTGTGTCATTATGTTGGGAAGAGACAAAAGCCTGATTAGTAGTTTTAGCAGTATAATGTGTAAAAAACAGGATATCAATACAGAAGAATGAAGAAGATGTCTTGGGTTCCCTTCCATGCTGCCTCAGAGCCCATCAACTTTCACTAAAAATTTAGAGATGGCTGAAATGAATTAAAATGTGTTTTCATGGATTACATCTCCTGAAAATTCTTATCTAGGAGAATTGTAGCTCTTTACCAACACTATTTATTCCCAGAGTATCACTAAGTGCACTGTAACTGCCTCACCTAAAATGTGGATGTGTAGGCAATGAGATCAAATGATTTATTCAGAATCATGGAATGAGGATAAACTTGGACATGCTGTCTTTCTCTTGGAAATTTTGCTTTTGTGGAAACTGAGGACAGTAGCTATTCCTGGGTATCTGGCAGCCTGTCTGTAGTGGCAGTGGCTATTTTTGGACTGTGGACACCAGCAAGTCTAGGACAGAGGGACATCTCCTACATATCGATTTCATGGTGCAGGCAAAATGAGTTGGATGTGTTCATGAATGTGCCAGAAAACGTCAACAAATGCACAATAACCTGATATGCCTGGCTTACTGCACACTGGGAATCCATCTCCATAATGCATGCATGCATATTTCTTCCTGGGAAATCATGGTGAGCAGCATGGCAACCCTACATAGAAAGTCCTCTTTGAAAGCCATGCTCTCAAACCAATGTATAATTCATTAAGTTTGCTTTTCTTAATCAGTGATCAGCAGAGCTACTTAGCTCATGAAACATTAGAAGAAAGTCTAAAATACTTCTTTCCCACAAAAAAATATATTCACACATATGTTTCAAAGAGGAAGACAAGGTGGAGGGAAATTAAAGTAAGACATTCAAGATTTAGCTCAATTGTTACTTTTTTGTAACTGACAATAACTGTGGCAGCAAAACTTGGCCTTGGACTTTGCTTTTAGCCATGGTATGTGGCAAAATGAATTAGAAAAGTTGAATAAAAGTTAGAGTATGCTGATTCTTACTCTGTTGATCTGCTCTGAACCATAGCACTGTCGACTTGATAGAAACAACAAGCTGTCATTGGCTAAAGTTTGCCTCACCTCCTTCCATGATTCACTTGGTGTATTTTCTGATTTGGGTTTATCATGTACTAAAGCCTGTGCTGAGCAAAGGGCTAGAGCAATCTGCCCCACATTACCTGATCATTCAGTTACGGCTTGCACATCTTTCTAGGAGCAACTTTGTCCTTTTAGTCTGATAGTACAGAGAGATGAGAAATGATTGAACAACCACATGCACCGTCTTGGAAACTATAATCCAACTTACAATTCCTGTAAACTAACTTCTGTGCTGCACGAAGCATCCAGATACCATCCACAGTGTGAAAGAGTTATTTCAGAAGTGTGATATACCTTGTCTTGGACAAAAAGCACCTTCGAACTATCTTTGTTCTCTGGACTGAAGGGATGGTAAGACAAATAACTCAGATGAGGTGACCCGCAACACAGACTTCCTGAGTTAGATGAGAAGCTCCCATGCCTGGAGCCTAGTCACTACTACTTATGTTTAGATATATGACTAGATGTACTTGGCACTGAGATAGTGGAGCTCTACTACAAATTCCCTGTGCTCAAGGTTGTAAAGCAGAGCACGGAGCAGGCAGATAATGCAGCACTACAAGCTGATGCTTGTCCAGGAGCTGCAAGGCTTACTTCCAAGCCTCTGCCTGGCCACAGCTTTCACACATGTGTTCTGGGCATGTCAATTAATACTTGCACTTCGATCTGTAGTTTGTAAAGTGAAAGCACCAGCACTTTATTACTTCACATGGATGTTGCCAGAATAAACATACAGCAATTTGAGAAGAATGATGATATATTAATGAGAATCAGATAAATGCCATTGATGTGGGAAAAGAAAAGGATCAAAGAAAGGATGGCAGAAGTATGCAGTCACATATGAAATTAGCATATGGGCATTTTTTGTTTCAAAGGAAATCTTTTGGGTTATCAAGTATATCATTCTACACAGTAAACATTTTTTCTCATATAAATATTCATAAATTTTCCTATTATACAGTCTTTCTTACTTCAAGACATAATATTACTTAGTTTTCCTTATGGTGAATAAGTTTTCTTTAATATTGAATTGAATAAAATTCAAGATTTCACGATTAAAAAGGAAACGATACAATTATTAAAGAGCTCAAGCATACGGTGACAAAGCAGGGACATGCTTTCATTTAGACAGAGGTAACAAAACTTGCATTGCTGAGCTCATCTGACAGAAACAGATGCAGTCTGCCAGGAAATTTTAAATGGAGAAACAATTTTGGCCCCAGCTCTCTTTTGAAGTACAAAAAAGATGGCCCACTAGCTTGGTATCAAGGAACTGTCACAATAAGTGATCTTATTGTCCAAATGCTCTTTTCTAGCTAACAGAATCACTGATGTGCTCAGGTCACATCTGAGCCAGCAACTCTTTCAGTTTTATCCAGGACAGCTCAGAAGCTGCATTTTAATCCATAATCACAATAGTCAGTACAAACTTGATGGCTCAAACTGTTCAAAATAATCCCTTTACCCAAATCAACAATACAAACTCATTAGTTGGGGTTTTGTTCTGGATATTGGCAGGTAGCAAAGTGCTTTATTAAACTTCTGTAGCAGCAAGTGAATGCACTGCTGAAAATATGTTGTTTTTAATTTAGTGCTACAAGGCAAATCACAAGCTTCATACAGAGTAATAAAATATTTCCATAATATTTTGTTTGGCTGTTGTTTTTTGTTTTGTTTTGCTTTTTTTTTCAGTCTGTAAATCCAATCACAAAACAAACAAAATCCCCAGATTTTCCACAAAATGCAAACAGTAGAACACAAAATTATGTGGGATAAGGTTGATAGCTATTGTCACCTGATTTCGCTAAACAACCCTCCTCCTTGTCTTCCATGCCAAAGTAAAACTAAGAGGCATGGAAAGTGATAAATGATTGAATTTGGGGAAAAAAAAAAAAAGAAAAATAACTCACAGGTAGATTATTGTGACTGCCATTTCTTGTTCGGACATAGTTGGTCACAAGGCTCATGGCCCCACCAAATTAAATTTGATATAGATTAATGGACTGGACAAGGAGACCGCTGGCAGAGCTAGGAACTATACAGCAGTTTCTCATTCATGCTTATCTTTCATCTAGAGTCTATTCACTTCTGAGATTTGTTTCCTTGCTTATTTCTGTACCTAAACCTAGGATTTCATTAGTCCTCGGGACAGCTTCATGCCTACTTGTCAATGAAGGCAATTTGCTTGAGAATTCAAGCTGCCCAGAAACATTACCTTGTATGAGTTTACAGCACCAAAGAACATCCAAGCTGCCTGGTCCCACCAGGGCCCTCCAGGTGGTTTCATAGGAGCGAGGGATAAATTGTTTGCCATATTATATCCCCATATTCCTAGATGATGAAGTACTTCTGCATATCCAACACATGGTCTACTTATCTAGTACATTTACAAAAAGTATCCACTACTTAGAAGTAAAGACATTTATAGTTGAAGACTTCATAATTCTTATGTTGCCCTTAAAACAATACACAGGCACACAGCCACACTAAATTTCACCAAGGGTAAGCTCTAGTCCAGTCTTTCCAGACCTAGAGGGCTTTACCTTTCGGCTATTGTTAACAATCCCCTCCAGAATTATGTGCACTGTCTTTGTGAACTCAAAGAGCTGTATGTCTCCATAGGCACACAGTACCTACTCATGTCTGTACCAGGCTGATGAGAAAAATTCCTATATCCTTGCAAGAAAACTATGACTCATGTTCTGCTGTTACTAAAAGTGGGCCCAAGTGCTAAAGTCGCAATAGAAGAATGTTGTAAATACCCTTGCTTTGCTCTGATTCATATTCTTCCAGTATAGCTGGCATTTCAAGTTTCAGGAATATTTAATTATATAGAAAGCCTTAAGGGGCAGTAAGAAGCTTGTGTCTGAGCTAATGGGAGAGAAAAGAATATGAGATTAAAATCTAAAAATTAAATAGAGGGTCATTCTTTTTAATGACTAATAACTCTCAAAGAATTTAAGTTTCAATTAAATTCTGACTCCAAAGGTATTTATGTAGTCATGAAACTATTTTTAAATATTTCATATTCAAAGTGCTCCAGTTTCCTCACTGGTTCTGGCTGATATCAGACACCATTACAACATCTGAGCACCTTCACAGAAACAAATTTTTTTGCCTTTATCCTCTGCTCCAAAGTATATATTATTTTAATTCTGTTGATGCCTTTGTGGATTTTTTCTGGATTTCTCAGTAAATTCTGTTGTCTGTAAGATAAACAGCACAAAATTTAGGCCAAATCAGGTTAATTGTACCCTTAAGTACTAAATGAAAAGAAATGAGAGTCTGGGGACTAAAGCATCTGCATGGGAAAATAATGTAAGACAGGCAGCTGACTGGGCAGCAGACAATATTTGTCGTTCTGGAGCAAGGGAATAAAAGGGCATCTTCTCTCTTGCATTACAAAAGTATTCACTTCACTGCAGAAGAAGGAAATATGAAAAGCATCCTTTTTTCGTCACAAGATACAAAGCACAAAGTAGCTGCTGATATAGGTCTGGGAACGTATAAATATGCTGCAAGTCTAAGAAAATATAAATATTGTTTGGCAGCTTGCAAACACGTGTCTCTGAGATATCAAACACAAATCCTCTCACATACATATCACCTAACACTTTGCATTAACGTATACAAAGCAGCTCAGGAATTCCAGGTTACAAGGAATTGTGCTTTTCTAGAGAAGAAAGAAAAAAATACCTAAAGTTAAAATCCATTGCAGAAAGTATGAGTCATGGCTCATCCCACTCATACCTGGAGCACTGAGGTCCCCCTTGTGAGCAGAGGTCTCCTCCCACTGTCTGTGGGTGGCAGCATCAATAATATATCTTCAGAGCCCCTATATTCTAGAAGGTGCATTACTGTCTCTTCAGAATCTAGAGCAACCTTATATTGCATATCAACAGCAGCTGTAGGAAAAGTATACTAGCAATGAGGTTCCTCTCCTCACCTCAGCTCGAGACATTGATTTCTACTATTGCTGACTACCCAAAACAAACATTATGTTCTCCTGTATTGATTGATACACTGCAAGGAGCAGATGTCCATTGTACTTGGAGTAGCTTTTGTTGCTCTTGGCACTCAAGATTACTGAGGTGTTATGTTTTGGTGTGTAAGACCAAAATACAGGATATGGGCATCCAGGTCTTCTAACCCAGTCCAGACTGATCTCCAGCAGTCCTTTAGCTGATGGATGCAGGTGATTACCTGCTCCTCTTCCCAGTGTAACTGCTGAACAACTAAAAATTGTCAGAGAATACTCTGAAGATCCCTAACATTGGAGGGATGACTTTTAAAAGTTATCTTAAAACCTAGGCAGGCATTCCTGATTTAATAGAAAACTGCAAGGGCTGAAGCTTGTGTTTCACACAGCCTAATGCCCAGATTTGATGCTCCTCCCTTTTACAAAAACCTAGTGATGAAGGCATGCCAGCTTTACCCGGAAAGCCTTGACTTGGAAATACGGGGTCTTGAGAAGAGGTCAGAAAGGAACTTCTACTCTCTGATCCATATTGAATTTGTTTTGGTTCCTTGCTTCCTTCCTTTCTCTCTTCCTTCCTTCTTTCCTTCCTTCCTTCCTTTCTTTCTTTATTTCTTTTTCTCTCTTTCTTTTCAAGCTGAACTGTGCTGGTTTTGTGTGTAAGAGATTGCTTGTTAAACTGATGAAAACCAAAGAATTAGGGATGAATGCAAATCCTCTTTTTCATAAAAATCTAATTTCTTATCCAGTCTCAGGAAAACAACAATAAGAAAAAATTGAAAACATGGAAAAAATCAATTTGAATGGAGAATATAACTCTATCATTCATCCCAGGCATACTGAAAGGTTTTTTTTTGTCCCCAATAGCAACTCGAACTATGCATCTTAGCTGTGTAGTCAATTCCTCAGACCTTTCCCAGCCAGTCAAAAGCGAAAGGCAACATATATTTATTGCTAGAAAAATCCATAAAGGAATCTCTGTAATTACTTTAGGAATCTGTGGTTCAGAACTTGTGTCTCTCTAACAAAATTAAAAAGGAAAAAGATGCACAGGAAATTAAGAATAACTTACTCCTATGTCATTAATTGCACGTTGTGCTACATACTATATACATTCTCTTGATAAGGGATTTCTGTATCCAGTAAGTAGGAAGAAAGAAATTAAATTTTCACATAATTGCATTTTCTGTGTATATATTTATAAAATTTTATATATTTTTTTTCTTTTATCAGAAGGGAACTAGGGATTAGACTAAGGCTCTGTTTAATAAAAGATGTAGCTAAGTGTTAAAATTTCAGATGTGGGACAAAGCAGCTAGACTCCCAGTGAAACACCTGGACAAAAACTCAGTATGTAATAGAAGAAAATGACCCTGAGAACTGAAAAGAGACATTCTCCACATCATCTGGATGGCCTGAATATAGAAATTGACTCCAATCCACTGGAGGGGACTTAGTTCTCTTCTCTCTCTGTGTCCTGGGCTGGTATTTCTTTTGAACACAGGCATGTGTGCCCATTGTGCCAGAATCTGAGACATCATGATCTGGCAGAGCCCTCACCTCCCTGTCCTGCTGGCTGCTTGAGAAGTGAGAGGCTCGGGCTTCATGTTGTCCACTGCCAAATGACAGGAATTGGACCACTCTCATGAAGTGCAATCCCATCCCTTCCTATAAGTTCATGACACAACTAGCTCTAGCAGAGTGAGTGGCCTATGAGTTTGAGCAGAAAGATGAACCATTTCTGGCACATGACCCAGTGTGCCATGAAGCAGTCTGGTCTTCCCAGATGAAGTGCCCATGGCATACATATGAGTACCACAGAGCCTGGCAGCTGCTGGCAAAAGCCTTTCAAGGTTTGCCACTGTAAGCACCCTCCAGATTGCATCTGACTGCTGCGTTAATGATCTGAGCCGAATTCCTTGCTCCCTAAGGAGAACAAAGCAAGCCTGGGTGACAATTTCACAGCACTCAGAGTCCACAACACTGTTTGCAGCTACATCCAAGAACCACAGCTCTACTCACAGTCCTACACTGCCTCCTGCTTCTCTTGCTGCAGACCCAACACCAAAATTTAGCTTTGGGTCTAAAAATTTAAGATAGGATGTCCAGAATCCATGCACTTATAATTTATATATGTGTACAGTGGGAGCAGAAAGACTAAAACACATCTATTCAATAGATTAAGCAACACCATCCTCAGCTGGCATACACCGGCATAACCATTTACACCAGTTAAGAGTTAGCAGGATTTTTTTTTTTTTCACAGGAAAGTAACTAGAGCTAAATAATAATTCAGTTAGCTTAGATGCAACAGATTTGATAATGTTTCTGTTTTTAAAGTGGTTTGTGATTTTGGTTGTGAAATTGATGTGGTGCAGCGGGAGACAGAACAATTATGTCTCACACATAAGCACATATTACATACACACAATATACACATGTATTAACATATCTCCATTTCTTCATTCACTGCAAATTAAAGTGACAAGCTAGATGTTAGTCCTTTCTGAATTAATCCTGCCTGAATTGCATTAGTGTCATCTTCACTATACACCAGTAACCACTAAGCTATAAAATTTATGATACAACATTCAGAATTAATCTGAAAATATATACTAATTCACACTGACCTTTTTTCAAGCTGAGGCCTTTTTAGCACTCACAGTAGGCTTAACATTACCCTACCGAGTGTTATTACGACGCAGTCAATGGCCGTCCATAATTACATCATGCAAATGACATTTGCTTTTTTGTTTGAGCTTATTCCCTCCGATGTTTCCTTCTTTTATCACACTCTTCACACATCTGTGTCCCTGAAATGGCACTGCAGTCTCCTCCTCTTTCGGTCCCCAAGTTCCTTTCTCTGTCGTCCCTGGCTGTCACACAGCCGCCGGCAGCAGTTTGGGCTGTGACATCTCCCTCTGACATAGGTTATGTTGCCAGCTGGTTGGAACAGGTGTACACTGATTTTACCATCAAATGGCAACACACTCTTGGCTTCCTACCAGCGCAGAGGCATGAAAAACCTGTTCCCTTAAAATTTCTTCTGAGATTGATGGGCTCTTCTTTGACACAGCATCCAGCGACAATTGCAATTTCCAGATTGTTTCTTGCTGTTCGGTTTTGCTCAACAATAGCAACAATAAAAAGTCACAGAAAAGTTCCTAATAGAGGAGACAAATGGCTCAGTCTTCTCCTCTGTTTCTTCAGTAAAATAAAAGACAACTTCAGCTGGAGCAGCACGGGTATCCAGGCACTGGCAAAACAACACCTCAGGCCAACTGCCTGCTTTTTAGGAAAGAATCGGTGCAAAGAGTGAAGTAACATTCCAAAAAACCCACCTCAAAAAGGCAAAGAGAACCATAGATCTTAATATCAAATCGCTTCATCCAATTAAAAAAAAAAATCAACACTAGGACATGCATCAATAGCTGCATCTGGTCACGGCGCTGTCCTGCGAGCCTTATTAGTGAAAATGTAACGAAGTTGGGAATATAGTGCAGAGACTGCACATACCCACTGATGATCATCATCTTCCCAGTGCCACCATGGTGGCAGTGCATTTGTGGAAATACGGGGCACTGCTCTGCTCTAACATTCATTTTTGTGACTGACATCATCTTTTCATTCTGCTCCCAGAGTAATAAGTAATGCTCTGATTAATTCTGCAACAGAAAATAATCTAATACTAAAAATATCTCAACTTCCATTGAGCTAATTCTGCAGTCTTTAAAAATCCAAGGCAATTATGCCAGTTGATATCTGACAATATGTCTTGATTTGTGAACACTTTGGGAGACCCTCAATTTCCACAGCTGTAAAATTGCTCTTTCCACCAAAAGCTGTTCTTCCTATCATCTTGTGGGCGTCCCACAGCAAACACTGGGTGGGAAAGCAGACTTCATAATGACAGCTGATCAGAAGGTCAATGGCTGCAAGCCACAACTGCAGGAATCGAGTTAGTAAGGCAACGTTATTTTAGCCTAAAACCAGCTGAAAAGCAGAGGTGCTGGTGCAAAATGGTGCATAACTCAGCTGTTCCATTTCTTAAAATTTCTTTTTCTGTCAGGATCTTTTTAAAATTCTTTTTCCACAGCTGCTTTTTAAGTGAAAACTTCCCCAGGTGAAATCTACACGCCACATTCCTACCAAAATGTCTATCAAATCTGCCTGAATAAGCATTAATTGGAAATACAAAGAGGCTTCCTTAAAAAGATCTTGTATTAAAAAATATGCTTGTTTGTATTAAGTGTTTAAGCCTCTGTACCAATGGTACACAGCATAATAGGGCTGGTGCCATGGTAACTACCGTGTTGGTTTTTTAATTGACTTTCAGTGGTGAGAATACTTCCCTACTTAATTGTTTTCTATAATATACCAAGTCTCTGTCCCAAGGAAAAACAACAAATTGAGAGTTGTTAGCTTGGGCTGACTAGACAGCTATGTTTTATCAGCAGAGTAAGCGCAGTTTATAGAAAAAAGCTCTGCAAAACCTTCTTCTATAACATGATTTGGGAACATCTTGCAATGCCTTTTTTCTTTTTGGTTTAATCTGATAGTAGGGGCAGGAGGTGTTTGAAAGAACTCATTATGTCCATATAAAGCCAAGTATAGGAAAAGACCTACATATTATTAATAACATGTTATGTACAATTGTACCACAAAGAATGTTTCCTCCAAATAGTTAATTGGGATGCAATACTGGTTATTTTAAGCTTTACAAAAGAGTTCTTTACATAATAGAGTGGCTGTTTCGTGCAGCTCCTGTGATAAAATTCTCACCAGTCTTAAAATGACAGATGTAATATTACCTTTAATAAGTGTCTACCGATGCATGCAAATTGAATTAAATAGTGGGAGTACAAATTTGTCCGATAATTAAGATAAAAATTCATGTCAGCTTAAGCCCTGGTGTATATTAGTAACCCTGTATACTTCTTTTTCTGCGTTCTTTACCAATTACTTTTAGTGTCGAACTCTTGATTACTGTAATATGTAGTCCTTTAAAAATTGTAAAATGATCTATAGAAAGTATTAAACAAACAATAGACTTCTTCTTAAAGCACCTTCAATGCAAACAAATTATCTCTGTAACTTCAAAAATCAGAGAGCCTTGCAAATTCCTCAAAGTTCAAACTACCCCCCGTTTTAATGCATTTTAACACGGTGTAATAGAAATGTGAAATACTAAGTATAGATGTACAGTAAGAAGAACAACTAGCAGAAAACAATTTACCCAAACTCTGAAAATGAATATTACTTTAAAAAAAAAGGTCTCTATTTTATATCACAGCAGAATTTTTCCAGCAGCTCAAGTTTTCCACAAGTCAGTTCTGAAGTTCAGCTGTTGGGACTTTCTCTTTTTGAAGAAATACCTTGCTTTAAACACTTCTTGTAAATTTACTAAGTAGTGAGCTCTGCTTGGATAATATCTTACATGCTCTCATTTTTGACCTGAGATGCTTTCCTGCATGTGACACACCTTATAAAAATGTTATTTAAACTGCTACACCCCCTTATTAAACCTCTATAATGATAAACTGTTTGGGTTGGTTTTTCTTCAGCCATCAACTGTAGAAACTGCATTAAAAAAATAATACCAATCAGCCCTTGTCATAATGTACTACAGTTGCCTGCAATATGAACTTACATTGTTTTAGATCTCACTTTAAATCAGAAGCTTCTAATCTTAACCATTTCTGTATTAGGCATAGCATTTAAACCAGACTTTGGAGTCATTTTAGGCTAACCACTACACTATGAATTCTTGACATCCATAGCGATCTCTAAGATAAAAGAATAAAGATTCAGAACACCAAAAGTCTGATGCTTATTTTGAAAATGAGGTAAAATTGGAACTCTGTCCACAGACACCTCTGGTGGTTTTTGAACTCTGGAGAAAAAGCCAATGTTTGCTTCACTGATGGAGTGCAGTGTCCCAAGAAGAGATCCTACCTGTTGAGCCCAGACTGCTGAGAGTCTCCTAAAATTTTCCACTGCCATCCACTGTGTTATTTGAGAGCCAAATATAAGGACAGCTCTGTCTGGATCTTGGATTTCAAAACGTGTTTGCAAATGAAATTGGTTCTCCTTTAGCACAGAGTAGTGGAAGGCAGAGATCTTGCTCCTCTTGGAGTGCACTTGCTTTTGATTTTGATATACACTTCTGCTGCAGGCTTAAAGCAGAGCTCTTACGATAAATAAAGAGAGCCTGCATGATGCTGAACTTTCAACAACAGGCACATCTTTTCCTCCAGAAGCCTGCCCTGCTGACATCTCTGACTGTGCTTCTAGACGTACACTGGTTCTTGGTCTGCCCATGGTGAAACCAAGACAATAGCAGTACACTAGCTCAGAGGGGCAATGTGAGGATAAATACATTAAAGATAATAAGGTGCTAGGTAATAAGAGCCATATGAGTAAGCCTTGCTTAAACTTGTGTATGTTAATAACAGTGTTCAGTCTCTTTCTGCAATAACACCATGCCTGGCAACACTGTAAGCACTATAAAGAGTTATGCTGTGTAATGAGTAGGATTACAGAGCTGAAAGGACTGGAAAGCCACAGCTGGCCTCAGAGAAGGTAGCACTGAGGCTGTCATTAATCCTTGCCTCCCTTCCCTGCCACACCCTGAGAAGAGCTGCATTGGCAGCACATCCTCAGCCCTTGCATCTACATGAAAAGAGAAGGAGCCAGGTAGAAATGGGTGCAAGTCCAACTATAAAGTACAGCTGACCTTACTGAAACCAAGATAAAATGTTGGCCTCAGGATTTCAATATACTGCAGAGTGTAGATCTACATTCTGCACTGAGACACTCTGTTAAAAAGAATTCTATTGGAAGGAGTCTTCAAAACCATTCCTGAAAATGCCCAAATAATGTTTGTTTTTTTTTTAGTTCCTTTGTCAGTGAGGAACTTTTTCCACGTTTTCCTTCAATGTATCAGTAAAGTGAGAGCAGCAGCACGGGATTTACTACTGACCATGGCTCAAGTTTTTAATCCTTGAAACCCTATGAGAAGTTCCAAGCTCAATCACTTTAGCTTGTTCAGGCTTATTACAGCTTAAAAATAAGAAAATCAGTGCTTTGAGCAAATGTTGCAGTAAGAAAATGCAGAGAGTTCCCCTGCACGTGTCATAAGTATCTGGATATGAATGTCTAATGCAACCTCCTGGCATTCCTTGGCACCAGTGTAGGTATGGTCAGATACTCAGTGACTTTGGTTCATGCACTGGCTGTTCCAGTGGCCTTCATTTAATGATCTCAGTGAGAGATCTGTTATGCAAATTAGCATCAGCACAATAGCATAAGCAATCTAGCAAGCCATAAAGACCAGTGTGTTTTCATCAGACAGAAGGATCTATAGTCATCATCTTACCTAAGGGATCAAGAAACTGCACCTTCTGAAGTTTATCATAGAATTTTTTGAGTTGGAAGAGGCCTTTAAAGGCCATCTGCTCCAACTGTCCTACCATGAACAGGGACACCTACAGCTCCATCAGGTGCTCAGAGCCCCATCCAGCCTGACCTTGAGTATCTTTGGGGGTGGGGCATCTATCACCTCTCTGAGCAATCTGTGCCAGTGCCTCAGCACCCTTACTGTAAAAAAAAAAAAAAAAAAAAAAAATTACTTTATTTTACCATTTCCACGTAAAAAACTGTCCAATACCTTTTCTGAGGCAATGCTATTTGGCCTTTCTATAAGGGTCTACACTTGAAAATACCTGAAAGAAGTGTTGCTTTCTCCGAAAAACCATCCCACGTGGCAGGAGCATCCAGATGGACTGACTTTCACCCATTCTGATCTATGTGAGATGTGAAATCCATGGCAGGAGCAGCCTGTGTTGCTCCAGGTCTGCCACACATTGCTTTGCTCCTACTACAGCAGCTCTCCCTAATTACAGCCATGATGAATTTGTCCCCTCTGCTGTAGACAACATTAAGGAGTGTTTATTACAGACTGGTGTGTGATGGTGTCTTCTCTGCAATCCTCTCAACTAGGCCCCATAAAATGTGAGCTGATGACAAGAATCAGCCAAAGATTTAACATCCTTGTCTCCGCTGGGCTTCTTGCCATTTTTTTGAATGTAGTGTGGTTGGTAAGTTAATATACACAGCTATTCAGAACTATAAATGACTATTTATCCTGCAGCCTGCTAAAAATGTTGAAACTATATCACAAATGAGGGCATAGTGGGAAAATGGCTAACTGTAGTTTTTAATTTGTCAATAATGATTTTAGACCATGACCCCTAATAGGACACTGTCACTTGTGCTGTGATTTATGCCTTGTGTGATGACATCAGTACCAATAGTGCTGATAAAAGAACACTTATATTGAAGCAAACAGGATGATGAATGGAGTACAAGTCTACTTACTCATTTCATTACTGACTCTTCTGTTCACCACAGAGCTAATGTAGCGAGTCATTGTCTGCCTTGGGAGTATTTTGCAGGTTGAATTTAATGGCATAAGTGTGTGATATGTACTTCGGCCCCAGTGTTAGAAATGGCACAATTGTAGATTAGAAAAATAAGTGCATTGGATAGTTTACGTATAAAACAGAAAATAACTTTGCCTCATTTTTAAAATTGAAAACAGCTAAAGAGTACTTATCTTGTATTTATTGCAGAATTTCCATGGTTTATGGGTGCATTTAGTTCTCAAACAACTTAGATTTCCTATAGAATGGATGAAAATACTAAATAACATTACCAGCAAATTTAAGTATGACCCACATGCTTTCTGAAGTGCACAGTATTGCAGGCTTTTTTTTTCCTAAAGAAGTTTTCCACTACAAGTGCAGAAGCATTTAATATATGGCCATCTTAAAGAACGTTTTCATTAGCAAACATTTGATAGTGAAGTCCTTGCTGAAGTAAACAATGTAAATGTTAACATTAACCTTAATTAGATCTACTTCTTAAGATATAAATACTATACTAATGAAAGAGTCTGGTAGCATAATCAAGAGAGCAAAGAAATCCCCTGGGACTCTTCAACCCATGTGTATGTCACCAGTAATTCCGCTAACCCTTGAGAGCTAGTGACTTTGAATGCAGAGAAGGAAGGTAAATGCAGTTTTATTAGTGCAGTTTTATTGCTATGGCCAGCTGCACTCTTTTCTCTATAAAAGGTAATTACTTCCAATAGTAACAAGCTAATTGATTGCTAATTAAATCAATTGGCACACTAACCGCTGTCAGAAAGTGACAGATTAGCTGGTCACATGACAGTGTGGTAGTAATGAAAAGTGGACATGGTCTGAGTGTGATTGACACAGCAGATGAAAAGTGATTTGGGATCTCCTAGGTGGTCATGAAGAGGGCATGGAAAACATGATTGATTCAATGGTGACTGTCAGGGAGGAAATGAGAATTGAATGGGATTCAGTGTTGCCCTGGAACCTCACCACATGATGCTCCAAGTTTTTTCACATGTAAATAAGCCTGACTGGGCTTTCTGGCAAATGAAAAGCAGGGTGGGGGAGGAAAATAGGTGGAACAGAAAGTGAAAGTCAAACCATCAAGACTTACTTAGAAACTTAAATTTGTTTCTGTAAAGTGGAAAAACAAAAGTGCAATTTTTTAATGGTCTTAAACTTACGAACATCAGCTTTTCAGTAGTTAAGAAAACATCCCAGTGTGTAATTTTCATTAATTGTGAAGGTTTAAGGAATAGTTTAGGAAGATCTTCATAAAAACAAAATAATTTTTGACCTATTGATTTAGTTCACTAAAACAACAAGAAAAAAAAAAAAAAAGGAAAATTACACTGAAAAATACATATACCATTTCATAAGTATCCATCTATGTCTCTCTCTATATATTTCTAAAAAAAAATATTGCAAGGTCAGTCATACAAAACCTGTTTGACTTCTTGAAGATTAAAAGCTCAAATCTAATATTTAACATGCTTTTTTTTTTTTTCAATCATGATATTATAAAGCAGTTATATTAATATTAATATCTCAAAGCTCAGTCTTTTAACGAAAATGGGAAAACGTTGCTTCCATTCTTGCTATATAGTTATTGCCATCGAGACTTCAGTAAGAGTTCCTTAGAGATCAAATTTTTTATCTGATCTTTGAATAAGAAGTACTTAGTTAACAGCAGCATCTCCTAACCAATGCTGACATTTAACTGTAGCTGTTAAAGTACTTTCCAGGTATGTTTAAAAAGGAGACTATTATTATGATATTTTTAACATTTAAGGTGGTACAAACTAGGGTCAGTGTCTTTTATTCATCCTTTCTGAGGGGAATTGGTGCCATTAAGAACAAGTGCTGCTTGGATTGCACCAAGCCAGTGCTTGCCCTGGGAAGGTTCCTGTTGGCTGAGCCCAGATTGGTGGGCTCATGCAGTAGTTGAAAACCCTGTACTTTTTGAAAAGAAAATGGAACTTCTGTTTTCACCCTATATCTCATACTGCCTCAGTCAGGATAGCGTGGGAAAAAGCTGCCACTAGTTAGGTCTGAGAGAGAACAAAATTCTGTAACTTGAAAGATGCACCTCTTTCCAATTGCATACCAGCTTGTCAAGTCACTGAAGGAGGTCATGAATGGGTGGGAAAAGACAGATACATCATCTAGAGGCTCTCATTTCAGCTAATTGATGGAAAGTGGGAACATAAAGATGAAGGTTTCTGGGCAGACTGTCCAACAGAGCAAATTAACATAATTTTACTGAGGTGGATAGTGGGATTCCACTCATTAGCAGGATAAAAGTTAAAGAACATGGTTTCTCTAGATCTCTTAATTCTTGCTAAGTCTCATTTGTACAACCATGTTGTCATCAGCTTCCTGTAACACCACATTCTTGCTTACTTTATGTTTTTGAATGGATGTGAATGGCATCTCACCTAAAACGCAGGTACCACCCAAAGGTAGACATGGAGGATATTTCTTCACCAGAATCTCAATCTGTTTAATCCAAATAAACCTGGACTTCATTTCTCCCTCAGACACGAAAATTAAAGAGTAGGGAAAAATACTGGAAAGATTTCTAGCTCTACAAATTATCCTCACAACTCAATGTTGCACTGGAATTTGCGACTTCTTATATAAAGCTATATACAGTCTAAAAGGATTGATAAACACCATCCCTGGTTAAGTAAAACACATGTTATACGAATGTAATGGTAATTTGCCAGAACATATTATGCAGCCGTTGGTTTCTCAATATATTTGTTGTTTAATTCTGATTTATAAATTCCAAAAGATCTTCCTTATGACAGAACCTTCTGGTAGAATAACTGTTGGAATTATTTCTCAGTATTAACTTTTTCCAGGGTGTCAATACTTGTTCTCATGAATTATGTTTGCACTTTCAACTTTTGTGTCTACTTTTCCAACCACTTCTTAATGGACAGCTAACATAAATGAAGACAAAGTTCATGCATACAACCTATTAATTGTATTAGTGCATACATGGTATTAATTTTTCAACTCATATTGTTTGTGCAGCATTTTACCTTCTATTTTCAGCCAAGCTTTTAGATCTGCAGTGTAAACCTGTAAGGGCATTGTATACAGATATATACTGTATAATTTATAGAATCATAAAATTGTAGAATCATTTACAAAGACCTTTAAGATCATTAATTCCAACTGTTAACTATCAAGTCTACCACATCCTTCTGTTAAGCCAAAAATTAGAAGTTATGAAATTTTATCAGCAGAGAGAAACCATGCAAGCATTCTGGAAGTAAATTTCTGGTCAGGCCAACTTCTAAACATGATAGCAGTCAGTAATGAGTCATAAAAATCTTTCCTCATTAAATAGCAAGGTATGACAAAACGCTCTGGAGTTTTCACAGAAAGCATTGGAACATATATCTCAACCTCATAATGTTCTTTTTGTCTTTTAAGGTGAAGTGCTAAACTTTATTTTCTTATAATAACAACTTCCTTCTATCTTATCACAACACAGCAGGGATGAAATTATCACCTGCGCTCTGGATCTGGCCTGCCGGGACACCTTATATACAGAATGAAAAATTTTGCTTTGCTCCAATCTCAAATAACTCAAATTTAGGCAGCCTTCCAGAGCTTATTCCACCAGCTTTTGTGAAACAATCAGCACACTGATTTACACAGCTAAAAAGAGAGCCAAGTTCCCCAGGTAAACACAAGAACATGAACATTTCTAAACAGACAAGTCATCTGATGCTCATATACTTCCTGCACGGAAAAAAAAATCCTACAACTCATATCAAAGACTTTATTTAAGCCATACAGTGATATCCTTGAGACGTTTAGTGACAAAATTCCCATTGATTTCAGAGAAGACATGTCTTCTCACTCAACACGTCTGAATTTATTTCAGTCTGAGAAGCTGCCAGACTTTATCTACTATTTATTATTCAGTATGTATAGAAGGGTAATAATCTAACTGCATTTATCTGAGTGCCAGGATAGCCTCTCACCAATGATATAGAAAAATAACCTGAGAGGATTCCCAGCCTTGATCTTGGATCTCATCTGACTTTTTTTGGTAAGAGTTCTTAAAAGCAGAAGGGTTAGGGCTGTGTGGGTGTCATTTAACGCAGCAATAGCATATGAAATGTCTGTGTTGGCTGGGTAAAATGAATCCTAGAAGACTGATATTGCAAATAGGTGGAGCTTCAATATCCTACCCGTTCTCAACCTGCTTTGAATTCTGCCATTTGTTCCCCGTTACGAAATTCTTGTTTTCATTCTTTGGAGCCAATCCAAAACTCATGAGAGCCAATGTGAATTTAAATGAACAGACTTTGCATCATGACTAATTAAAGCCTTTTACAACCCCGGCCCTCTGAATGTTTCACCCATGCTGAAATGCTCTCATCATTGCTGCTTCTCCTATTAAGGACACTGATCTTATCCATCTCTGCACAGCCTATTCAAAGATGGCTTTTTCAATTACCATCAACTGCCATCTCTATGATAATAATTCACATATCTACATCTCTCTAGACCTATCTGTGCATCCAAATTAAGCTCTTGGTCTGCCTATGTAACATCCACTATAATTTAACTATCATCTCAGCATGGCAAAAACACAATTCTTAATCTTTCCTTCCAAACTTTTACTTCCTTGTTTATGGAGCAACGTCACCATTCTGATTCAAACATAACCCTAGTGTTAATGTTGACTCTTATCAACCCCTAGATCTTGGGATGCTTAGATTGAACAAACCTGGATGTTCTACCATCTCTGATATTTGGAGTATGCCAACCATCCAGGTGACTCAGTTTCTCATTTTATTCTCAGTCAGTGAAATATAATTTTCTCAGGCCTGAATAGGGTGCAAACTCATATGCAGTAAAATTGCTACCAAAAATGAGTAAAATTGCTACCAAAAAAAATAAAAAAATAAAATACCAACAGCTACCTGTTGTTTGACTGTACCTTTTCATGAGTAATATATGAACTATATTTCCTCACCGTACAAGCCCATCAGACTTCTGATTCTAATCTATTATCTCTTCTTCACTATCAAAACATTAGCTCACATCTCAGTCATTCATAATTGCTCCATCAAGGCTTTTTGTTCTTTTTCATCTGCATAATTGAAAAGTTCTCACCAAATATGCTCAGAGGTACCTCATTGTCCTTATAAAACTTATTTCTATTGGAAAAAAAAAGAAAAAAATTTACAGTAGTCAGACTACCGGATCATCCTTACAATAAGCATTTCAGAGCTTCTTTTTATTACCTTTTCTGTCTGTATCCTCTTGCTGTCTCTTATCACATATCTGTATCATAAGATCTTTGGACAGTGTCTGCTTTTCACTTTTGCACTCACAGAGCCTCATGGCAAAAAGATCTTTAGACACCATGATAATATTAATCCATAAGAATATTTGTTAAGATTTTGAAAAGGTCAGAAAGCACAAAATACAAAAGAACATATTTTTGGAACTTGAAATCATTGGCTCGATAAGCGAACGTGACTAGTATTTAAAAGTAAAATAAATACATGAATGTTTGTATAGCACCCAAGTGGTAAGTCCCTAATCTCACTGTGTCCTTCAGGTGCCCAGGTACAGTTAAATAACAGAATCATCTCACCTCTGAAAAGCACAAATTTTTAATGCCAGAACTTTATGGCAAAGGATATGAGAGCAAATGAAATGTTTGCTTAATGCAACTTCTGTAGAAAAATGATTTATAACAGTGTACTGTGTAGTCTACATTTATGTAAGGCATTTTTTCGGTGTCTTACAGTTCAGGCTTTAGGTTCCAGACCCTTATGGCACAAATACAATGGTTTTCTAAATCCAGTCATACAGTGTAGTCTACATAGAAGGAGAACCAAAACTTAACTTCAGGGATACTTAGTTTAGAAGAAGGAGGGCAACTTGACACAGTACCAAATCAAGGTAAGAGAGAAAGATGCTACAAAAATGGTACTGAATGATAGGATAGTATCAAGTATGTCTTTCCTGTTCCATCTGCTATTCCTGGTATTTGTATTTACAAAGCAGTAACTTGAACATTTACAAAAAATTAGAATTAGGGAAGACCTGATGTGAACTGAACAACCATTTATAAAAATCAAAGCTCTTCTAGAGCAAAATTTTTAAAAAGACCCCAGATATCCCCTGTCTTTTTGGGCAACATAACTAAGAGAACTAAGAGAACTTGTAGTTTAACACAAAGGACAAATGGATGAGATCACAGAATGTAAAGATATTAGAGTAGCCTTACTGTCCCAGCCATGAAGTCCATCCTGCCCGGTATTCTATGTCCTGACAAAGGCCAATAAGAGACACACAGAGAACAATAAAAGAGCAGAATAAATGACTGAAATTTTCTCCCATACTTGCTCATCTTCTGGAATTGTACAGTTCAGCATTTTCTTGAGAAAGAGTTGGCACGTCTGAACAAATGGCCTCCAATATATTCAACCACTCAGTTTTTGGAGCTGGATGAAAAATTATCATTGATGAGATCCTTTGGTTGAGACTCTATAGTTGAACTATGTGTTAGGTGGATACAAGTCTCCTCCTGTTAGCCCCGAACACACATTAGACTATTTGAAATTGCTGACTCCTAGCTCTTAGATTAGAACAATGAACCATTGCTTTTATGCACATCTTCAGTTCTTAAAAATGTCTATTCTTGTTTTATAACATCTCCAACATCCTGACCAGAAGTTCTCTATTTAACATGTTATTTTTCAACAGTAGAAGATATTTTGTGTTTTGTTCTGCATTTTCTTCTCTAATTGCTCTTCACAATTGGTCTTTTGAAATGGAAAGACTGCATCAGCTTCTCCTTTTTATTTGCCATGCCTGAGACTGAGACTAAAGAGTAGGAAATTGTATGAAGGTAATCATTGCATCTCACTCCAGACTCAGGCTCTCTCAAATAAATAGAATCATAGAATCGTTAAGATTGGAAAAGACTAATAATATCTACAGTCCAACCATCAACCCATCACCATTATGCCCACTAAACCATGTCCCTCAAAATATGACAGGGAACTGAGTGCTCAGGTAACATCATGATGGCTGTAGGGCAAAATCCTGGTTGAAGCTATGCCTGGGATCCAAGCTGCAGCCCTGCTCTGCTCAATTCCTGCTGCTCTGCCACTGCTGAGCATCCCTCGGGCACTGTCTGCCATTTGTGCCACATAGTAGGGGTGATTTCAGTGACATAGACAAAAGCCTGCCAAGGATATAACTCCACAAACACTTCAGTAGAATCCCAAGAGAGCTTTTAAAATTAGAATATCAGCAATAAAAGGATGAGGGTGTAAATCTCCACAAACTACTTACTGCCGACTTCTAGTCAAAGTACAGCACATCGAACCCTCTAAAGATAACTAGATTCAGTACTTGCGCTAGAAAATCCATCATTCATCTTCAAAAGCATGTTGCAGACAACTCCATTCATTGTCAAAATTAAATATGCAGAAGACAGTTTGGTGAAAATTGTTTTGGAAAGGGTTTTGGACTGCAGGGAATTGGAGAAATTCTGTTAAAGAACTGGAGAGTTTCGCTTCTAATTTGTCCGGTTTTGTTTTGTAGCTAGACTTTCTTGGCCTAATGGCCATAATACATCCCATTTGCTGTGAACTGAACAGATTTAGATAATAATAAAGTCAATAAGACTTTATCTTGACTGTGAACATTTGACTTCAAAGTATATGTCTAAAAATCTTTTAGGTTCATCTACCTGTGCAAGACATAGATGAGGGCTTACAGATTGGTGGCAAAACTTTGATTTCTATTTAAGTTGAACATCTTAATTTTATATTCTCAGTGCAGCTGGGTAAATGCTAGACTCCTGAAACAGTACAGATAAAGTCCAATTTTTCTCAAGAATTTACACAGCTGACTTCATCGTACTTCATCGTAACTTCGTAACTTAACATCGTAGGACATCGTAACTTAAAAGGCCAAGTTCATTTGATTGTATTGTTTGAAGATGAGAAAGAAGGCCCAGTTAACTTGGTGTCTACAGAAGCAATGAGTTGCAAGTGCAGACAAAGGAAGTTATCATGGATGAGCTGATGCTTTGTCATGGACTACTATCTGCATTACATCTGAGCACTCTGACAGGTAAACTGCCCTAGTCTCACGAGAATGTGAAGGTTAAACCCTTGTTTATTTTATTTATTTCTTTATTTTGGAGTCACTCATTAACTATAAATTTATCTCCATTGCAACTGACCAATAAAAAGTTTGTTCAGTAACAGTGCAAATTCATTTTTGTATTCTCACAGAGATGTTTCTTATACCTGCTTATCATTTTGCCACATTTTTTTCTTACACTTTCTTAAATTTCCACTAAAATTTTCCTTGAGAAAAAATAAATCTGTCTTGTTTAGTTAAGTGGCTTTAATACAATTCATTCAGTGCTGTTACATTTTCCTGTAGTCATCCAGTATTAATGTAGGTAATCCAAGGCAGAATCACTGCCTTGTTGTAATGATCAAGAGGAGACCATAGCTGGTATTAGCAAGGAGGTCAAAGATTACAATCTCATTAACAGATGGCTCTCTTGAACGTGACATTCAAGCCCCAAATTGTGATATTTATTATCCTTACTTGATGTTGGAGAACAATCAATAACATTTGCTTATTGGTTATCTACCAAGATTGAGAAGTTTCCATTCATAAGGGATAATGAATCACTCATTGAAGAAGTCCCTCTCCCCTGTGAGGATAATTAAATATTGCATTAGCAGATCAATAATAACTGGAGTTAGATGGGGTATAGAATGCTACACCATTAGCCTGATGACAGGAGAAGCTTAGCTTTTTAAAAATTTATCTTTGAGAAAAGACAGAAAGATAGTTAAGATTTCCCAAAAGATTAATCTGCATACAGTTTTAAGGATTTTTTTTTTTTCCAAACAAGGAATTAAGTCATTCCTCAGAATCAAACTGGCTTAAATAAATACTCTTTTTTTAGACAAGAGCTAAATATCAATTCTTACACCAAAATCCTTGCTCTAGCTCTCAAGCTGCAAATGAATAAGGAAAAAAAAGAGAAAGTGACGTTGCTTGTAAGAAGAAAAAATAAAACTAGACTTTGCACCATGAGGAAAATCCCCTTTGGCATGGAGGCACCAGCTATGAGCCCTGGCAGCAATAAATTCACACTTCCTCACCACCCACACAAAGCCTACGTCCTTGCTGCCCTGCAGTCCCTGGCCCTTGTTGTGCTGCCCTGCATCCTCCAGTGAGAATATGTCAGCCCAGCAGCCCTGTTGCATCCAAAGGCCTTCTGAATTAGTGATTGCTTTGCTTTCCAGTGTAGACTGGGTCAATAGCCTTTTGGGTAAGCAAATCAATGGACAAATCTCTGCTGTCATAACAGATAAACAGCAGACTGTTGAAATGGTACTAAAAGTAAGTTAAGAAATTAAATCAGTAAACATTCAATTTCAAAGTAAAATTCTTTTTGAATCTCCACTGTCTTTCATCTTTGCAGATTGGACACAATGCTTTATAACTCTCCCTCCCAGATACATGCATACAGGCAAGAGCAGAGGACAGACCCAAACTCACTTCCTGCAAACTACCTCAGGCTATTGACAATGATGGGGCCTAATAAGACAACCAAAAATTTTCTTAATTGAGAACTATACCTTACTCAATAAAGTAAACAGAAGATTAATTTAGCTAGTAGGGAATAAATAGTAAGTTACTGAAGGCAGAGTTATCTTATTTTTTTTCCCTTCAAATTTGATTTAGAGTCTTGTAAAAGTCTTTTGCTTTTAGAAATGCAAGTACTTTTCCACACTGAAAATAGAAAAGTCATTTAGTCTTGCTCAGGTACAAATATTCATCAAAATCATCATCTTCCTCGCTTTACTTTCTTTTACTTCTCAGTCTACTGATAGATGAATGGCCCCTCCCTCCCTTAGTGTCTCATCTGTGCATTATAGTCAAAAGATAAGATTTAGTATCACAGTTGCATAATAATTTAATAAGCAGACCTTGGAGAACAAGAAAAGAAGAAGAAAGAGAAAGGTTGAAATATTGCTCAGAGGAACTGATGGAGCTGTTCATAACAAAAACCAGCCTATAAGCTCTGGGGAATGGTACAGACTGAAGACAACTGAGCTTCTAAATACAGCCTGACCACGCACCCCAAACAGAAGATCGCAGAAAGTGGGGATACTTAAACATATCCAGTTAAGGGGGATATTTGCAAAACGGATATTCTTTAGCTTGTATCAGTTCCCTCATAACAGCCTTATCTTCAGCAGTTCACCCAGCCCCGTGTGTTAACTGAACGTTTGGACCATGATCTTTCTGACATCTGACTTTAATGCCACGGCAGAAATAGTCACCACTGCAGCTGGGACCCATCTATGATCTCTGACATCCTTGGGACTGAATTGCAGCTTGTTAAGAAAGACTGACACAACGAGACATATGACAGAGTTAATGGATGTTTCAGATCAAACATATCACCAAAGGACAGTAGGAGCTCTCCTCGCCCAGGACCTTAGCTGGTTCCTGGAGAAAAGGACAGTGATACTGAAATTTTTGGCCTCACGCTGTCCAGACCTTGAGGACTGGTGCCAGACACAGAAAGTATTTTATGCTGCTTTGTGGCTTCTTGTGAAAAACAGCAGAAGACTAAACACTCATTTTAACCCATTCAGTTTAACTTGTAATTTCAACTCCATGCTCTCAGGACACAGACTCTTTCTATAGCTGTGGTCCCTGAGTACCACAGAAGAAATTTGTTTTGAAATACAGACAAAGCTTTACTTAATACAATATTATCAGTGCGAGCAATACTCTGTAAAATACACCATAATTAATCACCAGTATTAGCTAGAGATAAGCTTAAACTACAGACTATGAGACTGAACTAAGCTGAGGTCCAAGGGCTTTTACGCGTCTGATTACTGCTCAGGCTTTATTAGAAACTAGCTTTTTTTTTTAATAATAATAATAAAAAAATCACACTTTGGTCTTCAAAAGCAGAGGCTGTGCCTGCTCAGAGCTCCAGGGTTTTAGAAATGGCACTTGTGCAGATTACTTTCTTCTACACAACATGATAAAATTAATGGGTTTTGCACCCACAGGTTAAAAAAACCCAACATTTCCATTTACAAATAAACAGCATTTATTGTTATTTACAAGTATCGTGTATAAATGCTACGTACAAAATGATATATACAGTCATGTTGAACATGTTGAAATCATTCTTCCAATACAAGATGGTTTAAGTAATTAAAATCTGCACGTACATTATCTTTCAGCCATTAGTTTTCTCCCTCAGTCTGAACAAGGTAATTTTGGCAATGCAGTTGATTCCCTACAAGTTGCAGTTCGTACGTTATTTAGAAAGGATTAAGAATAGAACAGAAAACAGGCATATCTATATCTATATGCATTTTATTTTCATTTTTTCCAAAACAGGCAAAAATGAAAATAAAATGCATATAGATATAATGCCACACACTACTGGGAGTTCTTCCATAAATAATCTGCAATTTGAATTTACAAAGACTAGAGAATCAAGTTTTCTAGTTTTCTTTCAAGACCATTTTAGCTCCTTTTGCTAGTTCCTTGCTTTCAGGGCATCTTCAGCACAATTGAGTGGGGAAAACAAAAGAATAAGCCTTATCAGTTATTTAAGCTGATATCTTGCACTACCACTGAAGAGATATTATGGTGATACAGTTTCCATTACTAAAATGCTACGGCATAATAAATTAATTCAGTGTTGTGCACTTATCTATTAGACACATTACTACAGAAAAATAAAAATGTTAATTATTCATTATCATCTCTCTGATTATTTGTTGTGGCTGATAATTACATTGAATGTATTTTATATCAGTAATAACCTTCTGTCTACATTTACAACATATCATATCTGGGGGGCTTGTCAAGGTTTTTCCCAAAGCCTTTTCTTTATTAAGACACAGACCTCATGAGTACATAACCTTTATGTTGAAGGCTGATTTTCTTCTTTCATATAAAAAACAAATATTATAGATTAATTAATCCAATATGATTATAATTTAATCACCCTTCTTCTGCAGACACAAGGGACTCTGTTATTATTTGGAGGCTCATTCATATTGTTATGGAGAATAAATGCAGTCATAAAAAATATTTGTGCGTCACTTAATTCAAACAACTAAACAAAACTCAATATCAGTAAACAAAGGCCACTGTTTCTCCTTTATCACATAAGTTTTGTGCTTCCACAGGCTCCTATTTTCCACCTCTTCGCCATTTGCATGTTTAATGGATTTTCCTGCAGAGCCTTCATTTCCAGACACTGTAATACACCGTGTTCTCATTCAAAACAATAATTAACTTGATTTTCTTAAGAGTCTGCCCCAAAACTGACATGCAGAACCTGTACGTACCTGACCAAACACTGCTTGCCCCAGCCCATTTTAAAGCAATGACTTATGCATTCCGCTCATGTCTAGCCTCTTTCCTTTGATTTTATTGTCAGAGAAAATGATTACTTATTAATCTAACTTCTCTAACATTTGCTTCTATGCTATTTCCTTAAAGTGTAGCCTGGACCATATTCCTATCACCATGGAAATCCTTTTCGATTACTTCTATCTCAAATTCTATGAACTCTTTGAAGGTTGAATCCTCTCAACATTTATTTTAGAAGGACAGGAAAAATATATTCTTTTCATGAGATCTTTGAACAAAATGTAATTTGAAAGTAATTTGAATTAAACTACTGTTTAATAAAAATGAACATTCGAACTACTTGGCCTTGGGACAATGTTGTTTAATTAAATTAATCAAGTTAAATTTTCTACTGAACTTTGAGAAACTTAGGTAATAATTCACAAATAGAAGAAAAAGTTATGAGACATACAACACTGATTTGCCTTGTTCGCATCTAGAAAGTCTCAAAATTGCTCCGTTCAGACATTGAAATGTTGTTGCAAGAATATAGAAAAATAAGAAAGACTGTGGTTTATAAAATGTGTATTGAGTATTCTAAAAATATGACCAGATCAAAATGATTGATTGATAAATACACAGC
Source organism: Lagopus leucura (assembly GCF_019238085.1). Lineage (NCBI taxonomy): Eukaryota > Metazoa > Chordata > Aves > Galliformes > Phasianidae > Lagopus > Lagopus leucura. Next base: position 8,066,400 of record NW_024962273.1, on the reverse strand, counting down.
CAATTCAGAATGGAGGTTGAATGTAACAGGAAATGCAGAGACAACTGAAATAAATTGATAAATATGACGTGACAAACATTTTGGATCTGTGGTGGTTAATGGCAGTGGCCTTCGTTCTGGTTCTTAAACAGCCCTAAGTATGTTTAAAGGAAATCAGAAGTTTCCATTAGATTATGTGAATATAGGGATTGAACTTTTAAAACCTATTCATTTCAAAGTTGTATTTTTTGTTTCCTGAAGTTCCTATTTCTTTTGCCCTACCAAGACATTCAGGCTATTCTGGACAGAGAAATGTGTTTTTTGTTGTTGTTGTTTTGTTTGTTTTTTAAATGTAGTTCTACTATTTTATTCATAAAAAGCTTCATAGGAAAGCCTGTGTATGGTTGATGATACTCAGGGTTGCCAAATACAGCAGCCCAAGTGGGGCAAGATTGCCACAGCTCCAAGCTCAGACTTGTTCTTCCCCAAACCAACTTGATCCTGGATGCTGTCTCATAGACAAAGCTTTATTTACAACCCCCACATATGGGGTTTTCTGTTTTTTTTTGTTTTGTTTTGTTTTGTTTTTAAGTCAGTGAAGCTCTGCTAAAAGAACTTACAAGAATAGAGAAAAAAAAAACAAAAAACAATTTCCATATGGTGGACTTCCCTTTGCACAAATTATTTTTTCCTCTGGTTTTGCTCTATTCTGATAGTAGTCAAGTGTGAATGACTGAGGAGCTAGGGTGCGGCCTGATCATTAAAGTCTGCATAAAGAAGACTGAAATTGGAACAACTGTGGCTTGGGACTTTCCAGGCTTATTGCTGACACAGCATGGAAGTTACCTGCATGGGGCCACTTTCTCTGCTCTATCCCAAGTATATCCCAAGACCTGCCAAAAGCATTTCCTCTTACTACAGCTGAGATTTTGGACCCGCGCTACCAGATTAGAGGAGCAGTGTTTACACAACCAGTTACACAGGTAGTTTCAACACTCAATGATAACTTTGGCAAATCTAATCTGATCTGTGATCACTTATCACATACAAAAATTACATTTACAAAATCCCTCCAGTTATCATCAGAAATGAGTGATAAAGCTAAGTGGAAAAGGAGCCAAATTAGAAAGAATAAGAGAGAGTGCCTGTAGAAAAGTAAGATCATAATGTTCTAGAGCTGCACAGACAAGGCCTGAAGACAGAGATTGAAAGTTACTGTGCAACCTACATAGTGACCTTTCTTTGTGGTATTCTGCAGCAGATTTTGTAACATTCGTTTTGAACACTGAGTGAAATAGAATGTCCTTGAACTAGTATTTCAGTTGGCACTGAGCAGAGTAGTAGCAAAGCACCATCAACCACCTGTGCACAGTGCTTCCCTTTAATCAGTAGACTCCCTTTGCACCTCCAGAACCTGCTGCAATTTCTTCTGATGCTCATTGGACCTTTTGTAAACAGACGGCGAAGGACAACCCCTGCATTCCGTGCTTGGGTATCAACTCCAAAAACATCACACTCCAACAGGTTTGGGAATTCAGCAGCCCAACATAGCATTATACCATTTGTTCTGTTATTCTTACACACTGGGCATCACAATGGAGGAATCTGAATTCAGATGGCTTTAATTTCTAAATCATTAGCTTCACTGCCCGGTTTCACATCCTACTGTTGGTCCAGGCCAAATTCATTTAAGGTCTGCAGTCTGACAAGATCACAGCTCTGATAGGTATGGCTATAAGGAAAGTCACGTAGGTTTTCAAGTACAATTTCTTTCAAAGCACCAGCATGAAAAATGTTTGTTGTGAACATGTTTACACAGCTCTTCCCCTTTCAACATAAAAGCAAAGCTATTGCAACGGCACAAAAAAGAGTGGTAAAAATGAGGTCCTCATCAGTACTAGTGGTGGCCATTGTAATAACAGTGTTTTGCAGTTACAGAGCCTTTCATCTAAGGATTTCAAAACTCCTTGCTAAGATTGATTAATTAAGGCTCACGGTGAGAGTTCTGTGAATCATCAAACCACAAGCATTTCACACCTCACTGACTTGCAACTCAGAGAAGCTCTTGATGAACACGAGCTAAGTTTCATGAGACTTGAGGGAACCTAGATCAACTCCAGTGGGTTGACGCAGAAGTCATTTTAAGATGTGTAAATTTAAAGGGAAGCCAGGTGAGCAATCCAGAGCTTTGTTAAAAAGCACAGTGAGTGATTCTTGGGAAATATCTTCTCCCAGATACTGAAAATGCTGCACTCCTGCAGTTCATAAGGTGCTAGCAAAATAGTATCATGCTCTAGTTGAGAAGAATCCTTTAATTCTATTCAAAAAGCTTTGTCTTATTTAACTGCTACTTATTCTAAATCAATGTGAAGTTGAATGTCACCTCCTGTCTTGTACATGGCATTTGTGGTAATAGACTTTGACTCAAAGCACCATCACATCAAAGGGGACTTACAGTGGTCTAGCCTTTCTCCCACACACTGGATGGCTTGCATGGCACCTGAAGCCTCCCAGTAGCTCTTCCATCAGCCCATTCCTGCCCACTGGCAATATTGCATCACCTCCCGGTTACGGTTGTTCTCTCTCTGGAAGCTATTCATTTCATTTTCAAGAACATTTACAGGACTGTAACTGCAGACATTTAAAACCTTGATTAGTATTTTCTCCTCTTAAGATCTGTTGTAAAATATTCCTTGGTCATGTACAGCTTATAAAAAATGTTTTATACGAAAGAATGTAGGCGCCTATTTTTTTTTAGTTAAAGATAATGATTTTGTTAGTCATTTTTTACAGTTGCTAATTACTCTACAAATGCCATAACCTGTCTGAATGGTAACTGCTCAATAAAAGACTGTTTTGTTTAAGAGATGCTAAGTAATGCAGTATAATAGTATGTGTGTCAGGTCAATATATTACAGAATTAAAATGTATCATATTCACTTCTTTCTTTCTGTTGTTCTTGGCTAGGGAAGTCAGTTCAAGTAGAAAGTGAAACCTTTCCTTGACTTTCTCTAAAGTCTGAGCTGTCTGCTTCCTTGAATGTAGAATGAGCATAAGTCTGTGGAAATTATGATTTGAGAAGACCATTGGTCCTATTGGTGAGTTCAGTGACAATTCAGTTAACAGAACAGCAAAGGAATAGGAAGTACATAAAAATCTCTGTAACTTCTTTGAATAAGGTATTTTCTGGCATATATCTGGTGTAGTCATATATCTTGCATACATGCAGTGGAAATGTATTTGGCTCCATATTTCTCTAATGCAGAGTTTAAGAGAAGTGCAAGTGAACATGCTTTTTCAGCCTCTGCTTCACCTCCCTTTCATTTATAAAATGTGTGGAAAACATTTGAAGTTGGTAACACAAATCAAAGAGCATTCTCCACTTCTGTAGGAACTTTTTTCTCCTAGCTGACTCCAGTTTTCCTAGCCTAAAGTCAGCTTTGTGGTATCCACCTAACCACAGAAGAAAGACCCCATCCTCACTGTCAGTCCCTACCTCATCACTTTCTCAGGTAAGGTTCAAGATATGGCTGAATTAGCTGAAGCTCTTATCTATCATGTGATTCATGATTTTCCTGAACACAGACTTTCTGAGCACAGCTGAAGCCCTTGGCAGTCAAATTACTTCCCATATACAACCAGAAGCCCAAATGAGCATTCACACAGACATATAAGCAATCAATAGTTTGATATAAAGGTGTATCTTTTCCTGGTAGAATGGCTGGTTTGTTCTTGCTAAATTTGGTGAAATTCTGCTTCAACAAAGGGGATGTTATTCAAAAGCTGTGAACAACTCACGTCTTCAGCATCTACCAGAGGTTGTTTCAAAGGCTGTTCTGTTCTAAGATATTCTCAGACTTATTTGTTGTTTTGGTTTTATTTCCTCTACAAGTGTCTCACTGGAGCACTTAAAGATGTGAATAAAGCAATGTCTGTGATTCTATAAAACAAAACCATTTCTTCTCCTACTCAACTCCTTTCCCAAATTTCTGTAAAAACCAGAAATCAAATTTCTTGTGTTTAAATGTTTCTCTCTTTGTCTTAATTCTTGTTTGCATAAGTTACCATAGTTTCTAGTGCCTTAATTGAAATTCAGAATCGTACAAGAGAATCAAAACATCCTGAATTAGAAGAGACCCACAAGGATCATCAAGTCCAACTCCTGGCTCCACAAAGCACCACCCAAAAATTGAGCCATATTTTACCTCTAAAGACAACTGGACAAAATGATTCAGTGCTGTAAGTATCTAATTCTGGGAAACAGACTCACAAAAATATCCCTACCCAATAAACTCAATAATTTTCCAGAAGCAATGAAGATAATCTTTGCTTCATGAGTTCAATGCATCTATGAACTACAGCTGTCACATGCTTACTCCCAGCAGACACCATGGAAGTCAGCTGTTCTTTGTTCAAACATGATTCAGCACCTTGAAAGCTTCAGAATTTGTTTTGGCAAGAGCTCCTCTCCAGCTCAGGTAGCAGATCTCTCACTCTTTTTCCACAAACAGTTGTGCCTGAGTCATTTGCACGACTATGAGCAGCACCAGAACACATGAAAGAAAAGGATATTTTATATTTTTAAGGCAGAAGACAAAAGGATTGCTGATCACAGTATGAAAATCACGCATGTATAAATGATTACTTCATCTCTATTTTCTCTTAGGCAATCGATGATGCAGAGACAATCAGATATCTGCAAGATACAAGGCAGATATTCTATTTAATTAAAATAAATAATCCCAAAAATATATCAAAAGCCAAGTAAGGTCCCCCTTCAGATAGATAACTGTATTCCTTTGTTATAAAGACCCATGATTTAGGGTCTCTGAAGAGGGAATTAACTTCTTATCACAGAATATTTTTTTCCTCTACTTACTGCTATCTAGTAGAAGATATAAAGACAGAAACTCTTTAAGGTGCAAAAAGTCAGAATTTTTGAAAGGAAGTACTTTGGATGCTCACTGAAAACAAACTTCATTAAAAACAATTGGTAGGCAGTGGCTGTAATTGTTTAAAGAAAGCATTTCCAACACCATTTTTCTGGGCATGGATGTTCCCAGATTTCCAGCCCTTGAAGCTGTTGTGTAGGCAGGGGCTCCCAGTGAGACCGACCACCTCCACAACCTGCACCCAGCCTTAGGCTGGGAGAATTGCATCGAGGTTACTTACATAGGTAAGAAGTTATTTACATAAATAAATGATAAGGAGATGCTCTTGCAGCTGTGACACAGATATATTCTGGTGGAGAGCAGCGATAACATTGTACTATTAAATACAGCCAATGGAAAGTGGCTATCAGTGAATACTTCCCCAGCCCAGATGCCATTCTCCTAGAGAAAAACACAGCAAAAAACAATTATATGGTGTCCAACCCATGACTGGTGTAAATCAGGATCATTCCTGGGCTGCAAATACAGTTTACAGGCAATTTACACCAGATGGGAGTTGGACTTCACAAAGCAATGCCTGAAGGCTAAATGATATTCTTGAAAGTTGCAAAGCCTTGGATTATGAAATCTCTCTTAATATATTTCCATTTCAGCTCCTTCCAGTATCATCTGCTCACAGCAGTCTGAATGCAGATGAAACATCTATTTCATTATCTCAAATAGTTCATAAATGCTTTTTTAAAATTCCATTATTTGCACAGTGTAAGGACCCCAATGCACCCTAACAACTGTTTGACCTGAATATATTAAAAATATTGTAATGTTTTGTTACATATCCCAAGGTAAAAAAAAAAAACAAAAAACCACACACACACATATATATAAAATCAAGCTACCGCTTATTAGTTTTCTCTTCTCTGTTTCTTATAAAGGTTTATTTGACAGAGCATAAGATAGTGGTAAAATCCTAAGGTAAAGGTTAAACTCTGTTTTATTATGTTTACAGGATTTAAAGGGTAAATCAGGAAGTGCTTATTTAACATCAAGTGAAAGTGGTGGATTAGTAACCAGACCGAGACTTAAAAGCATCCTTAATCCTTAAAATCTCTGAGGGTGAAAGGTCACTCTTTAACACCAAGTTGTGTAAAGAATGAAGCAGACAGAAGCTTCTGTTTCATCATTGCCCAGTTAATCCACTGAGGAAATGAGCAGCATTGGTTTTTGCTAGGTAAACTCCTCCTAAAACCAAGGAAACAGAGGAAAGCCTGAACAGGAAATAATTAAAGTAGGTTTATTCCATGAACACATGATTTCATTTCAATTGTATTGCAGAACAGCACAGGAGATATTTTAAACTGTTCTAAAAATGACACTTCTGCGGCTATTAATCAGCTACCCCGATTATGTTTTCATCGCTCCTCATTGTCATTATCCTTTTAATGATTAAATTAATGCTCAGTATTTTATTTGCAGAGAGATGTAGAACAAGACACACATTTTCAGAGGCACAACTGGGTGCTCCCAATAGATGCTGTTTTATGTTCTATATCTTTTAGCATCTTGAGAATTAGAGCACAAATTGGGCTCATAAATACTCTCTCTCTTTTAAACTTATGAGTTCTGGAAAAATAATTAAAAGCAGCTCTTTTATTGTGTTATTATAGTGATGTGTGACAAAGAAATAGGTGCAGGGAACTGCAGTTTGCAACATCTCTTCTCTCTCACCTCTACCAAAACGTAGGGTGCAAGCATTCACTACCTGTTTCATCTGAAGTTAAAATGGGATTTGGAGTTCCCAGTAGCTGGGATAAAAAATAGCTCAACAAAGGTTTTCTTTGCAAATGCATTAGAAAGTGTAACATGCAATAGAAAATATTTGGAATCCACGATTTAGTAAATACTCCCAATTTTTCTGCAGACAAATCTTAACACCCCCTCCCTCCCCCCATGATCAATATGAAAAGACAAATTTCAGGGAAAAAAGGTATTTTCAGTACTAGCAACCTCTCAATATTTATATTGAGCTTGCTTTTATTAAATCATGGGTGAAAAATAAGAAGATTCACCCAAGCCTTAGTCTCATTGTATAAATGAAACTAGACATTTATCTTAGAAAATTGCAGGAGTGCATCTCCACATAGACTGATGGAACTGAGCTGCATTTGGCATTAGGATATGATTCTTATGCCTAAGGTGTTTATGATGCATGCACTTGCTAATAGCTTATGCAGTTCATTTTTTACAGAATCTGTGGTTTAAGCATTATGCTTAGTACTTCTAAAATATTACTTTCTAAAAAACTGTGAAGTGCATAGCATGAAATATGAAGAGTGCTGAGTGGCTCACGTTTGAGATCTGCCTCAATTTTTTCATAGTATTCATTCCTACCTTTGTGGTTCCATTTTACCAAAACATTTTCTTAATTAAGCAAAAATGAAAGCAATCAAATTACATTTTGTTAACTAAAAATGAATGCTTGGTTTCTTTGGGGCTACTTTCCAAAAGATGTGTATGCTCAGAGCACCAGCACAGAGATGAAACAACTCTGCCATTATTACAGAAGAGACCAAATGGTAGAATAGTGTTTAATGCAAATAAAGGGATCAAAAAACTCTTACTGTATTTCTTCCACCTCTCCAAATATTTTTAGTTTGATTTCATAAAGAAGCGAGGTTTGTGTGACCAAATCCCTGATCTGCCTTTATCCTTTCTTGTAATTGGGCCGCATTCAAACATTTTTGACAAATGTATGGTAATCCCAAACTTCTTAATCACGGACCTACAAATTTCATTACAATCACACCATGGACAGCAGAGACATAAAGTATGACAATAATGTCAAATTACCCAACTCATAGAAAAGTAGCAGTAAGGGTCTTTGAGGGCTTGTAACTGAAATTAAACCAAGAAATTCCTGAATTGTGAAGAAAAACTCAAGAAAGGGGCTGGCAACCATAAATTCACATACAGAAAAAGAGAAATCATTAGTTCACAAAGCTGTTTATTTTGTTTGCTGAGGCACTAAGACTTCCTGGTGCATTAACACATCAATATCCAGTATAAATTCGAGGCATCAGTAAAGCTTAAAAGGCATAGTGGATGATTTCTGTTTGCAAGTCTTTAGAAACGAATACACTATAAAATACTTAATGGTACTTCAAAGGTAATTTTGGAAAGCAAAAGTCTCGGCATTCATCTGATTAAAAAAAAATTAATGTGGGAAGAACCAAAATATTTTCAGAACAGTTCTTTTTTCTACAATTACTAGGATTTAGCGTGCATAGTATTACCTGCCATTGCTAAAAGGCTTTACAATTGTTTATAATAAATCCCATCCCTCCTGTATGCCAAATCCTGGTCTTTCAATTCCCAACCACAATTATTTTAAGAGATAGAAAACAAGGAATAGATGAACAACTCAAAGCCATAACACTCATGGCTAGGGTTCTTTTACAGACCACAGCACAATGTCTCCAACTTTTAGTTTTGATCACAAAACCATCCACTTCCCTGATCCAACTTACTACAGCACATCTACAGTATGAAAAGAATTTTAGAGTACTGATTTTGGAAACGGTTTGTACTCTGTAAACTTTGAGGCAAACAGCTCAAATCCCCTGACCTGATTCCTCTTCATCAAAATAAAGAAAAAATGTGATGACTATAATGGATTTCTTAGAGCCCCGCAGATGAGGTGCTCAGTAGTTTTGCAGATCTTCACACTCAGTAATCTGAGAATCAAGAACCACAAGCACCCAGTCCTACTGTCACAGAACAGGGCATACAAGAAACTACTTGTCTTATTTAGAACTTATCTAAAACAACTTCTAAGAAGAGTAGCTTCATGTATATTCATCATAGGAACTCAGCTTCAGCAATGGCTTCTTCATTATTCTTTAACTTGATCTTATATTAATACAAGAGGATCGTGGCATTTGTTAGTCATACAACGCAGCAAAAGCAGGCAACATGACATTTTCCTGATAGGCTTCCAAGCACGATTAATAGCAAAGCACGTTTTAGCATCAGTTCATGCATTGTGTTGTATGTGGTTTTCGTGTTTCGAAAGAAAACCAGTCTAAAATTTAAATCAAAAGCACTTATATGATTTTCTACTAGTAAGTAAAGAACTTCTTTTTCCTAAGTTGTGGTTCAGAAGACAACTACAACATATTGGGGGTTGGAACTACATGATCCTTGGGGTCCCTTCCAACCCGGGTGATTCTGTGTGATTCTGTGATATGTCTGGAAATTATTTGGCTACTTCTACATGATTTTTTCTTTTTATGTAATTCAAACAATAGCTTGCCAATATATCTGTAAGTTACTGATCAAGATGAATTAATAAAACAATATGCTGTTTATTTAGTTTATACAGTGAATAATGAAAACCCAAATTCAGCATAGTATTTCCATTGAAATTCAGAAATATCATAGTTCACAATGTCAGCATTTCATGAAAAAAATCCATGGCACATATTTGTAAAAGGTAAAAAAAAACACAATATTTTTTTAAATTAAAAAAAAAAAGTAAATGCAGCACCTAGAAAAAAATAGATCAAGATAACGAACAAACAAGATTTGAAATATCTGTAAACCAAATAGGAATGAATAGTGTCTTAGATATCTATAAACCAAGAAAAGTGTACTGCCTCACATCCTAGAGAGTTGGACTAGATGACCTTTGAAGTTTCCTTCCAACTCTAAAGATTCTTTTTTGAAGATGTAAAATGAGGAAACTAAACCACAGCCAATTGGTATCAGAAAAGAATTAACCCATCTCCAAAGACCTTTCCCAAATGCAATAACACCATTCACACTAATGCACTGCGGGGCCGTGCAGGCACACAAACACTCACCCAATGTATACAGATGTACACAACTGAGCACATAATTTCCCTGAGTGCGGGTCATGCAACAGTTATCTATGCCACCACTCACTTCTTCCTCCAAACCCACATGGAGCCTTATTAAAATTTATGGAGCTCTGTATGGGTGTACATGTCTGCCTGTGTAAATTACTGGCAAGATCAGAACTATAATTATCCTTATTAGCAGCGTCTAGTACATTTTATATGCTAGCAAAATCCACTGTGTATGCTGGCAGTAAAGCGTGGACTTTGCAGTTCTTCAGTCTGGTTCTTTATTTCTTGTAATCCCCCTGAATATTTCAGTATCTTTGAAGCTCAGATACCTCCATCTGATACAACACTAGGTGCAAACAATGAAGTCTGTGTTTTTTTTTGTTTGTTTGTTTGTTTTTTTGTTTTTTTTTTTTTTGTTTTTTTGTTTTCTTATTTTTTTTCCAGTGATTGCTTTCAGGCATATAGCAGTGGATGGACTGAAAACAATAATTTGCTAATACAGGAAAATAGTTGCACTACCAAAAATGTCTACTATTATTAATTTGAAGAGGGAAAAATTAAATTGTTATGTCCTTTTAACAAAAATATCTTCCATACTATTCAAAGCCTTTAATTTTGGTCATCTTAAATGTATTTTTCATTTAAGTCATAAACTATTTTTATGTTTATTATGGCTTATACACAAAATTATATCCAGAAAGCTTTATAGATATTAAAGTATGACATCCTTTACTTCACCACACCCTCACTGTGAGAGCAGTAATTCACTCATAAAGATTGATAGCTGGCATTTGTCTTGAAGTTGTCCAATGATTGCCTGAGAATTAGAATAAAATTATCTTCTCAGAAAAGGACTTAGTTATCCCTGCAGGCCAGGGCTGAGGTTAAGATGAATCACGTCTTGGGAGGATCTCTAGCTTTCAATGAAATTAGTAACTTCCTTGCAAATTAATTTAATTACACCTAACAAAAATCTCTGTTCACAAACCATGCATCTTTGGAGGTCTGAAAAATAGAAGATGCGCTAGTTTACACAATAGGAATCCATATGTTTTCTTCTCTTTCCCATTCCTTTTATATTCCCTACACATAACTTGTACACTGTTTTGGATGACAGGAGAAGGAAAAAGTATTTCTAGAAAAGCAGAAAGAAGTTGTTCTACCACCTCTAAACTAGTTGGAGTTGGAAGACCCACAGTTTGAACAGATCTGTACTGAGTCACACTGGCATTAGACCTAACCAAAAGTCTAGGTTTTTTCTCATAAAGAGAATGAACTAGAGATAATTTTGAAATAATTTGGCTCTGAGCAATGTTTCTTACATGTAAGATTTATGAGAACGATAACAATGACTGGAAATTTTAATTCAAAATTCATTAACAGTCCACAGTAATCACAGTTCTTTTCTACGGACAGCATAAAAGCCAAGTCTGCTTGAGTGAAAAAAGGACCTTCCCCATTTCTGAACTCCACATCTGCAGCAGCACTTGGCATCATCCAAAGAGGATATTTCCAGCTCTACAGCTTCAGTGACTGCAAGTGGTTGATGCCTTCAGTGTAACCTTCCTTTAACTGAACTAAAGGAACATCAATGCGTTTTAAATAAATCTGGACATGGACTCACAGATGGATAAATTGCAGAATTATATACTCATATGCACACATTCTTCAGCATGTTGTGCTCAGAAAAAACATACTTCTTCTGAAGAAATCACTGCTCCTATGCATATGTGATTATCTGGAAAAAATTCAGAAGTACTTGCTCTAAAAGCATGACTTATCAATAACTTAAAATGAAGGTGACCTTCCATTAGGCAACACAGATTTGACAACACAGCTCTGACTGCACCCCATATTTTGCCACCAGTTCAGAACCTCTGCAGCATTTTTCACCATCTTTAAAACAGAGAAGGGATTCGTTTACAGTACACAGGGGAAAACAATTTTGTTTTTGTAAAGGTAGCCTGGTACTTTTTTGCTAACTGTTGGCAGACAATCTCTTTCTTCCCCAGGTGGGATGACTACACAGAGCATGGAGAATGGAGAGGCTCAGGGTGTGGAGACAGAAGCAGACTGGTCTGTGAGCAGAAGGCTGAATCATGAGATGGAGTTGCAGAACCTCAGGAAATCCTTCTCTTGTTTCAGGGCCAGCTTTACTTTAGAAGTAGAACAGCCCCCTTACTTTATTACAATGCTCCCAGGACGTGAAGCACTGACAATACTCAGAGGTGGCACCTAGTCTGATGTTGTTAAATACCTCTGAGAGCTAGTATTTGATTTATAACAATGACTAACCCAATAAAATGGTAAAGCAAGTCAATACGTAGGCTCAGGGATTTCTCCAATTTTTGTTTTCCCGTACTACTTTGATGACGCAGTCATCATAAAGCATTCCAGACATGTCATGCTCAGTGGAAACTATGGAACAACAGAAGCCTCGCATGAATTCTTGCAAAGATCAGGCGGATCTTCTTTAGATCCATGTAAACCCATTTACAAGAGCATATGTTTTTCTTCCTTCCTCCACAGCTTCCTCCTTTCATGTATAGAAAGTGCTTCTACTAAGAAAGACACTTTTCTGTGAAAGTAGTAAATTTCCAGGTGGAGCAAAAAACTTTGAGTTCAAACCCTTGTAAATTGACATTGCTATGCTGATTTATACCCATGGTGAGGTGTCCCTTCATAATTTGTTCCAGGTTGGAATTTTACTATGGAGTAGTACGCGCATTCTTCTAAACCAATGAGAGATACATCCATCTAAAAGGATAGTTTCCATGTAGCTCTATTTTTGATTACTTCAGATATTCTAGGCTATGTCTTGCAACCATCCTATTTATGGGATCAAAAAAAGAAGTAACTCAGATATGTGAATAAAGTTAGTAAAGTCATTGGTCCAGACAGGACACAGGCTGCTAAGTACATGATGATTGATATTGGACACATTTCTTTCTTGGCAGGGAGTTTTGGCTTTCAGCTACATTGTACTGACATAAGGCACATTAAAAGTGAACCCAAATATCTGCTGAAATTCACAGAGATGTTGAAATATTTTCAACTCTGAAGCCAAAGATATGTCAGCTGAGAAAGCTGAAGTCTACCTTCAATTTCTTTTGCTCTAATTTGGGGAAGAAACGCTCAACAAACTTGTCAAGTCTAAGCAAGCTCTTTTACAATCCATTTCTCTATTTTCTTGTGGCAGGAGTCCACCTGCAACAATCTTCAAAAAAGCAATAGAAAGGTCAGTTACTGCATGCATTTGCCAGTTGTGGATACAGTCCCAATGCACAGAAGTGGGTTCAGAACCCTAACCCATATTTCACTTTCTATGGAAGGGAGACAAGACTCAGGCCTATCTTTTGCTGAGGCAAGTGATTTCTAGCTATAGCCTACTTGCTCAAGAGATATATTAAAGGATGGAATTACAGTGATAATTGTTACACAATTTTTTCTTTGTAAATCTTTATAACTTCTCGTTCTCACCTCTTTGAGAATATTTTCTGACCTCAAGTCCCACTCCTAGTGCAACAGTATGCAAATGCTGATCAGAGCCCATGGACAGCTTCACGTACACTGGAGCAATGACGAAGCATTCCTAGATGACATCTTGGAGAAACACAACATTTGTATGGTCTTCATGTAGGTACTTTGTATATTTATTATTGATTTGTCTTAATTAATCAGTTGTACTTTCATTGGCTTCATCTGAGTGTCTTGCATTTTAATTGCTATAGCAAATAGTTTGCTCGGTAAGATTGGAAGGTTTTCTTGACCACAACATGGTTTATATTTTAAAGAGTTATTAATGCAGGTTAAAAAATTAGTTACAGAACAAGTTTTAAATGATGAACACGTTGATTCAATGAAGTTTTCACATAAAAAGTATTTGTTAGGAGAAGCATATAATAATTTTATTTTTTTCTTTATGGATATGCTTTCAGATGTTTTTCAAAGCTCTCAAGTAGACACACAGTACTGTAGCATTGTCACCATTGTCTAGGTGGGCTACAGCTAACTCCCCATGGGTATTCATTAAGCTACCACTGAAAGAAACCCAGCCTTGCAAGGAGAGCTCACCACTGTGTCCTCATACAGTGCTTCAGAGCTGCAAAACCTTGCACTGAGCCTCCAGTTCCAGGTTTACATAATGGCTCTTGCAGGATTATCTTCTCCACACAAATACAGATGCAATTTCTGTTAAGTTATTTTTGAAATATACATCTCAATTTTATCCATGTAAATGTTTCACTTTTTTTTTTTTTTTAATATACATTCTCATTAGGATTTCAAATGAGAGCGAAGAGCTTCATATGTAGAATCTCAACCAAAACACTAGCAAGAGACAACATGTATGAGTACATATACTATTAAGAGATTACTTAGGGGGAAAGCTGAAAATGAGAAATACTTTGTGTAGGAACAGCATGACAATAGTGTTACATTGATCATGTTTTGTTTTGTGGGGTTTTTTTTGTTTGTTTGTTTGTTTTAAAAAAAACTTCAGATTTTCTTGGTTTTCTGAAGACCAACAATTACACATCAGTAAGAGAAAAAAATATTGACCTTACTGTCAAAAACGGGCAGCTAGAGACATGCTCCATAGGATTTCTTAAACTACTGGAAATGTTTCAAGTCACACAATGAGTATGGTGAATGATGAATTAAGACACATAGTAAAAACAATAGGAAATGTGGCACTGAAAATAAGATTTTGAATAGGTGCATAATAATAATAATAATAATAGGTGCTCACGTCAACGGGATCCAGAAGCTGGATTTTGTAAGGCTAAGCTATCAGTTGAAGAAAGCAGAACAAAATGAATATCATACATAGTCTAATGATGACACCCACAATGAATATCTAAAAGTAATCTTCAAGCAAGGAGCTCTTTTGAACTTCCTTTAACTACTCAATCTGAGCTGAACGGTAAAGGTGATCTTTTGCGAGAGCAATGTATTTTTCTAAATCTGCACTTTGTACTAACACAGGAATAGACAGCATAGGTCACTGGGACTTCAGAAGTCTATTCTGCTCAAATCCATTTTGTTGAAAGTGATGAGGTTTCTCAAAGCCAACTTAACAATTTAGGCCAGCTGAAGACTTTTGTCTTAGGACAAGTTATGTATGCAAAGCACTTAAGTAGCCTATTCGAGTTAACTGACAATGTAGACTGGCATAATTCAAAGATTAAATGTAAGCTTTGCCCTGTTCAGAACAGACATCTCAGACAGACATAGACATGTCTGAATTGAGCCAACAGGTCACAAATTATTTTTTAGTGAGAATGAAGAGAACGACTTTTTTTCTTCAGACAAGAGAAAGTATTTTTTGGGACCTTATAATTTTTCTGCAGAAAAGTTCAATTTGAACAAAATGGTATTTCCCTGAAAAAAAAAATAAATAAATAAATAAATAAATGGTAGCCTTCCATCTGTAGTTTCACTCCAATCATTTCATGCAAAAATGAAACCAATATATGAGTAAATGCTAATGTATAGCCTCAGGTCTTGATCAACTCAGACTTAAATACAATGAGATGACAATTTGTCGTAGGCAGTAAAACATTTCCGAAGTTGCATGAATCATCCTGCACACCTGGCAGCCCAGAAGACAGACTGAGCTAACATAGCAAGGCGTTCAGAGTGGATTTCATCACTTTACTGCTTTTTCTGGTTACATCTCATCACTTTACCTGTCTTTTCCATCTCCTTTTAGGATTGAAAAATGGAGCTCTTTGCTAAGATGTACAGCTAAGCTGTCCCTTAAAATACATGCAGAGTCAATTGATAAGGAAAACCACAGTTAACTCAATCCGCATTTCAAGATATGAGATCTTTTATAGATAATCGCTGAGCCTCACAAACCCACCTCATCAGTGGCCTCATTATCCATACTGAGAAATTAGAAATTGAAAAGAAAAAAAAAGCAAGTTTACAGCTAGTTAAGATTTTTTCCATGATGGTATAAAATTGTTTAGTTGGATTTCAAGCCATCAGCTCCAGTTGCTGAAGCACTTGGAAGCCAGCATACAAGAATTGAGTCAGACTCTCAGATCTCCCACACGTTTCTTGCCTACCAACAACCCCAATGCAGGTATCACACAGATTTTCCGTTCTATGTAATTAAGCTCCCTTTCTCTCCACCTAAACAACAGCACCACTTCTGCCACAATGGCTCCTTCAGTCTGTACGTTGCCTTCTCCTGAGCAAGGTGAGTGAAATCCAGATCACGAATATTTCAGGATCATGTTTAATTTGATGACAGTCCATACACACTAGGAAGCTGAAATACTGATTTCATATCACAAGATGCCAAGAATGTAAGGGCAGTTTAGAATGAGGACATGAAAGAGAAGTTCTGATGAAATCAATCAATAAAAAAAGACAACTAGCTGAGTTAGGGGATAGTTTGTCCCATTACCAAGACTTGGAACGATGCAAACCTTTTGAAATACACTTATGCTGACATGAATTTACTGCTCTTCTGCCCTTGTCTCTCCCTTTCAATGCAGATATTGCTGGATAGTGACTCAGTTTAAATTACAAGTTTCAACATGAGGATGACTCTGCACAAAGAAGACAATGAAGAAATTAAGCTACCTCCAGTCATTAGACAGTATTTAGTTGTACTGACTCTATGTTCCTTTCCTAACAAGCAACCCAAGGCTAGATGCATGTCCCAGCATGTCACCACAATACAGAGGACTTTCTGAGGTCACTGCTGAGCTATGTTGGTCCTGCAATTTCCACCCCCCGCTCCCCCCCCCAGCGCAGAACTTGACTTAGGATATGCGGAAGTAGAACCAACCACTAACTCCTGCCAGCCTTTGAAGTCAGAGCTCCAGGAGGGCTGGGGTGAGGGATCTTGCCAGAAAACAGCAGGCCTATGTATGCTCTATCCCTCCCAACTCCCTCTATCACACACTCCTAGGCTCCTAAGAAATGAAGTAGGATGAAGACAGTTTGCTCATCCCTCCCTATAATTTCCCTAGCTGTCCGCTGCTCCAAACACCTCCCTGTTTTCTAGCTGTTTTTTAGAAAAGCTGATTTTTATCTCAGAGCATCTCTTTTCACAGTACAGGCTATATAGAAATACAAAAAACATTCCAAATAGTTGTCCCTACAGCTTTCTATCCAACCCCTATTTCACATGCTTCTTCCCAAGTTGTTTCCTTGATCTAATGGAATTTGAGGAAAAAGAAACAGCAGAATAAGAGTAGCAAGACAAAATAATAATAATAATAAAATTAAATTAAAAGATCATCTTCTTCAACACCTCTTTGGTTACTGTGATGATAATTTTACGAAAAAAAATATACACTGCAAGTAATTTCACTTTTCTGCTTTGCCAGTATGATCTCATATGCTTTCTGGCCACAGACTCACTCAGATCAGGGCTGGAAGGGCAAAGAAAAAAAAGTCTTTTTTCTTTGTTTCAACTGAGCCATTTCACATTTCCCTCCCGCCATTCCCAGAGTGCAACCATGAGCCTGATGTGAATGAAGCAAGTCACAAATTCAACCATAAATATTTCACCAATCCAAATGCAATTTCATTAGCCACATATAAAAAGATGATGTATGTCAGCCTGCTCATTCATACTCTAGCTTGCAGCTAATCACTACCAATCAGAGTGATCAGATTCACACATTACAGAGCTTTCTCAGATTTATATTGAAGAGGACTTGGATTTCAGCATGCAGAACAGTACATATATGCTCATATGCAGGGCACGGTGGGCCATATGGGCTCACAGGACAAAGAACACTGAAGCTGCAAGGTAAACTTCAAAAAGAACAAATTGATTCCTGATGCCATCTTTCCCTCCTCAACTAGTGAAGGAACCAGAAAAAAAAAAGCAGTGCAACTCTTTCACATGATAAGTGAAACAATGACATGACATTAGCCAATGTTACCATATATTCTACGTAAAAATTATTTCTTTTTGATAAATCTCTTGTAAGGCTTTGATCTTCAGGTCTCAGGAGTCATATTACAGAGGAATTTACTGTATTTAATTTAGAAATCATCTGAAAAGGTCTACCACATCCATTTCTCTCTGCACCTCTATGAAGGGGGATCTCACAACGAAGGAGGTAGAGACAAGTGAACTTTATTTATGATCTGCATACAATTATTTAATAAACATTTTAAATATATATATCAAAGTAGAAAGAAATAAATTTTATTACTTTAAGCTGCTACCATATATAACAAAAACATAATTAGAACTTTACAAGTTGTGTTTTTTTTTTTCTTTTGTATCCTATTAAATTTTACATCTCTTCTACCCATAGTAACTTCTATCCTTAGTAACCAAAAATGTGGTTATTTCAAATGCATACCCTTTGTATCAAGTAGAGAATTAATAGCATTGAAAGGCAACTGCCCACCATTTCTCTGTTGTCTGTGGGAGATGAGCTAAGAAAACTGGCTCAGACAAGGTGGTCACATTTTTGCCTGTTATCTAGGCGAGATGAGCTTCAAATTTCCAGCATTACTTTAAAAAAAAAAAAAAAAAGATATCTAAGAAACTGCACTGGTAATCTAGGAGACCCAATTTAAGTGTTGTAGATACTGTATATAAACTTGGACAAGTTCGCTGGAAAGGAAATTCATGATGCCAACCATAAAATACTACCCATAAATTTGGTATGTTAAACAATACATCTGGATGAAGAGTAAGCTGGTGGAGAATAACAACATGTGAGGAGAATGGAATCCTCTAGTCTACTGGGGAGGAAAGATAAGACTCCAGGATTTTGTTTTAAAAGTGCTCTTTCAGTTCATTTCCAACTTATGAACAAATATCTTTTAAGAACACTTCATTTGGTCTCCAGGGTTTGCCTGTGGGAAAAAAAGCATCTAAAGAAAATATCACCCTTACAGCAATATTTCATTCCATGAAAATCATTTAGGTGAGAGATTAGCTAAGCTGGAATAAGAGAAGATTGGGAATCATTTATTTCCTCTGAAACACCCTCATATTGTAGAGAAAAGCATTCTCATGCTTGACTAGAAATATCCTAGACCTGGATACAGATTAATATGCTGTAACTGGAACTTACTTAGGTACCATTATGTGTTAATTTACACCATCTTGCCAATATGCCTTTTGTGATTCTTATGTCCTTATTGAACCAATTGCAAAATATTGCACCAATGTTGAAGCCAATTGCAAAATTGACTCTTTCTGAGAGTTTAGGAGATATTACTGAACACGTGAACTGCCTATTGCATTAAGTAAGTCTCCCCCTATGAAAAGCATTGAATGCTCTTAGTTGTACATAGAAAGAGGAACACCAACTAAACATTTGTAATCAGGTGTATAAGTAACAGCAACAGAGCTGTTCAACTGCAGCCCCTCTGATCATTTACATTCTCTTACCAATTACTAGGAAAAGGAATGTAACATAGCATATATTTTACATCTGTGGGGCATGAATTTGATATTTCTTCATCTCCAGGAAGGAAAAAAAACAGACAACTAGAACAAATGTCAAATTTCCAAACTTAATTACACCGTATGCCCCAAGCTCTTTCAAGTTAAGCACAATGTTCATTTATGGGTTTCACTCTTAGATCAAGACAAAAATAAAAATAGTCATTAAACAGAGAAAACCTGGACGTTTCTGATGTGAAACATGGTGAAGGCTCACTTCCAGCTTTTCTTTTTAAATTTGTATCCAGAAACCATAGATGAATTTAGCTTTCAGCAAATTAGCAACTTCTAGTGGGAAAAGAGCCTGTCTGAAACACAGATACTTCTCAGAACAGAGCAAACTGATCATCATTGCCATGGACGCAAGTTCCTTGATTCTTAAGGAAAGCTATGAATGGCCTAGCACAATTGCTGAGGACTTACAGGAGGATGTAAGTGAAGCACAATGAAGCATAATGAGGACAGGAGGTATCCTCTTATACATGCTTGAGCCCCAGGGGGAGCTCGGAGCAAACAATCCCATGGATAAGCAAAAGAAATCAGATGGATAACTTCCAGGTTGCCAAGAGACTACCCAGATGTGCTACCTATTTAGCAGCTCATTAACAAATAGAGATTAATTAGAAAAAGAGGTGTTTTTTTTCCACACTAAAGCCACCTAATAGATCTCACAGAAGACCAAACCCAAGGGGAGCATGAACTCTTCACGTGAAACACAATCCTAAAAGTATTCCTTGTACTCCATAGCCCACATACAGGTCCTAGCAGCCTGACAAGCCTCCTCCTAAAATCTAGAGGAGCACTTCTGCAGCCCCCAGCAGCACCCCCTGCATACTCCCTCTCTGACCAGAGCAGCATAACCAAGACTATCACATCCCTCCTTCCTCAGAGGTAAGCAGTAACAGCGATACCACCAACCACAAATACCCCACTAACAACTTAGACCAGATCCCACCCTCCAAAAAATCCTCACCTCATACACCAGCACAAGACTGCTCAGATCAACAGTTGCCATTTGTATTATCAAGCTAGTCACATAATTATTTTTTTGAAGTTATGTGAGTCAAGTCCCAAAAGTAAGGAGGCCTCCTTTGACTTACCCAAACCTTTCACCGTAGGAGATGTCAGGACTCCCTCCTGAATTATCACAACTCAGCTCAGACAACTCCTAGCAGGCACCCAGCGTCACTGAATTAGGCACTAATAAAGCATCATCTGCACTCACCTTTCCCAGGCTGCAGAAGCTTTCCTGATATCGACTAAACCTGCTAATGACCTCCTGCTAACGATGTCTGCCAATGACCCCTGGAGATATAAGCTAATGATATCTACAAACGAACTGCAATTGAACTGCATCTTCAGCTCATTAAAGGCTAAAGTCCACTAACTTTACTGCCCTTAAATAAGCATTGGTCTGCCTGCTTTCCTAGGTATTAGCAGGAGAACTTGCAGAACAAAAGCATTTTGCATAAGAAGGCAACAGGAGTTACCTGTAGATTAAACGTAAGGTTAGCCTTTCCCACCTACCTTGCTCTCCGGAAGTTCCTTAGGAGGTTCCTTACGTAAGGAAAACATCCCTGGATTTACCCAGGGAAAGAGAAGCCCCACTTTGATCTGTTTTTCTGTTTTCTATCAAACATGTCTTGTGAGATGCTTAGAGATGTCTCTCTTTGTATCAACTTAGATTATCTAACTGAGGATAATATCTTGTCAAAAAGTATATGGTGTTATCTGAACTTTACATGCAATCAGTAACAAATCTTGGACCATCACATGAAGGAAGCAGGACCTATATGGTGGTGAGGAATTGTTCTGATGGAGCCTTTTTTTTGTTAGTATTTAGCATTCTAGAGAGAACCCTTATGAACTATGATCAGACTTTTTAATCATTACAAGGAGAATTTATATTAAGACTGAAAGTCAGTGGAATAGTGAGAAGAGCCAATATAGTACTATTGAACTGAAAGCTTATCAAAAAGCTACCCCTAGTTTTGGAGGCATCATCTGCAGAGCTCAAGGAGCAGAAGCCTCCAAAATCAACTTCAGTGAGCAGAAGAATAAATCTGTTCTGCACAAGGTACCCACACTCTGAGAACCTGTGCTTTGCTAATCAATCAACAATCAGATGTGCAAGGACAAGGCTTTTATTTCCCTTTCTTCCTCCTTGCCACCAAACGTACAGCCTAACTGCGTAACTATTTAATTACAGCATTATAAGAAATGTTATTCATGGAAATATTATTTCAGTAAGAAAGGTCACTGAGATACATTCACAAGGTATCATAGGAAGAGGCTATTATGGAGAAAAATATAAAACAACAAAAACAAAACTTTAAAGTATTATAGAATTATTTAATTTTTATGAATTCACAGCATTAAAAACATCTGGAAATGAAAGTTTTCCTTGCACTTGTTCTCTAAGTTCTGCTTTTTTCATTGACTTTGCCCTGTGCTTTTCTAATCCTAATCAGCCGGGTGATTGAGACTCCTTCTTAACTTTCTCCTAACAAGAAAATGAGATTACAGGGGGCTCTATTCCCCAAAAACAAACATGGCTGGCTAGTCACATAGATAGGATATTAATAAAAAGGGAGCAGTGGTGTTTATTTGAAAGTGCATCAGGAGGTGGGAGGGAAGAAACCCAGAGAGCCCTGAAAACAGATATTTACTGTGCTTGCCTGACATAAACAATCCCGCAGCCCTGCCCTACACCACTATACAGCTAATATTGCTTGATTATCTATGTACCACCACAACCTCAGCCTCCCAAGATCTGAAATCGAGTTTTCTATTCTTAGCTCGTGGTAGTTTAAGCTCATTATGGAGGTGCCTGTGTTCCATAGCACAAGAGATAAAGGAAGCAATATAACTTTAATGAACAGCTGACAGAGCAACCACAGCAGGCTCTGTAGACAAAAGAAAAAAAAAAATCTTTTCTCAGATGTTGTCTTGATTTCTATCCCACAGGTTTAAATAGTTAGGGCTGTCTGTATGTTTTATGAAGATGTTCATATACACATACTTAATGGAAGCAAACACAGTATGTTATAATATAATTATAATAAGAGCAGGTAGCCTGGAAGGTACAAACACCCAAATTATGGAACAGAGAGAAAAGAAAGGTATTAATCTAGATCCAGGATAAATAATGGTAAATCATTTAAAATATTACTTAGCTTAAACTAGGAAGCCATAGAGGTTTCCTTTTACATAAATAAATGTCTTAAGTGTCTCACATAGAGTGAAGAAAATGGATGGATGCAGATGTAACTGCCAGAAGCAATAAGTGGAGGAATAACTGCAAAGCACTCTGCATTCTTTCTGATAAATGTTTGTATGCCCCAGCGTATTGATTGGGTGTTGCTTTTCTTTCACTGCCGTTCATTAAGGTCCTAATTAAATCATGTGGCCAAATCCTGCAGCCCCTCAGAGGCAATGGTTGCAATTGCTAAGCAAAGAGTTCAAGGAGAATATGAGGTAGGCAGAAAGTGCATGTTTGGAGCTACAGATCAAGAGAAACATCATCTTCTGGCAATGATGCCAACCCAAACTAACACCTTACAAAAAGATCATATGGATCCCACCTGCATCCAGGGCTCCTCCTGCTGTAAGCTGCAGAAAAGCATTCACCTCCGGCATATGAATTCCCATCTTATAAAATACTCACACAAACATGTTCAGGAGCTAGTGCAAATAGCCAAAATTTGGTCTGTGTTTAAATAACATTGGAAATTATGTTGTCCAGTAGCTTCAAAACAAAACAGTTTTTCATTTACTTATTTTTCCATAAAACAATATTTTTTTCTGTGTTTCTCACATAGTTCTCAGTTTAGCTTTAGCACACGCTCCTCATTCTTTCCAATGAGGAAAACAAAAAGGAAGGGTGAGAAAACAACTCCTTAGGATAAAGGAAAGAAAAAAAATCAACATTTCATCTACTGGGTTTATGATTTCAAAGTAAAAGGAATATCATTTTGAAGATATCTCTCTGAAGAAAACTATAACATTGGTACATAATTAAAATTCAGAAAGTGTTTAAACATAATATTGTAGCAGCTTAAAACCTTCTGCCAACAACTACCTATGGAACAGCTCTGAACATCTCTGCCTGGTCAGAAAGTGTCCTGGTTAAATTGGTGGGAAACATTTCCCATTTCATTTGAGAGAAGGACTGCCATGTGATAGTAAATAGATAACTAATTTTGTAGCATCTGGTAATTATCAGAGCACAAATTTGGAGTGCATTTATTATCAGTCAGGTAACAAAATTATCTAATTATTTAACTGTATATAATGAAAATAATATAATTATCTAATTGTATAAAATCAGGTATTTAAATTAATTTCAACATATTTCTGGACAATAGTATGCTAGAGGCAGTAAAGTCTCATCATTTGTCTGAAGTGTTTTCTGTTCTTCCTTTTAAATATCTGAGACAAACATTCTCCAGAATGACAACAAAGTTGTTTTTGAAATCTCCTGCTCTGTGTTGGAAAAGTTACAATGCCAGCTATTCTGTTCACTCACATTCCTTATCTGAGTAGGGAATTTCAGGGGTGTCGGTAGAAATACTGGCTTAGTCCACAAAGACTTAGGTTAACATACTGAGGATGACACCTGAAGACTTTTCAAAGAGCTGACATTAACTTTTTAGAACTGTATTTTCTTCTGTCTAGACTGACATTGAAGATTCAGTTGGGGAAGGGAGAGGAATAGGGTAAAAAACAGCAAGAAAATTATAACAGAATCCAGTTTATCATTTTGGCCTAGCCAATAAGACTTTCCTTATCATCTGCAGCACTAAGCATAATTCCAAAGGCTTTATTTCTGCCATTCTGTGAATTGAGACAATGAGATGAACCCATAAAAACAAAAGTGTGGACAGTCTTCTTTCATTACCTGTCATCCACTCAGTGCTCTGATATCTGAGAAACACAAAAAACTATTTCCACATAATAGAAGAGATGTAAACTTCATTCTCTGGTACATGACCTGGACATTGCTGTGTTTGGCATTGGATAGTTTTCCAGGGAGCTGCTGTGCAGCTGTTGCACTGCAGGAATGGGTATATATTGTTGTTCGCCAACCCATCTCTCCTCCCCCCCTTTATTTCAACTCTGGAGAAAGTCAGAGGATACCAGCAAGAACAAGAGTGACCACACTGCTTGGTTCTTTTAGCCTCCTAGGAAGAGCTCTGTCATACCTACTGCAGAAGGACAATCTTTAACACTGCTTACAAATACAGCAGCCAAAGATAGTAGAGGTTACAAGCAGTGTATGGAAGGAATACAAGCAGGAATGCAGAGATAAAAGACAGATGCAGGAACCTACCGTGATTCTCATGCGCTGGTCCAAAAGAGAGATCCTGAGCTGCTGAATTCCTCTATTTCAGAAAGTGATCTGATGGAAGAGCTTTTCTTCAGTATCAGTTACAGCACAAGTCTGCTTCATATTGCTGTACCTTTGCTTTCAAGTTTTCAGAGATATTCATCTCAGGGGTTTTCCTTTGTCCTTGAGACACAGTCAGGCCCTGGCTGGACAGTCAGTTCAGGCAAAGCTTGTGAAAGTTTTCTTCTTTGAACAGGAATGAAGGACAAATCAGTTGATTTCTTACTTTCTCTTTGGGTTAGAGATTTCCTGATAAGACCATCACAGTAATAAGAGCTTGCACACGGATGACTCAGCCCTGCACTGGAGTCACTCATTGCTTTGGTCAAATGTGTTCACAAATAACCTTGCAGAGGTACATGGTGAATTTGCTCCAACTCAGTCCTTGATCCCACTCTATGCTTACTCACACAAATGAGGAAAAATCTAGATACAGGTAAGAACAGAATCCAAGTTCCTCTTCATGGCCCAGCTCAAATCTCATGCTCCCAAGCAAATTCACATTTGATTTTTTCTGAGTATTAGTGTGTCTGGTCCAAATTTTGTGCCTTCCCCTTAAAGTAACCTCTGTTGGGGTAATCAGACTGCATTTGCAAGCCATAAGGAAGGTCAGTGACACATACTTAAAAAGCTATTTTTGAATGTCTGGCTCCAGACTTTTATCTCTTGAAATTCCCTTCATGGCTTTCTATGGCTCCAATCAAACTCCCATCGATTTCCTCAAGAATTGTATTGAGACTTCTGTGGTGCCTGCCAAAATAAAAAAGCAGAATGTAGTCAAATGTATGCATTCAGGGGAGATTCAATAAAACCTGTTTAGATGAAAATGTGGTTCTACTCCGAAGATTGTGTCTGTCAGTTGGATTGTACCTTTCCGTGGTTGACTCTTAATCACTTTCTTATCATCAATGCCAAGTTTAATATCTTAAAATTTGGATTTTTTTTCCTGAGTTATAGTTCTCCAAAATCAATCTGGGATTAGGACAGGAAGCTTGGTCTTGTGGTTGAGACAACAGAGTAGCATTCACTTCCATTTCTGCCACAGACACCCACCACTACCTTCCACAAGTATATCGAGGGAGTGACTTTCAAAGGCATTCTGTTTTGGCCTGACTCTGCTCCCTAAGAAGCAGGTCAGGTCTAATAGCCTCAATCTTTATTGAGTTCTCTGGAATGACATCAGGCTGGGAAAGGAGCAAGGATACACCATAACTGCTATTCTATTCCCAACTTTATCAAGCCAAGGAAGTTTATAAACATAAGAATTGAGCTTGTTAGTTCTTTGATGGCTATGTGGCCTGAATTTCTTACAGTATGTTATTTAATAAACCATCATCATACTGAAATCAAATAAATAATTCAGTCTGATCTAAAAATATAATCTAGCTCATACGTTTCCTTCTACACTGGGAGTAAAAAATGCTTTTTCTCATAATATGATGAAATACACAGCTGCTAAATAAGTTCCAATTTTCCAGACATACATGCATTTTAGTATAATATTAAGAAGAAAATATACCCTAACTATATCCAGCAGTAATTTAAGATATGACTTTGGGCAAATCACTGCTCTTCTTAGCAAATCCATTTTCTTCCTTCCCTCTTTCCCAGTTTCATCCAGATAGCTGCAAGCACTCTGGGGTAGTGACTGCCTTTCCCTTATTGTTCCTGCCAGGCTTCCCAGTGTGGTCCCTCATCTTGAAATGAGTTTCCAGATGCAATTGTGATGCAAACAAAGGATGTATTCTACATAAAGCAATTAAAGGAAAATCTAATATCTGGAAATATTTCTACTTGCCTGAGAGTATCATGGACACTAAAAAAAAATGGACTTACTTCTGTTATAACCAACTTGGAGGAAATCCATTTAAAAAAATGTGATGTCCTTTTCTGTTTTAAGTTTACTAAGAATTGGAACTAAACACATGCCTCATGAAGAAATCCCTTTCTCCCTCCAGCTATCACACTGAACTGAAATAAAACAGATGTGCTCAAACAAAAAAAATCTGTGCTTACTTGTTATGTTTTTCCTCACCCTTATTACCAACACATATGATTTGCACCAATAAAGGTAAAAGCAAGGAAGCAACGAGTATTCTTCAGAAGTTTCCCATTGCTTTATTCTGCCAGTACCTGCTGTGATTCCATTCCTATAAGTAATGGGTTTCTCGTGTTATATTGTCGGATCCCAACTGCATAAAAGGCAAACTCAAAACTCAGGCATTCTTAAGAGATTAAAAACCAACAACAACAAAAATAACCAACACTAAAAACCCTAAGATCCCCTAAAAAACCAAAACCCCCAAATCAAATACAAAAACATACAAATTCACATAGAGATGAATATTTATTGCATGAAGACAAAAAAATGCACTCCTTAAAAAAAATACCTGTTTTGATACAGATATATAAAGTACTGTTTAAAGCTTCATTCAAATACCCTTTCAGAAATAAGTTTTCAGGATGGAGTTTCATAGTTTCACCGTTACATTAAGAAAAATAAGTTGTTTGTAGAACACTACACAGTTCATAAGTTACCAGTTATAAACTAATCCTTGATATCCAGTCCAAATCCTAAGGGAGGCTTCAAGGCAGCCACTTCTTTTTGGCAATACAGTGATGAAAGATATATTGCTGAAAACCATAAAGCCTTGGGAAAAAATTTAGCAAACTATCTAAGCAGGAATGAAATGTTGAGAGCTTGGCTCATCAGCTGGAGCTTTCTGGAGAAGGAAGAGCTACATATATTTTTGTACAGGTTAACTATGTAGTCTTGAAAACAAAGAAAAATGCTGCATGCAAAGTGTTTTAAAATCTTCTTGTCTTTCACGGGGTGTTGCTTTCCAGCGGTGTGAGAGTAAGAATTAGGAATAAAAGAAAAGCAAACTGCCTTTTTAAAGTTGTTTGTGGACGCTATTTTTTCAAGTGAAGGTTGCATTCAGAAAACATGTGCTTACAGATTTCCAGGAATTTCATTAGAGGAGGTCACCAGTAGCTGGAAAAATGATACACAAAGAATATGTATGTGACACTGTGCTCACTGCCCCTCACAGCACTAATCTATGCCAGTGAACACAGAGGAAGTTTGCTCTTCCAGAGCACAGAGGATTGCACTAGAACAAGCTGCCACTTCCCTCATTTCTTATCAAGGCAGATCTCTGGACAAAATAAAGCCTGCAGGATTTAGTGATGCAGCAAGTTGCTCCCTCAGCATCAACTGTAGAAAAGCCATAGCATTTTAATGAGAACATTTCATTGTATGTGGCTTCATCACAAGTCATTTTATAAACCAGTAAGGCTCTCCCAGACATAAAGGACAATAGTAAACAAGGTTTTCTAAATCTTTTGTACTAGATGAAGAAGGCTTAATTACCATCTCTGATGTTAGGAAAGTAACTCCTTGAAAAGTCCCATTTCATACAGTCGAGGCCACAGATTCAGTAGGACCTGAGTCAGCTTGTGCCTCTTATTTTTCCCAAACCTTTGTGCATCCATTTAGTGGCACCACAAAGCCCTGGTGCCCAGTGGTTTGTCCTGCAGCAGAGGGGCAGCAGTGGTATTGGCACTAATGCAGTGTCTGGTACATGGTGCAGTGTCTGTACCTCCAGTGCGGCCCTTAGGTGTGCTGGGATCTCCTTGCCTGGTCATGTCCCACCATGGAAAAGGCTAACTGCAGCTGGCTGAGCTGGGACCTTATTTCTGCGCAGAACAAGCCAAACTGATGTGCTCTTCATGAGGATGTCCTCACTGTGGCTGTGTTATAATACAAAATGGCCAGATAACCGAGACTCATGCTTTGGCTTCAAATATAAACATTGGAAGTGACATGATAATTTTGTCATGTCAGCACCTCAGCTGGGCATCAGAAGAAACCAAAATCCTGAAACTGTGCAGCTTCAGAAGCTGGAGATCCTGGAGAGAGATCTAAAGTTTATAGCAGAATGGGTTGTGTACACAACTTACTTATACAAGATGATTTATTTTTAATTTCAGACTAATTCTTGGAAAGCCTTCAGAAAGCATTTGATATTTTTGGCAAAATCCTGGTCCCACTGAAGTCAATAACAAATAGCCCATGACTTCAATGAGACCATGTTTTAAGGCTTTATTCCTCTCATCTCAATACAATAGCACTTCTAACAATTGCAGTAACAACTTCTGGTTGCAATGTCTCTGAAAGGAGACATTATTAACAGAAGAATCTTCTTAGTGGGTTCATCAAATGATTGTGCTGAAGAAAGTTTGATATTATTCAGTGGCCACATACTTCTGAAGGCATACTCAGTGGCAGTTGGAAGCATGTGTTTTTCATAAATTTCTCATTCAGAAACAAAGACTGACAGTAAAACCCCAAAGCTTTGATATTTATTTAAATTGCTAAATGGTTGCACTGGAGAGTACATTTCAATTAATGTGTCACAGTGCATCACAGTTGTTTTAAAGTTTGCCGACTCAACTGACTCTTTAGGTCCATCTAAGTAGTTGAGGTTTGCTCTAAGTTTCTTAGATAGAAAACAGTTTGCTTCAGTGAGTGCTCTCCTACTAGTCAAGATATTTTTTAGGTCAAAGTGAACTTGGATCCAGAATACACTATAACATTAGCATTATTTCCACCCTATTACCTATCTCAAAGCTATGCTATAATTCCTTCTTGGGTTTTATGTTAGCACTATATTCCAGTAAAGCCCTTTCGTAAGAATTTATAGAGATTATCTACTAACCAAACACAACTTTGCCCATTTGTGCATTACCTCTTTTGTTTCTTATGTACTCTGCTGCCGCCTCTAGGACAACATTATAAAAATTGATTTTGCTCTATGGCAAGAGGTGAAAGTTACTTCCATACCTCAAGTAATACTGTTGGAGAAATATGAGACAATCCTCTCTGCACTTTCTGTTAATTTTGAAAACTCAAATGAAAAATGGAGAGCAAATATGTTCAGTTAATGAAAATCAGATCTTCCCAGCAAAGACACAACAATTTCAATTCATTGCCTTTTCTAGGTTTTTCTATTCTAGTGACTTTGGGGGCAAATAAGAAAAATCTCTTTTAAACTTAGCTAGCTTTCAATATTTCAACAGATCCAAGAGTTGGGTAGATTAGTGTGTATAAAATGCCAACTAAATGTCAGAGTTTGCCTGTGAGCTGGGAACCAGATAATGTACTCTGGTTCTAAACCCTTCACTCTTCTAGGAATACATCAAAATGCATTGACCAGTTCACATCCCAAAGGGTGCTTATTCATGAAGAGATTACAGCATATTTCCTGACATTGATCGTACTGGGTTGAGGGCTGGGAATCTCGGAGAGGAAGAATGGTTGTACTTGAGCAAGAGGAAAGCTGTGTGTGTCATCCCACACTCCTGTCACCAGCCTGCACAGGTGACCTGGAGCAGATCCCGATGGGCAGTGATCACTGGCTAGCATGTGCCTTTGCCAGCATATCTTTCATAATTCTCAGTAGACCTAAGAAAATTGGATAAACAGTAAGATAAAGCTATAAAAAGGTCAATTTGGACTTGGAATTAACAAGCAAAGAGCTCATGCTACCCAACGCAACTCTCATTTCCCTGTAGTATTTAAATAAAACTAATTAAAAAAATAATAAAAAATAATAACTGTGAGAAAAGCCCCTTTCGGTTTGCGAGAGTGTCACCTCCATGGCTCAATGGGCTACAAAAGAACTTCACTCACCTGCCTGGTTGCTCTAGACTAGCAGGATTTTGCCTTCCTGTTATAGTGTATCATTAGGCAAATAATAAGCAAAAAATGATTAAGAAGGAGAACTACAACAACAACAACAAAAACAAACACAAACCTTGCTTACTGTATTTTGAAGATGTCTTATTTAGAACAAATACGCAATATCCACAGTCAAATGTAAATTGATGCTCCAGTCTCTATTCCTCCAAAGTCAGAGCCAGAAACAGCTTCTGCCTAATTTCATTACCATATTAATACTATATTGACTATATTGACTCCTCTGCAAAAAAATGCCCACTAATTAGTAAAATTGACTAAAACAGAAAGATATGTATACACAGGTTCCCTCATCTACTTGTGCTTCACCTGCCCGCCTTTTTTGCCCTTCAGATGCTGATGTTTTCTTGATTCAAGCTCATCTTATCTCCTCCAGTGCTGCTTGCAGCCTTTATGACCTTCTGTCTGGACTTCCAAATGTACCTGAGCCTCTCCAGTATTCCTCTTATCTGATGTACATGTCACTGCCTTTTCTGTTTATTAGATGGTGAGATAAATATTTTTTCAGTTGTTAATCTTGAGAAGTGACCAGTATGTTAGTTGACTCGCAATGAGACCATGGCCAAAGCGTATTGGAATCTATGAGAACTACTGCTTGGTCTCTACTGGGGTTTACATGAGTTACTTACAGACTCACAAGGCTACCATGCTTTGCCCATGTGGGAAATATGGCAAAATAATGACAAATCAACACAAAATGAAGATCTGAGTGAAGACAGTGAGCATTTGGCTGTTGACTTTGCTTATGCCAGAATCTCACTCTGCTCAAATTTTTATAAGCAAAGTCTGCTTTCCTTGTACAGAAAGCAGAATTACTGAGGCACTGCTGCAGCCAGCTTCTCCCAAAGGAAAACAAGTGGCTTATTGAATCCTACTTCCTTCTACATTAAAAACAGAAACATGCATAAATCATGTTAACTGAAAAAGTGCACGACACCTTCAAGCCTTTTTCACTGTTATCCAACAAATATTTCCTATATACTTTGCTCTTATTGAGAAATGCTAAAACTCTTCATTTAAAACTGAATAAATAAACTGCAACCATCGCAAAATGATTATGGATAGCTATGCCAGAACTCAGTGTTTTGCAACCACTCCACAACAAAAGATTACTTATGGGCTGTTTTCTTTGCTTATTCGTTATTATTTTGAAGGAGGGAATAATTTCTGAAGTCATATGGAAAAATTTTGATTAAAAGTATATTTATACAAATGAGTATTTTCCCAAATAACGATGCCTTCTGAATAGGGGTGAGTCCATTTTGGTTTGGATGTTTTATTTATTTATTTTACAACTAGGGATTGTTCAGTTTTCCCATTACACTAAATAGTGATATATGAGCAGTATGAAAAATGAAAGCTGGCAGAAGCAGTTGAAGAAAAAGAAATCTCCATAGGAGCCTGGAAACAAAACTACAATTGCTGTGAGTGATGAATGCAGAACAGCATTCTTTTCGAATATGAGCCTTTGAAAAATGAATATTTGAGAAGAACATCTTAAAATGCTTCATGCATGAAATATACATTTTCTCTTATTTAAAAATTATTAAAAAATCTAAGCTTTAGGCATCTTACACTTTTACCTACTCATGGGAATTATTAGTATTATTCCATTTTTATGCAAAGACTTTAAAGAAAGCTAATATTATAGCAAGAGAAATGCAGAACAAAAAGGAAGTCACCTCCAGTTCTATCCCCAAATCTCCCACAGGAAAGAGCAACCCAATGGTCTCTTTCAAGATGCAAAGATAGAAAGAGGTATTAACAAGCACAGGAGGCAAACAGGAGCCAGGATTCTTCGGTCAGATTTTGTATGTTCATTTTTGAAATGGGAATAGAAACAACTTGCATCCCCTGAGCATTGCTAAAGACTTAATTATGTGTTTTTTTTATGATGCTTCAATTATACTTGCATGGAACGATAACTGCATATTGCCTCACACACACAATTATTCATTTGTAGTCTAGTAACACATCCAGTGTCGTCTTATCCTCTGAGAAATGATAGGCCCCACCCTACAGAGATTACAATAATAATAATAATTCATTATTGTTAAAAAGTAAGATAATCATATCTACCAGATGGGCAATTTGTAGGAAGCTATTTGTTGCTTTTGCTACAAGAATGCTTTCATTTGTACATACATAAATGCTAGTTTGTGCAAAATGCCAGTAGATGGAGCTAAAGAATGCAGGCACATTCTTTGGTTTTGGGGGTCCATGGAAGATGGAAAGAATGTTCCCTTCTGCTCTGTAATTTGTACCAAGGTACCAGCATAGCTCAGATGCCATGGAGGCAAAAGCTGAAACTTGTCTCTAATTACACTGACAGACTTGGTATCAGTTCCCAGTTGCTGTGGAGCACAAGCTCCACCAGGAACCAGTACATCATCACACATCCTGCAAGGCTGCTGGAATCTTTATTCTTCTCTTGACTGCCATAGCCTTCTTCCACTGCCCATGCATCTTACATTTACTGTGAGGCAGGAATTAGGTGCATGAAATGCAGATAGAGGTAGATGACTGGGAGTGATAGGGAAGGGATGGGGGCAAGCTGGGTAACATCTGCCATCATGGATCCCTGTAATATTCATCTTCTGGAATACCTATGGCATAATTATTTGGGATTTGTATCAAAAAAATATCTAAGTAAAACCTTATATATATATAAATATATATTGTAACTACTACATTGGTGCCAAAGAGCTTAGAGACCTTAGGACTACCTTTGGCGCAGCAGGGCTGGAGCTGTGGCTGTGCTGTGTGAAGGGCAAATAATCCCTAGAGCTTCTGTTGCCTGAGGTTCATAAAACAAAACCAATGCTAATATCCATTTTTGCTTGGGGTGAATTGCTTTATCCTTTTGCCATCTGCTTAGAGAGAAATAAATGCATGCAAACTGCTTGCTCCTGTCCCCATAGTGAAGGTTTCTGCCCCTGGAGTCATATCACAGCCATGCACAAGTTCTCGTGACATCCAGCACCACTTATGGGAAAGAAGCCAGTGTCTACAGAGCAAGAAGAGGTGCTGAGGATGTGGTGTGTGTAGCAGGACCACACCAGGAAGCCCATGCAGAGGGGGATGAAGGTTGTGAGGAAAGATTCCTATCCACAGTCAGTTTATGCTCACCTCCTGCCCTTTTCATTGTCCTTTATGCCTACCATAAGCATCAGCTTAGTCACACAAAGCACTGATGTGCTACCTGCCAGCTAAGCGAGGCAAGAAACCTGGGTGGGGGAGATATTTTTAACTGGCATTTTTGGTCTGATTGCCAGAGGGGGTTAGGGATAAAGTCTCTTGGCATTAACTGGATGAAAGTTACCCTTGCTGCTGTGTGCTGACCCAGCTGATAGCTCTGCACAGACTGCATAAACCAAGAGTTTATTCCTAGTTATAAATACATATTCAAACTTCAGTAGGCTTAAGTCAAGCCATGAATGACTGCTAAGCAAGGAAAAGCAATTTTTCCCGGAGGCAGATCTCAGGCCATAAGCCCAGTGCAAGAGAACCACAGGCTGCTAGGATGGAGTTTTTTTTGCAGCAACAAGTACTAAAAGTGAGACAGCACAGTAAAGACAGTACCTGTCTAGGAAGCGGCATAATTTCATTATCTATTGGGACTGGAAGCCAGTATCATTCCCATACTTCCTCTTGGTACCAGAAACGAAGAGAGCCAAAACCAGAAAGCTGGGTCAACAACAGTACATTTTTTTCACAGATATGTTCCTCACACTCCTTCTCCCTGAGAAGGTTTTATTGAGAAATGCTCTTCCTCTTGCTATAGTGCCTGCCTTGAAAAGATAATTAAGTGACATCCTGGTAACCACTTATGAGAACAGAGGGAGATTTTGAGTGCTGGCACATGGCGCACACTTTACTACAGCAATTGTGCAAGCACAGATTTATTGGGACAGTTAGTCAGATCAGTCCAAAGACTGTCACATCTCGTTTTCACCAGTGTCATGTAATTAATCTTCTCTTGACTTAGAGTCAGACCTCATCATTCTAAATACCATAATAGATTTTTAAATGAGAACATTAATAACAAGGTCTCTCTATTATTTACCTTGGCTAGAGTAATGAAAGCCAAAAAGGAGATGGCTAGTCCCAAGGGCAGGCGAGGAGAGGCGTAAGAAGGAAATGAAGGTTGCTGACCTTCCTGTAGAAGAACCCAGGAATAGAGTATGATTTGCAGAGCTTCAGTTCATCACTGAAAAAGAGGTTGTTGTTGTAATTTCTATTAAGTACTTTGGAGGCACTTCCAAACGATGGTGATGAGGGCCATAGGCATACTTAGATATCTCTATTAAACAATAAAAGCATAAAGGTATAATATGCCAGTCTCATATAAAATAAATCTACTGAACTAGAATTTTCTAACAGTAATCAGTCTATGCTGCTTATTTAAATGTGGCAGTCTAAGAAGTTGGTTCATTACGAATCAGTTCTAGTTTTAGGGTTACATTACAAGAATTTAAGTAAAAAGCTGGAGGCAAGAACTTCATTTGAAAAGACTTCAGAAATCTGTGAGTGATATATGATACTTTGAATCTCTTGTCTGAATCTTTATTCTTTCATTCTGAGATGTATGCAGAAAAGACACTTTTATAGATATGTAAACACAGTACATTGGGCAATAATATCATGACACCTTCATGTAACAAATCAGAACAGAAGTAGCATATTAAGTCAGGCTCTTGACAAACAATGACTAAGGCCATGGAGAAAACTTGGCTAGCTTCCTCAAAATTACAGGGTTAGAACTGGAAACTTGTGCTAATTTTCTGCCATTGAATCCATTAAAATGAACAGGCTAATAAGAAATTCATTTCACAGTTTAGTCCCAATAATTCAAACATCACAGAAGACACTGAGGGAATACAGATTATCATGATTTCATGCAATCAATCGATGTTTCAGGGAAACACAGAAATGGGGTCACAACTAGAGCTCCTCCAGTAAAGGAGAGATATTTGTCTTCCTGCTGTGCATCAAACTGGGCAGTAAGAGGAAAGATAAATATTCTCCAATACAGAGGTATAATTTGGTCTGGAGTTTGATGGTGTGGTCACGGAAGGACGCTGTCTTCCAGCTCTCCTCTGAAAGGCTCCAAACTCATTCCAGAACATGAAATAGCAAGTGGAGAAGATTAGGCCTACCAAATATTTTATTCTTTGACACCTTTTTTACCAAAGGTTACTTTATCTAGATGGAAGCACCCAAGACAGATTTCCTTACATGTTAGTATGGGTTGGTTATCCTTCCTGTGAGTACTGAGCAAACAGAGAGAAATGTCTTGCTGTAGAAGAAATTTATAGAAGCTGTTTACTGAAGTCTTATAGTTGTCTATTATTTATTAACTTTTATTATTTATTGATGTTGTCAGAAGTAACAAAAATAGTACTGGTACTATGCAGAATCTTATTCAGAGGTCTGGACCCATAGAGGGCAGGAGCCTAATACACAACAGAAGCTATTCCTTGCTCCTGCTTAACAGCTTAAAGGAAAATGCACCTGAATGACTGTAAAAATGGAGAATAGTGGCTGGCTGGCTGTAAACAGATTACACTGCAAATGTAAGTGGAGTGGAGCAAAAGGTTTGATAAATGAAGTACAGTGCACAAGGAAAATCTCTGACTAGAGTTATCAGGAAGGAAGACTCATGCACACAGGCTGTGCAGTCATTTTTGAAGGCATCTGAAGTTATCAAACTTTATAAGAGATTCAGAAAACTATTTGCAGCATGTATTGATCACGCTGACTTTTCAATGGTGAGTCCTTTAAGTGAGGCAGAAAATACCTGAGTGTTTTATGGTTGTACACAACCTTCAGAGTTCATTTGGTTTTGTTTTGGTGTTATATCCTTTAATAACCATGACAGCAGTACCAGAGCTGGGAAACGCAGCAAAGGTGACATAAAATATAGTCAGCCAAAATGACACACTTTCCTTTTATTATTTCAAATGGCAAATTCGATTTGAGAGCTTTGGGGGTACTATTCTTAATTTATAACAAAAGAAGTTGAAAATGATGAATACTATACATCACTGTATTCCAGAATGGCACCTTGAAATGTTAGAAGTATTAATCTAAAATGGTGTGTAATATCTAGAATCTGAAATGGGTTGACATGACTTTTCTTTCTACTTTCAAAAGTTCATCAAATGGAATTTACTGTGGGACAACACAGCTTTCCATCAGAGCTAAAATTTCTTGTCTCAAATTCCATGTAATTTCAAAGTTGTTTCCCTCCTGTAACTAGGTAGCAGCAATTCCCAAAGCCAAAATTTTCACAATCATATCATCATTATGATAAACTTTTCTGAGGCATCTTTTCTCTGATGATTCCTAGAGCATTTGTAAATTAAACAGTGGTATAAAGAAGCATTCTCCTTGTCAGACCATGACAACAGTGAAAGGGTCATCTTGCTGAAACAACCCATTTAGTTTTGCGTCTGCTGACCAGAATAGAGAATTACACATGAAATGGAATAAAGGAAATGGATACGAAGTATTCAGGACAGTGTTGTCTAGTATTAATGCTTGATTGTCTCAGACCCAGTATGGATAGGAGATTTTGATAGGGAAAGAGGAATTTACTGACTTATTTTTTAAAAAGCACTCAAGCCCTGTTGCCCCCTGATCCTTATCTCAGGGATGACTATGCTAGATAGTCATACCTCAAGGGATGCAAGATGTCCTAAGGAATTTCCAGTCTAAATAGATGTAACAATGAGAAGAGGAAAGAAGGAAAATTAATGTATCTAGTCACAGATGAGGATTGGAAGCAGCCGCAGATTCCATGCCGTCAGGCTCACACTTATCACTGGAGGGAGAACAGGAGCATTGCAGCTCTGCTTATGCTCGTGTGCCACATCCCCTCCATGTGTTTCCATCAAGCTCAAGTGCACCTGCTCCTTGTCTCAAAAATATGCACCCTGCTGTGAGCTGCTTTAGTTGACTGGAGAAGAAGGTACCCTTTTGGCTGCAGTCACACTACTGCTGCTCCTCCAGTTCATTCAGTTTTAAAGCATCCTAAAAGCATATTGCACACAGGTACACACACACAAGGCTTTGTCTTTTAAGTGCAACCCCTCCCAAAAGTATATACATCAAACAGCTACAAGCTTGAAGACACCGTAACAGAACACTGTTTTGTTCTTGCATGCCTCTTCCCTATAACTCTTCATAAAAGCTATTGCACACTTTTTTTCAGGCTTCTTCAGAAGGGAAAGTGGGTGGCACACCTAGGAGCAACAAGCAGAAGGAGTGGAATCATGATACAGATCTAGTGAAGGCCAGAAATGATCTCTTGCCTACATGAGCTAATTCATCACGCCAGCAAGAAGAGGAGTGACTGTAGCCGTGGTACAGCTCGGAGTGCACAAAACTGATCTCTTCACCAAATTCCCCAAAGAGAGAAGAGCAGCCCTGTTTAATGGATCAAGATAAGTCGCAGTTCAGCGCAACATGCTTTATTTAGCTCTTTAACCTTGGCCTATTAGTTATCAGCACAGTTGAGACTAGTTTGTATTCATTACAAGACTTGTTTATTTTGTAACATAATCTTTTTCTTCGTTAACATGAAAGCACGGAGCATGCAGCACTGGAAGGACAGTTCATCCAGGTCCGCAATGTTGTTCTATTAAAAAATTGTCTCTTGATAAATGATTACTAGGATTAGATTTTATGGGCTAGATTCATAAGAAATTCCAGTCTTGTTCCCATATGTTTCTTACATAATAGGAAACATGCAAAAGACACTTAAAAATGCAATTCCCAGCCATTCATTAAGTGCTCCCCTTCTCTCATGTTTCCGGGAAATAAAAGATATTTTTGTATGTTTTGTGGATTTATTCATTTAGAAAGAATTTGTTTTAAGCACTACATTTTCATGTAGTTTGAAATCAGATTTTCACCTGCACTAACTCCCTAAGGATCATTAAAAAACAGAGCAAAACAGAAACAATACACATTTTTGCTCTTTCTTCATCTTGCTTGTATCCAGTTCCAGGAAATACTTCAGCATGTCAAAGAGAGACTTTTTTATATTTGGGCTACAAGCATAATCCTCCCTCTTTCTCTCTTACCTTTAGCAGGAGATAGCATATTTACTTTTACTGCCTTCCCTGTGTTTAGAGATGAGCAATTGTTTGTCTCTCAGCAGGTCAGGACAGACTTCAAGAACCCACACACACAAGCTGCTGAGCACATTTTATGTGCACTAAGAAAGAAGTATCTGTTTACTCTCTCCGTATGAAGAAAGTCTGTAGTGTTCATATTAAGCTGAACTTTTGAACCATCACTGCTCATGTTAGGAACATCTTGCTCACCTATCCCTGTCCTGGAATGTTTTCCATAAAACTTTATGATGGAACACATAGTAAACAGAAACAATTTTTATCATTCACAATCATTTATCCATGCTGTGCCCTGGATGCTGGGCTTGCTTTCCTCTCCTCCTCCATCAGACAGGTACATCTCAGCTGTTGATGAGCTTAGAACTCTGCTTCAGAACAAAGCAGTGGGAATGCACCTGAAACAAAGTCATTTCTGCGGCTGTGAAAATAACGTCTTCTTTACAGTCAGGCTGTCGAGTCTCTTGTATAAACAGAAAACTAAAATTCAACCTAATGAATTTAAATGCTTTTTTTTCTTAAGCTGAACAGTGATGTAGCTCTTTGTTTTGTAGGACAACATGTATGGTTTACAATTCCAAATGACTGGGTGAACCAAAAAGCCAGTTGGATTAAAATGAGCATGTAATATGTAGCTCACCGTTCAACTGACTGCCTTTGGGAAGGAACCAAAGGATCATTTCAACTGTTCTTCTACATAAAGAGCACTCTGATTTCAGCAGGATTTGGGTTCCACGAAAGAAGCCCTTTGGAGCCATAACACTTCAGGATCTCTGGAAATGCCTTGCGGGTATTCTTTGTGCTTCTGGAAATCCAATGCCATTGAGAGATTTCATAGACTTTTGTTCTTTAATGGAGAGCATGACTGTGGTTGACAGAGGTTTAGCAGACCCAAAGGGCAGTTAAAGCACAGTAGCTTCTGTAGCTGGTGGCACAGAAGAGAGCATTGTGTCTCGGCTGTCTGGCTGTTACCAACTCCTGACACTGGACAGAGACTCATTTACGAGGAGCACTGGCCCTGTGCCAGGGGCTGTCTTGAGGCAGGAGCTCACATCTCTGGGACACTTGCTGGATGCGTTAACCATGCTGCAGCAGGAGCAAGCAAGCCGTTTTTCACAGAGCATCCTACACTTTCCTCTGGGACAGGAGGACACAAGGTCCTTAGCAGGAGTGATTTATGCTCTGCACATAAAGAGCTGCAGTAAAAACCTGGCTTTCTGTTACGATGGCACCCACTCCTGAATTTATCCACATCCAGTATTGTTTCCATTAGAGGATATTCTAGGTTTGGTATCATTTAACAAAGAACAACTTCATAATGAAAATTCGTCTAGGGTTGGAATTTAGCATGTGAGTTTTTAAGCCTAGGAGCCAGCTTCTCCTTTTACCATATGTATTTTAGTCAGTTACTTATTTGGATTCCTGATACTTGAAAACAGGTCAGTGTTTATTTACACATCTGCATCTTATGTTAAAACTGGGGTTGTTCCAGAGTTACTGCTCTTTAAAGAGTGCTCACAAATCAGCAGCATCTTTAATGCCATCCTTCATAAAGGAGTAGAGCTGTTATTTTTTTATTAATAGTCACATTATTGCTAATTATAATTTTGGTACTACAGTACACTTATACAGTGGTATCTCTAAAACAACAACAGAGACTGCTACACATTTGAAAGAACAAGATGCTGTGAACATTTTTATATTCTGTTTCTGAAAAACAAAGATGTTGAATTCAAAAGTCTCCTTTTCAAAATTATTTTTTGTTCTGTGAAGCAGGCCTGGCATTCATTAAGGATAAAATGAGTGATTTATGTAAACCAGTGTGGTTGGCAAAACGTACAGAACCTTCTCTCCCTTACAATTCTGCCTATATTCAGCATTACACACCATAGCATTTCTTTGAAACACCTTATTTTCCTTCATTTCTGAAAGTCCATTCAAAAGCAGCCATGTCAGAGTACAGCTGCATACTTCTCAGCCTGTATACTTTGAACACATGGTATACAGCAACCACAGTTAGGCACTTGAAAGACAGTAATATCAGTATTTAGGGGTTAGGATAGTCATGTCCAAGTAGTAGGGGTCCAACTGACTACAAGCAAAGCAAGCAGTGCCCAGAGCTTTCATGGGTGGGAAGTCTGGTCTGAGATTGCTTACCAGAGATGCCACCGAGCCTCTGCTCAGACCAGTGCAGTCCTTGGTTTAGGTCTATATATAATGATTGCTTTTGAAAACAAGGACAAACAACAACCAAAAAAAACAACAACAAAAATGCCCAGGGCACTCTCAATAGATAGCACAGGTATAGGACTAAGTTCTCATTAAGTCATTCAGAAAGCCAGAACAAATTTAGAAAGCTGTTACTTGGAAATGAATTACTGACTCATTTGGCATTCTTTCCTATAAGTCAGTTTGAGCAACATGGAAGCTCAAGGAAGGAGGTAATGAGATCAAGGAGTGATAATGCACATCAGATTAAGTTTGTGGTAAAGGGAAAATGCAGTAGCCAAAAAGAAAACCAAACACCATTCTGGGCTTCTTGACAAAGGCAACAGCTCCTTTTCTCACACATGGATGAAGCTGCTCTTGGAATATTGAGTATGACTTGAGGCCTGCCTGCTGTGAAGACAATTATTAAGCACTGCTTTCTGTTAAACCTCAAAAACTGCTTCACTCAAAGAACTTGAAAGGGTGAGAAAAATCAGCCCAAGTGCTTGAAATGTAGGAAAGTTTGGTAAAAACTTCTTACTCCTCTCTTGCCCTTTGTTCGCATCTCAACGTTTGTGCTAGGTGCTTTCAGTAAGGCAAACAGACATCACACACTGAAAGAGTCGAACCTATAATGTGGGTTTAGAGACCCTTACATCTCAATACCTAAAGCCCTCAAAAGTCAAAAGCAGCATTACCAACTGACATCATTGAAATGGAGACTGAGGTCAACTTGAAAACTTTGGCCACCACCCTTCAGCTGCCTTCATGAAGGCATAAAATCTACCTCCAGTACAGTACAAAAAAAAACAACAAAAAAAACTATATGTAAGAAAATAGAGCAAGTCTTCACTCTTGGTAAAGTCCAGTAAACTTTGTAAGGTTTGCTTTGGCTTTTTTAAAAGAGTTGAGAAGGATGCTTTTGAAACAGAGCACTGCATTAGGAGCTGAACCAGAGCTGCTCACTGCCTCTGCAGTGTTACAGCTTAGTGTTGCTTCCGTCTCTCTTCAACAAGCCACCTTCCCTAGAGACTTTGTGGTGCCTATCATGCATTAGGTCAAAAGGAAAGACTTGGCCCATAAGGAGCTCAAGGGCATGAAGCACCCAAGCCACATCTGCCTCAAAACTGTAGCTCACACAGATACCTGACCATATCAAAATACTCCCTACTCATTTCAGTTCAGCCCATTTAGAGATTTAGAAGTGGGTCAGCTAGATTAGAAATGATGACTTTAATAAGACTTGGCCCCACTGAAATTAAAAAAAAAAAACAACACTAGAAATACTTTTACCCCTACCTAAAATTACCAATTTTGCAAAAGTTGAGTGTGGGCAGAAGAATTTAAAGGCTTGACAGTTTTAAAACAGAAAATAAAAATATCATTAGACCATGCAAATGAAGAGGTCCAAGATGCAATTATTAGGACTGATGACCTCTTCTTCATCCTTTGCCTGTGCTAGGGAGGATGAATGCCATTTACTGCAGTAATGGGAGAGTCTAGGCTGCGCTTAGCCTAAGAACAGTCTAGAGTTCCATCTGCACTGAAAGATAGAAGAAAATAAAACGAAATCACATCACAGCTTAAAAAGCCGTAACAGTTTATACAAAGCATTTGTTTTTTCCTCTGTGACAAAGATTGCTTCTGTTTTACTGGCTATGCCAGGTGCACTTTTTCCTAATTTGTTGCTTTTGTGATACAAAGACATAGGTGTCTGAGCAGTTGGGGTGCCCTCCACATTTCTTTCTTCCTCTCTGTACCAGCAAAAGGACCAACACAACAGAAGGATGCTACAAAAAGGATGCTCACTCAGCTCCAAAGATCCAGACTCACAGAAAAAAACACCACGGAAGAGGGACCTCCAGCAAGAGATCCTTCCACAGCAGCAGTCAGCCCTTCAATGAGGTCTGAGAGAGGCACAGCCAGTCTCCACCCCTTCTGGTTGTGCAGCTGAATTGCCTTCACCTGTGCTCCCAGGGCTGACTGGGTCCTTTCCCCAGGTACTCAATCAGTGTTTCAGGCTGTGACTCAACAGTTCCCTTATACTCTCTCTCATATATCCTCCTTATTTTTGTTACTTTGCATTAATTTGGATACAGTTCAATTTACTTAACTGCAAAGAACATGAATGTAAGGGATGAAGTAATTAACACTTATGGTAGGTGAATACAGCCATAGTTTCAGAATGTGACAGTTCACTCTTACAGCACAAAATACATTAAAAAAGTAAAAACACAATACCCAGCATCACCCAAGACACGATCTCATGCGGAGTCAACATAACATTCTGTGGGTATCTGCTGTCAAATACCCCTGCCCAGCTACCAGGCATAAGGGAGCTGGAGTGTCATCTAACATAACCATCTCATAAATGAGCTCTATTTTCCTTTGTGGTGGCTTTGCTTGTTGAAATGGAGGGAGGTTCTTCTGCTTATTTTATTTCTCAGTGCTCATGGAGCTTTTTGCTCTTTTTTCGCAGCCAGTAAACTGACCTTTTGAGTTCTGCAGCTATTCAGCAGTAAATAAAGAGCAAAATCTCTCTTGGCGGGCAGTCACTTTGGATTTCTGTATATCTGTTAGCGTTCCAGAATTTCATAAGTCTTGCACCAGAGTTAGTTTAGCATATGCTAAGCAAAAGCCTTCCTGCAATGTATTTTTTGCCTTGTCACATGCAAGTAGAGTAAGAAAGAATCAACTTTCTAAAAAGAGCAGTGCATACTGTGCAGAGAGCAGTATGGCTAAAGATTCACAGCAATAAGGAAATGCAATGTCGTCTGGCAGTCTGGGCTGGGAACTCTCCAGTTCTAATGCTGCTCCCACCAGCTCCTATTTACAATTCTTGGTTATTAAGAAATCCAGTGAAATCCTGGAGCAGGCTCACCTAGCCTTCACCTGACAGCGGTGGGTCTCTTTTGGAGCTGGCTCTGCTCACAGGGGCCACTGCTGCAGACCTCCTGCTCCCAGAACTTTGACATGTATGCACTGTTCCCAATGTGTAAAGTAAAGATAATGCTATTTATCCCAAGGGGAAGTTCTAAAGGCTTAAGTAATGTGCATACACAGCTTTCAAAATATAATCCATTTCATGGTCAGACGTTCCTTTGCCTTATGGAGCTGTGTGTGCACATGTTTGGAGAGAACTCTGAGGTGACCCCAGATGGGTATCCATGCCCACTGGCCACCCCGTTATCAACAAATAATTGGGAGAGGCGAGGCAGCCAGATGTGTTACCCTGGCACGATAGCATGTTTGATGAATAGCTGTGTACCAAGCAACATCATCCATCCCAGCCTATTAGAGCATGGAGAAAAGTGGTGAATTAGCTCTGTGCTGAAAT
Source organism: Lagopus leucura (assembly GCF_019238085.1). Taxonomy (NCBI): domain Eukaryota; kingdom Metazoa; phylum Chordata; class Aves; order Galliformes; family Phasianidae; genus Lagopus; species Lagopus leucura. The sequence continues at coordinate 8,022,392 of NW_024962273.1, read as the reverse complement.
GAATGGTCGGTCCGGGTACCCTGATAAGGTGAGACACACATCCCAGTGATTAGTGGGGTCGGTACTAAAGAACATTAGGAATTCACTTCTGCTGCTCTGATTGGTAATTAAGTGACTCGTCTACTGGCCGACAGTCCTGTACGCTTCCCCAGGCAGTTGTTAGTTCTTCGAAAACCACTCCTGACAAAATGAGGTTTGCCCTTGGTACACAGATAACGAGACTCAGCTTGACAGGTGTGGCGCGATTAGCGCGCTGCTACACGCAGCTCTCTGCTGTAGCCACTCCGTGGTAAACACACTCATTACAACCCGCTGGTCCCCGGAGGCAAAGCATGTTTGACATTATTAATTGGCTTTTCTGTATAAGGAGTCAAATAGATGAAAAGGTTTATCAAGCTGAAATAATTAATTTTGCCTGAATTCGCTGACAGTTCAGTTCTCCTGCAAAAGACCATTTTAAGGAGGGTTTCTTTCTTTCTTTTTTTTTCTTTTTTTCTTTTTTTTTTTTTTTTTTTTTTTTTTTGAATTTCAAAGTTCAAAAGACACAATTGTGGTAAAAGTGGAGCTTTTTAGTAAATTATAATTAAAGGGAATTTAATTAATTTAGACCTGAGAACAGGGTGTGTGTGGGGGGGAACTCCTATCTTTGTCTATGCAGAGGTCTAGATGGTAGAACATATCATGGCTTAATAATGCATTAATTTTAATCTAATCAAAATATAATAAAAGATGTAATTATGTTTAAAAATTATCATGCTCCAATACTGGTATATTTAAACACTTAATACTTATGCTGCTTCCAGTTAGCAAAAGTTGTAATTGTTGCACTCAAATTTAGCTTATTTAATGATAGGACTTATATTCATGAGGTTAATTGAATAAATCATTGTAATAACTAATGGTGAAACTATGATTATCTATCAAGTTCTAATTTCACTTTCAAAAGGAGAAGAAAACTCAGAAGTTATTTTTCCTGGTTTCTCTCCCCAAAAGGCAGTAGATATTCTCAAAAACTTGAAGCTAATGTTTGACTTCAACCCCAATACCGTACTTTTTCCATACTTTTCTAATGACACACTCTCTGGGTCCGTCAGTCTTTTCAAAGCATGCCAATGGGACTCCTTGAATCTTTTAAACATTCCACATTAAAATGCACAGATAAACGTGCAGTTGTGTACATTCAGTTTGTTTACAAGCCCTTCCCAACCAACGAACACATTCATAATTACAAAGGCATAAGACAGGAAATTTCAGAGGAGTGTGGATTATATGAAAGCAAAAAAAGATACAGAAAACCCTGGAAGAGCAATTGGGTCAGTAGCTGCTTCTGCACAGTCACTGTTTAATATATTTGCTGATGCTCTTTGATTGAGAGATTTTAAAAGGATGACTTCACACCCAATTTTTAAAAAACCCTTTGACCTTTTCCAAGAAACGTGTGCATATCGCTGGGCAAAGCAATGAAAAGTTCTCTAACAAATCAGTTATTTTTGCCACCCAAAACCATAACCTAACGTCCTCTGTGGAATATTTCAAAACATTCAAAATATTTTGAAAGAGCAACAAGGGACTTCTCTACATTAAAGCAGGCTCTATGCCATCAAACAATCCAAGGTTTGTTCAACAGTGCTATAATTCAGCAACATTGCTGTATCTATCCCAGTCACAAAGAGAAGTTTAGGTCGCCTTTCTTATATATCTAGAAGGGGCTGAGGATCCAGGAATGACACCTAAGTATCAACAACTCAATATATTTTTCATACCATTTGAGAATGTTTGTAAATATCTCTCACGTCTACACAATTGTATTTCTGAGCACACTGGTGGGAATTCAGCAAGGCAGCATTACACCTGTAAAAGTGACAGGCATGCGACTCCTATGGCAAACGACATGGCCCATGGTCCAGGGGGCTGCAGAAGGGGAGCCAGGGTGCACTGGTAGTCTGTGGTGTGACCACTGGTCCAAAGAGACCCACATGGGTTGGAACAAACACAGGGAAAGTGAAGGGAAAGCAGTGAGACTTGCTTTAAAAGTCACTTCAGAATAACAAGCTTGCAAGTCTTGCGCAGTGGTAAACAGTGGTATTTACCAGCAACAAAGCATTTGGTTCAAGAAATGCCTTTTTCCAAAAATGCAAACATCTGTGCACTCATTGTGCACTCACACTGGAGCAGTCAGCAAATGCATCAAAGGGATAAGAAATTAAGGCCAGTCATTAACAGCATCATTTTCTCCCTTTGCCACACTTAATGATACTTATCATATTTTCTGCTTGCATGTACTATATTAAACTAACTAATTGGCTACATAATAAAGCACAGAGGACATTCTGTTGAGGTAACTGGGGACTTGAGAACTGGAGGGAGGAGCAAGAATGCTGGGTACGAGCTGAGCTGTGGCTGACTGACCAAGTTTCTTCAACATTTTATTTGGCATTTTTCATAAATACATTTAAAACTTGTGTCTTACAGATATGGATTCACATTCTAATTCAAGATACGATTTATTATGGATTTGTAATGGCTTATCTCACACTAACAAATCTTGCCTTAAAAAGCATGGCAAAAATACATACACACACAACTAAAGCAAAGACCCCAATGCCACGTAGCCCATTGTTCCACCAATAGAATTAATAATTCTGAATCTTAAAATTCTCATCTTCAGCAATTGTGTTTGATAAAATCCTCCTATCTAGAAGGATTCTGTGTCAATGTGGTCAGTAGAAGAATATCCTGGGGAAAAGCACATCTGCCCAGCACCTCCCTTTCATTCATTAACCCACCAGGGGCTAACACTAATTAGATCAGGCTGCTCATTTTAAGCTGATAATTGATTTAAATAGGTTGCTCATTTAAAATAGAATAAAAACCTGCTAAACATTTGGTGCTTGGGTTTTTTTCATCTGCAACTTTCAATTGCTTGTGCAATGTAGCATAAAATGTAGAGGTCTCCCTTTGCTAAAAAGGCCATAAAATTAATTACAATGAGTATGAATTGTGCGGGGCGAGGGGGTGGGGGAAAATGAGTGCTGGAGTTAACTGATGATGACTGACTAAGAGCCAGAAGGAAGAGATCTTGTTTCCTTTAAGCCGACTTTTGTGAGTAACTCAGAAACGGGAACCACTCAACGTTGCAGACTTTTTCATCCCATAAGAGGAAGAACAGTGCAGTGTGCCCAGTGATGCTTTGTGCATCTTCTAAACTGACGTTACTGGGTGTGCACACATTACTGCATGCTGCTGGAGATTTCTGTCGTCTCTCTCTTTTATTAATTAATAGCTCAGTCTCTGTCCAAGCATGTAAATAAGAAAACTCCATTTTGTTATTGGGATGATGTGAAAAATACTCCCCTGGTGAAATTGTGGATAAAAACTTGATCTGCATGTGACCATAAGTGACAGCTTGTTACGTTGAGATCTACATAAATCATTATCTTCTCAGTCAGCTCTAAGCATGTGTGTTTACATGAGGCTCAGACCTCAGCCTAGACCAGCACCCAGCATTTGCTGTTTATTTAGCCCAGATTAGCATATAAATCTGCAAGTTGTCATGTGTGCGCACACACCAAAGCAAGCAGCAGTGGGTACAAGTGCCAGGGCTGAAGCTCCTGGCACTGACGATGTTTTAAATTAGGGTTACCACTGGACAGTGAGTAAAATGACTGCGAGCCACAGGGATTGTCAGCACCATCGTTTTAGTTTTATCTATTTCACCAGTCATTTAAACTGAGCCCCTTGCACAGCTGGGGAATTTGCCTGTGCACCGGTGGCACTGTGTTCAGTACAAGTCACATTCTTTCTTCTGCTTCCAACAGATTCACATCAGAGGTTTAGACTTCGCAGCTCGCGGGGACTCAAGGAGTTTCTGCCTTGAAAAACTATTCAAGAGCACTCGCTAGTGGCTGGGAATTCAAATAGCACCTCGGCGGGCCATTACTCAGCCTGTTTCGCTCATGCCTTTTTAAATCGTAGGGAAGACAGCAAGGAGACAATAAACACCCGTTCAATAATTCCGTATTCAGGCATCAGATCATTTTCACAGTTAATGGTAAACACAACATACCAGTAAGCAGTTTTTCAAAGCAACCGGTTGTGAAATACACTCAAAACAATGCTAGTTGCTCAATCGCTATCGCGGAATATTGAAGATAATTCAATTGTTTACATTTTACATGAATGCCTGAATTTCTCTATTCAGTTTGGAACAAAACACATGTTAACAAAGCAAGCCATTTTAAAGGAAAGTGCTAATTTCTTCCCTTGCATTTCAGTTTGTCACAGAACACACACTTCTCCTGCTCTCTTCTTAGGTGCACTAATATATAAGCACGAAGCCCGTGAAAATGCAGGTGAGCAATCCCCCTAATTGACAGCCTGCTGCAATAAGAGCCCACAGATAGGAAGAAGCGTAATTACCACGCAGTGATGCTGCAATGGTTTAGTTGCACTAAAATGTCCCGTAAGAGAACGGATGTGACAGCGGATAACCAGGTGAAACTTGGGCAGTGCCCAGAGGGAGAATGGGCAGTTTTGTTCAGTTGTAGCCTGGACACCTTGCTGCACTGAGGTGGGAGGAGCAGGGCTGAATGTCCCCAGGGACAGGGCCCCATAAGCTCTGCCTGTCCAGGGAGGACAGGCTCCTCTCTATGTCGCTCAGCTGCACAGGAACAGATTGCTGGCTAGCATGGAAAGCAGCCTGGTTCCTAGATTAGCAATGAGGTAATCTAGAATTTACATATGTGTGGAGAGGGACTGTTTTGATCCCAAGGTAATATATTTGTAGTATAATAATTAGGCAATCGAGAAAAGGTGAAGCAAGGAGGCCAGATAAGAGGGAGGCAAAGTATTGCCAACGCCAGAGAAGGGCACAACAACTTGCCAGGGCCAGTCACATGTCAGGCAAGACCAAGATGCTCACATGTGCACAGCAATGTGAACCCAAGTATGCTGCTCCAGCCCTAGATCCTCACTCCTGACATTTCAGTGGAAACTAGGCTTTCACACAATCATCTGCACAGCAAAAGCACCGTTCCTGAATTCCAGTGTACAGAAACATATCTATTTTTAATACTTGGCTCTTCATTTCACTTTGAACTCTGTTTGACACAGTAGTTTGGGAGCTCAGGAAGGCAGCTTGAGGTGACTACAATGTCTCTTTTATATCCTGATCAAGATTTGTATCATCTACTCAAAATGAGTAGGTTAATCCTGAGACACCAATTTCTCCTTGCTCAGAAATCCTCATGCATGGATTTGCCAGCATTGAATGTCATCTGTCAACATATGTCCAGAGATATCTGTATAAGCATCAAACTTCAGCTGTGTTGGAATACTCCATCACTTAATCTCTATCTCATCTCTTTTATTTCCTACTCTGCTCTGCTTTATGCCCTGCTTTCTTGCCAGCCTTCTCTTTTTGCTACATTTCAGCACCTGTACTTTTCTTTAGAATTCTTTTCCTTAATGTGTCTTTTATTTTTGCTGTAATTTATCTCCTGTCTGTGCCTGCCTTTGTCTTGAGATGCAATTTCTTACAGCTTTCAATTATCTCTGAAAAATAATTTTCTTTGCAACTTCTGCTTCCATCTCCCTGCACATTGTTCTAAATCTCATCTCTAGCTGTTTTTACTGTTACTTAAAATAGCATAATATATTTCTCATCTGCTTCCTTTCTCAGCTGATAACTACGTATCATTGCTATTTCCCTTGCCATCTCCTAAAGACCATTTCTAAACCATGCTCTGCTTGTCCTCAGTGGGACTCTCCTTTTCCCCTTGCTTTCCTCCTGCAGCAGTAGGACGGAGGGGAACTGCTGAGCCTTTCTGTACTCGCATGTCATCACCACCTGACAAGAGACCTCTAGGACATCCCAGTTAGGTTTCCTTTAAGTGGAAGTTCAACACGTCATTTCTACCTTCACTTTAGAACATCCATAGGAAAAGCCTCCTGCCAGGATTGCTGCTCAGTTGTTGCGGTTCAGCAACCGCATTTTGAGACGTGGCATTTTGAACCAAATCCTCAAGGCCTTTTCAGGCACATGTGTTGGAGAAAGCAGCCTGGCTGAGCAGAACTTTAAAGACATTTCAGCTTCAGAGACATCAAGGGCTATGAAGATTTTAAAGAACTTCTCAGTCAAGGTCCTTATTCTCAAGGGCTCTTGAAGTGAATACCTAAAAGATATTTTTTTTCTGTTTCCTCTTTCTTCATAAAGGAAGAGATTATAAGGAGGTCAAGTTTTTGTTTGGGTATTTGGTGTTTTTGTTGTTGTTGTTTTTGTTTTTACTTTTCATTCTGGCGGATTTAAACTACCTGTGTTCTGGGGCAAGCACAGCATAAACACACAACAAGACCAGTGTGCTTGCAAGGGGATTGTGCAACTGCTTTCTTATGTGGAGTGTTTTCTGTCGTACTGCTGTAGTCAGTAACTGCTCTGGATCCCATTCTAGGACACAAGCCAAGTATGAGAAATAGGGCTGCAAGAGAGACAACAATTCACAACCACAGTATTGTTTGACTTGGAGTACACACCGGGGTAAAGCCTACAGCAGGAATCCAAGCACTTTAAGTAGCAGATGCTGATTTTAATCTTCCTGGTAGTTAGGAAGTGCTCCTCGTAGAGCTGCATGCTGACCATGGAGCTGCTGAGGGAATTCTTCCCGGTTATGTCAGCGAGGAAACGGCAGCAGGAGTGCATCGGTGCTCACCCGCCGTGATCCACCGAGAAAAGGAGGATGCGTATGAATATGGGCTTTGTTGGAGAAAAGGACTGTGCTCCCAGCAGCAGATGGAAAAGATGGATGGTCAAAATGGGAAAAAAAATTCCGGTCTTGAAGCTTGCTAGGAATTCTTAGCTGGGAACACAACAGTCTCTGAGCATGCACACTGCACATGAAAGACGAAGATAAAGCTGTTTCACTGCAATTTGGAAACAAAAAACAGAGGGAGAGGAGAACAGGCGAAGTAAATCGAAGTTTTGACTCTGCTTAAAGAAAAAAGCATTAAAAACTACTCCATCAAAGTAGGGTAAGGCAGCAACAGATAAGAGCTGCCACAGGGCTATAAAGGTCTTTGGGTGCCCCAGATTTTAAAGGAAATTAGAATAATACAAAGTAAACTCTTTAATTTTCTGATAATTGCTAAGATTTGTGATGAATGTTGAAAAAGACTAAGTAGATGTTACAGAATGAAAATTGAATTTAGGAGCATAGCACAAGTTACTGCACAGGATGATATAAACTATCTAATTTCCTGAGCAGTTGTGTGAGCTGATCAGAAAACGCTGATGAAAATTAAATTTTGATGAAAAACAACACCTCTTTCAGAGCTGTTTGTGGTTTCCTAATCCAGCCCACACTCCCACTTCCCACATGTCTTTGAGAGTGCTCTGGGTGGGATCCAAAGCTGTGAAAGCAATGGACAGGATCCCACTGGCATCCAGCAGGTGGGACATGAATGCCAAGTCTGCGTCGGGATGTCTCTTGAAAGCCATATCTCTCACTGCAGATCCCAAATATTATATCTAGGCCTGCAATAATCCTCTCTAAAACAAGCCACAAAGGTTTTGGATATTTTATAGTCAAACTTTCTAGTGCAAACAAAATGGCAAATAGCAAATTTATACAGATAGCACTTACAAAATGAAAATAGCGCAGGCTCAAAGAACACGATAGTTATGTATCACTCTGTCCCAGAAAGGAATTTAAATGTTACTGTTCAGAACAGCCCAAAGTGAAGAGCTGAAGCACTATTTGGACCCTGACTGCAGCAGCTGCAGCGTCGTCACTGGGGAGGGGAAGGGTGAGGATCACCACTTCCTATTAGCAGGGCTCTTTCCTATTATCCCTGTGAAATCTGACATGAAGCAAAACAACGAGCTCTAAAATAAGGAGTCCCCTAAATTCCTATAAAGCAAAGATTACAGTTTTGTGTTTGTTTGTTTGTTTGCTCCTCCAGGTTTACAACGAGCTCTAGTGGTATTCATTCTCCCTGGATGAGGGTTTTCTCAAGCCTGCTGCACGTGGGTTCTCTGCTGTGTTGCAGTCCCATTATAGCCACCCTCCTTACCAGTCCCACTGTGGAGTATTTGCCCTTGCTGCACTATGTGTCTATGCGTACCTTCATGGAGGACTTGTCCCCCCAGATACAATTTTAATGGGTCAGATTCAAAAGGAGAAATGGCATATATAAAAACATGCAAGCAAATAGATGCATGAATATGTGCATATGGCGTCTCTTTGAGGGGGGATGAAGGAATGAATCAGCTGTTTAGCAGGATGAGATTTCCCTCCATCAGTCACAGTGAACATATACTCCTATTTCATTCATAGTTTCAGGAAATAATAACAATTTTTGTAGTCGGAGAGTTAATCTGTCAGGATTATAGTATTCAAAAAGAGCTCCAAAGAGAAGGAAAGAACCATAAATGATAAATACATGTAAACTAATTGCTGGCTTTATTTTATCAAGCCACAAAAATGTAAAATACTCAGCTCCAGGGATTCTAAATGGATTGAACAATATTTTTTTAAAGAAATCTTTCGTTTTATTCCAGGATAATGAGTAAGTGCCCCCAGGACACTCTTGAAAGGAGATAATGCATCTCAAGAGCTGATTTCCTCTTTCTGGCAACATATTCCAGCTCTAAAAGTATTTGGATTAAGCAACTAAACTGACTGGGCTGTCAATACAGCAAGGCAAGTTTACAGAGCTACCTTCACTACGGTGCTCCGCAGCTGCTATCTTTCACTGTTCAAAACTGTCAGGTATATTTTCTTCTCATGTGAAAACACAATTTTCTCTTCAAATTTAAGGTGCAGCACAGAGAACAACCCGGGGGTGAGCTACTCAGGAGAATTCATAGGTATTTAGTCCAGGTGTTACTTAGCTGTCTAAATTAATACAGAAAAGATAACTACAAAGACTCAAAAACCAAACAGTTTAGAGCCCAGAACCAGGAGTTTACACACAAGGGTTTGGAGTCCCATCTTACAAGTCCATTTTACTTTGCAGAATGTTGTTAAAACCTCTTCAAGCACAGAACACACAGATGGCCATGACTGGAGTCTCTGCAACTGCAAAAATCTATATGCAACAAAGGGAACAAAAATGCAAAGCCAAACTGGGCAGCAACATTGGCAAGAGAATTAGAAAAAGAATAGATGATTGACAGACACATGGCTCTGCCTTGCTGAAGGATGGCAAACCAAGCTCCTGCTCATTTTGAACCCCAGCTAGGCTGGATGGTGAGCCCAGAAAACTTCAGACAGAAAATTTGCCATGGAACCAAACACACTGCAGCTCCTGCAAACATAGAGCTTCAGCAAGGAGCTACACAAGAACCAGGCAGACAGATCCTGCAGTCTCACCTTCGCCTCCAGATGGAGAGAAGGGAGTTTCCCACTAACATCTGAATCCCAAAGAGGCACAGCCAGTTGTGGGGTGAGGCATAAGAGATGAAAACGTGTCCAAAGCTTCCAGCTTTCTGGAAAGAGAGAGATGACAAATGTGCACTTGGGATTGCTGCACACCTGCTGGATTCTGAAGTAGAGCAGAGTTATAGAGTTGTGTTTCATACGGCCCCAGTAAAGTCATTGACCCAAATAATTTTCCTGGCAGTCCCACTGGGCAAATATACAAAATGTTGGGGAATGCACCTAGTGATGTGTTTAGCAACCAGAAGCATTTGTTTCTTCCAGAGTTATAACAAAGCATTGACTTGTTCCAGAGACTGGCAACACCTCTGCAAGTCAAGGAAGAGCCTTCTATTTTTAATAGATATTTAAGTGCTTCTATATTTTTAATTATTATTCCCCCTATGCTCTTAAAGAAACAGAAATACAAATATCCAGCTCTGCAGATATCTAGTTGCTATTGGTACTCATGGAATCCTATGTCCCTCAAATATTTAGACCTCACTGTGAAGTCAGAAAAAATGTTTCATGGTGGCCAATCAAAACAGAAAGCAAACTCACTTTCTAAAGCTTAGACACGTTTGTACTTGTATGAAAATAAAACTGCCACTGAGATTGTCAAAAAGCATGAGGCCAAAATGCTTTGCTGCTTTTATAGACATTAGCTGCCATTTGTTATATAATGCATTCCCAACCTAATTATGGTTACTTAGTACCTAACACGTATATATCTTTACATACATTCACACCCCTGCAAAAACTCCTTTGCTAGCATGCTTCAGTTTCATTGGATGTGTTGATCTTTATAGCTTCCTTTTAAAATCCCTCAACTTCAGGAGAGAGAAAACATACAAGTACCTTAAGAAATGTTGATTTATGAACTGCAGTGGTCTTTATTTTTCTTGTAAACCTGGGTGGAAAATTGATCAGTTATAAGGCTGCTATAGATCTCACGGGTTTGCAAGATATATTATTGTATTTTGAGATTATCCAATATTGCAAGAGATTTTTTTTCCCCTTTCTTTTTTTTTTTTTTTCTTTACCACAGTCATACATTTTCCTGTCTCCATTCTTTTTTTTTTTTCTTTTTTTTCTTTTTTCTTTTTTTTTTCCCACTCTTGTTAGAGTTAGGGAAGCTATCATAAAATAAAAACAAAGAGGAAGAAATCATCTTAGAGAAAGTAGCTTCAGGCCACCCCAGGTTTTCCCAATCCATCAGAATGTGGGTTTTATTTCATACCCCACTGAGGTGGAATTTGCAGAATGTTTCTTAAATTACCATGAGGCAATCTTATAAGACAATTACTGTCTTTTTCCCCCCTTTTGCTTCACTCTGCTTTTGACAGCTGTTGGCGTTTATTATATAGCTGATAGACCCAGCATTAATTTTCTGTGCAGAGCTCTTCTGTAGGATACAGATCAGTTCAACTGTAAAGTAAAATGTACAGACTAGAATTGCTCAAAAGTAGGATAATCTATCGTGTAGAGAATGAAAATATTTCCAAATCTTATGAAATTCAGTTTTAGGCAGAAAGACGAACTACAGGAATTTTACCTATGAAAGTTACATTAAAAAAATAACATATTGAAAATCTTAGTAGAAATGAGAAAGTGCTGACCTTTTTATCAGAACAAAAATGTCATTTCAAAATGCTAACAGTTTTGATAGTTCAAAATCCAAATCTGTGCCTCCAGCTTTTTGTGTTCAGGATAATATCAGGAGGTAGGGACCTCTTCATAACGTTCCCCAAATGTCACCTGTCTTGACAATCTCCGAAATAATGAAGTTTTTCAGTGAGACACCAACAGCAGTACAAGATAAGTTATATTCTGAGCTACCTGTATCTTTATTATCTTTTCTAATAAAGTGTGCAGATCCAGATCCATAAAAACTTTGGTGAATATCATGTTATGTGCTACTTCAAAAGGCATATTCCTTGTGTGCTTGGAGCTCCGGAAGCTTTGTTACCAATTCCTCCACGTATCTGAGTGCTCAGTGTGCAGACAAGATGCCTTTTTCCTGTCCTGATGTAGCTGAAACATTTGACCCTGTATTAGAAAATGATTTCTGAGAGACTGGTTTCCAACTCAGTAACATCAACGATGCCAAAGTCCGTCACAGTCTGGTGTTCGGCTCCTAACTCTTGAGCCGAAGGCTGGATAAGACTTACAGGCTGTATTTTGGCAAAAGCAACAATCATCACATATATGATATAGATCTGTAGTTCTGGCAGCACTGTTGCGACTATCAGCCAGCTATCTATCCAAATCATCTGCATCTTTCTTGATCCTTTTCAATATTCACTTATGCCTTTGCTGAGATGCTGTTTCCCTTTTTATGTGGTATGAACAGCACTTTCTAGAGGTAATTATTTTCCTCCCACCTTTAATTCAGGAGTTAAAACTAAGGGGAAAGTTACTTGTATGCTGTGTGGAAGGAGACTTATGGTCCTGAGACAGCGTGCAAATGTACTGCTTCCTAAGCCCTTTTCTACTAAGGGTTATGCACTAATTAATTTGCAGATGTTGAGTTCTATTTTAACATAAAGAAATATGCACTGATTCACATGAACATGATTTCCAGAAATTGAAGAATGTATTCATTAACACAGATATGAGTGCCTACAAAGCAGAGTTGTGGACTGAGATAGAAGGATGAGACAAAAACTTTCAACCAACCCTCACATTACTCAGCCCAAAGATGTTCACCACTGATGGACATGCGTCTGAACCCACTCTTCAGATGTACATGCAGCAGTTATACAGGAGATGTTAGTCCTACAAATCCTATGGGGTTTTGTCTTGCGGCAATTTTTTTCAGGTCCCAAATTCATACCTCTCCTGGAGATGTTACAGTTGGAATAATATGAAGAAGTCTTCTAAGCTGAGCTGCTATAATCCAAAGTAAATCTAGTCCAGTTACTTACTGCCTGAGATGAGATCTATCAGATGGACCACAGATCCAACACAGCTGGTTACACAGCTGGTTCTAACATTCTTCTTGTCATCTTGCTATCAATACTATCTTAATTACACACACTAACTAAAAAGTATAGCTGAAGAATTCCTTCATCAAGAACCTTACTGATCCAGCCTACTGCTGGAAACATTCTTCTCCTTGCCATGAGCAAGTTTAAGTGTATAACACCATGATTTGTTAGGTGGAGGAAGCTGTATGACAAAACACTTCAGGGATGCAATGCTTTTTGCCAAGCAGCTGAAACTGTTTTGTTGATAAATGCTCATGTCTCATACTATTAACACTGTCACACAGGCAAAGTTTGATCTGCTGACAAAACCTCTTGTGGCTGTCTCTTAATCTATTCAGTAATCAATATTAACGCTGTCAAATGTCTCAAAACATTCCTTTTAGCTTGTTTGTTTCAGTATGTGCTATATACACTTTCACATATTTCACTCCACACACTCATCCTGTATGTGTATATATATTTCATTGCAAGTGATAATATACATTTTCTCTAGTAATTGCAACAAACCAGAACGTAACAGAAAGATGAACGCTCACAAACCCTGGCAAAGAGCACATTAATAAAGATTTGGAAAACATGAGCTGCAGCTGCTTACATAAAGCTTCAGTTAGCACTGACCTTCAGGCTCCATCAAGATCTCAGTACAATTTTGCTTGCTGCGGTAGGAGTCTGTTTAGCTCTGTGACCCCTGCTGTGCCTGATACCAGCAAGGATGGACAGCTTGCTATATGGTCCACCCTTTCATGACCAAGCCCATCAAGACTCAGATATATCAGCCAAGTAATAAAAGTTGCAGTTCTGTGATAAACGATAGATGGTTTGCCTATTCCATCTGTTTTAAAGTATTAGAATAAGCTGTGATGATGCATAAACCCAAACACTAGCCTGTGCTCTCACACCTAATCACTTCAAATTGCTGGTGAAGACAATCTTTCCAGATTAATCACACCAGGCACTCCAACTCCTTCACAATGCCGCAGATTGTTTTCTCTTATATGTGTATTTCCTTAAGGCTATCACAACTCCAAAGTTAAAAGAAAATTAGCATGTGTCTTGGCTTAACTGAGACCTGAAAAGATGGAACTGTTATTTCTTGGAGACCAAACGAGTGTAACTTCGTAAAGTTAAGAGTTTTCACAAGCAGACTCTGCATTTTAATCATTTATCCTTTCAGAGGAAAATACTGTACCTTGATGCAGAGCCTGAAAGGTTTTATCCTGTAGGGAATGCAGCTACAACAAAAGAAAACTGAAAGCCATTTGGCTGCTCGTGACCAACTCAGAGTTGGCCAAATTCCACACATGAGCAGAGATGCATACACACAGTGCCGGCAACCAGCTCGCAGTGCCAAATTGCAACCATATTTATAATCCTTTCAAAACACTTGGGCTCATTTTTGTGGGAACAACAAACATAAAAATAATGACAAAACAATATTTCTTTTAGGAAACAAAGTGGCCTCTCTCCCACACACCCAGTAAAAGAAGACATGTTACATTTCCTGCTATTGAGCTGAACAATACCAGCCGTTAACACTGATAGTTTCTTGTAAGAAAACATGCTAAAAGAATAAGAACCTTTACATTTTCATATATGTTGTCTTTTCTGACCAAGATAATTGCTCATACCTGTGTGAGCAAACTCCTAATTTTAGTGATACCTGATCTTGCAAGTCTATTGTTTCAATGACAGAAAAGTGGTTGACTCATTGATATGCACACAGATTGCATTTGGTAGTGGAACAGAATGAGCTCTCTACCTACGCCACATGGATAGAAAGTACATAATAACAAAAAAGAACCTTTCCCTTGACTCTCAAAACTATTGTTAAGAACAAAATTTATTTATGTTGATACTAACTTATCTTAACAGTATTTTCATATGCTTATGTGTATTCAACATATAAAAATATCTTACATTTGCACATGGCCAGGTTTGCGGGTAGACCATTAGCAATCGACATCTGTCAATATTTAAAATTGACATGACATTAGAGTTTTTCCTTTACTGTTTTGCTATGCAGAAACTTTGTTTTCTGATCAAAACTCTGTTTGATGTGACTGCCAGCAAAGCATTGCCAGGGGACCAGCCCTCACTGCAGTAAACCAGCCTGCAATAACCAATTTCATTAGGGGATCCACAGGATCTTATAGTATTTCTAACAGGATCAGAATCCCAGATTGAAAGTTGTTTTCATATCTGAAATAGCGAATATTTATTGAAGGGAGGGTTCTGCTTTAGCAAATAAAAGCAAGGAGGCAAAATCTCCCACTGAGAAGTAGGGCAAAAGGAGATAAGGAATGGAGAAGATAGAAAGGGGTTGCTCCCTGAAATCGGGAAAACGTAGACTGCATGATGCCACTTACAATTCTGGAACACGAAGCAGAGCTTCAGTAAAACGCCATTAGCAGCTTTCATATGATAATTTGTATAGAAGAGAAGGTTGTTTCTGGGTGGAGCACCAGCCAAGACCAAGTTCACTGAACCTAGCATGCCATTCAATCAATCATGGGAAAAACAATGAGAGATAGAGGTGGGAGGACTCTTATTTTGACTTGGTAGCACACATGAAGGCAGGGGGTTAGCATAGGGAGGGGAAAGTATGCAAAAGTGAGAACTGTAGAAAGCTAAATGTTTGAAATGTCTCTAAATGCACATATATTATTTAAAACAATAAAATAATCATTCCTGCACTGACGTACACGGTGGGAAAGCAAGCAAATACAGATTTATATGGTACATATAACATATGAAATAATGATAACAGATAGTGGCAGTCTGCCAAGTCTCCCCCTCATCCCCCACTGCCCCCCTTTCCAGTCATTGACTTTCAAAGAGGAAAAGATTTCAAACAACAAAATCTACCCTGACTTCCAGGAGAGGTAAAGAGATTTACTCTTAACTGTACCTTCTAAGTAGTCAAAAATTAATTCAGGTTTCATGTAGTTGCTTGCACAAACTTTTTAGCTTACTGGGACAGATATACAAGTGGGAATTTTCTTGCCTCTGTCTTTTATCTAGGATTTTTTATTGCCTTTATTTGCTGATTTTTGGCATCATTTTTATTCTTATTTTAAAATAAAAGCTACAAAGGCTCCTCCATTTTCATGGAAATTGCCCAGAAGTAAAAATTTGAATTCACTTCCAGAAGAATAATCTTTGTGCTGGTCAATTCGCCCAAGACAGTTTGCTGGCTTTCACAAAGCCATTTACTAATTAATGACAAATTAAATAGTGTTCTATGTGAGGAAGACTTCAGAGATGGCACATAAAATTTGGGGTTCCTAGAATATCTTCAGAATGGCTACAGTACATTTGCATGAAAATGTGACTGCTAATTCCGGTTGTGCTGTGTTGCCCAGCACAAAATAAACCAATACCTCAGAGGGATTTATTTCCTCTAGTCATATGTATACATATATACACACATTTCGTTTAACACTCTTGAAAACATTTGCACTCCAAAACCACAGGGCTATCATATTAACTCTTTGCTTCATTCTTCGGGAAAAATCACTGATGGGGCTGTGAGTTGTAAGCTATACTATCAAAATGCATTGCTTTATAGCATGGCTTCATTTTGAAGGCATGTGGGAATTGTTCACAGCACTGCACTCTTCAAAGTTTCTCACCAGGGTCATCATTTCCGAGTTAGGTATTTTCAACCACTCGGGGTTGGAATAAATTTCATCTCACTGAAAAACAAACAGGTGGCTGTGCTCGACTGTAATGGGACCTCACTGGAACATAAGCCTTACAAAAGAGCCTTTGAATTCCCACCCTCAACTGTCAATGAGACCCAGAAGGTCATTCCAGGATGCCTCAGCCTTTCCTCCAGAGCAGCAACCTCTGTTGGTCTGGCTACACCAGCAGAGACCCGTGTTTCCATAGGATGAAAGCACAAAGCAGTTTAAGGAGCTGCAAAGCACACAATCAGTGCTATGCCAAAAATCCAGGCACTGCCTAGCAGACACCAGATGCACGTGGAGCAGTTTCTGACATGCTTTCTCTAGTGGTAGATGGTGCAGAATGCTGAGATAGTCTCCTTTGACTTGGGGAAGTTTGCAGTGAGGCAGAAAATATTCTGTTTTTAAAGAAATTGAATGCTTGATCACAAGTTGGCATTCTGCAAAGTTAAGTGCTGTTATTATGACAAGTTCTTAAAACTAGTGTTAGCTAATAAAAGAATTTTACTGATTGTCATGCCACACATCAGGACAGAAATTCATTTATTATTATTATTTATTATTATCCTTTGCATTCCTAGCACAGGATGTTTGAAAGGAAGGTGCGAAACTCCCATAATGGAGAATTATGCAATAACTTGCTTGTTTGAGAGTCTTCCTCCTGCCTCCAATGCTTAATGGTTATAGCATTACTGTTCCTTTTTTCCATATGCTCTAATCCTGTTTAAAGTGGTTCTTCTGACTCGTAATGAGCAAATCTTGCACTCTTTGTCGTGTTAGCACAACGTTGTGCATGAGCAATGAGTTCCATAACTTAATGCATACCCCCACCAACAATCTTGTTTCAGTATAACCATTACCAGAAAAGATACCTGTCCTGCACAAATCCTCACTGAAGATTTTTATGTTTCCCTCATTTTTCCTCTCAGAATTCAAGGTGATTCAATTGCAATAAAGACTGTAAATAAAAACATGAATACTTGCTGACTTTTGTCCCTCGTTATATTTGTGTATTAGATATGGACAGATCACAATTTACTTGAATTCACTGTTGTTTCTGTGCAAGAATTCAGTGACTAATGCATGCTCCTTGCCTTATTTAGAAGCTTTAATCAGGCTAAGCAACACACAGGTTATTTTCATAGTATGTAAAGAACAGGAATGCAGAAGAACACAAACGAGAAGCCAGAAAACAAAAATACAACTTCTACAATTGTTCTTGAATATATACTAAAAAACAGTACTTTCAAAAACTTTTCTGACAGAAGTTCCCTTTCAGGAAAGCTAATGAAATCGAACCCAAAGCAGATGGGAATACAATCAAGACAAATTTGTTTTCCAATTCCATTCAGTTGTTGTGGATTTTTTAATCTGCTCTTCTACTTTCAGATTCCTCATCTGTTTTATAGGTTGCTACTACTCACTCTCCCTATAGTGTAAGATCAATACATTCATATTTTTAAAGTATTTTCAGATCTCTGAGTGAAAGGAGCAACTATATCAAATTCATTTTGTGTTTATAAAAAAGAAAATTTACTTTAAAAGTTACTTCAGCAAAAGCCTTCAAAATCTAGATCAATACAGACCTGAGAACTGAATATAGTGAATCCGAATACAGCGTTATGTATGTGTTATTCAGTCTGGCTGTAACCCAATAAAGCACTTAAACACGTGCCAGGTTTTACTTGCTGTAAGCAGTCCCACTGATCTCCAAGGCACTACTCAAGGCTAAGCGCTTCACTGGATTGGGGCTTTTTGCTGGCAGAAAGGGAGAAAGGGAAATAGCACAACCATTAAGATACAAGGGAATTCAAGTACATTTCTCTCCCAGTTGATTTACCTATAAGCTCTGGGTTTATGACTGAGACAATACTTTAATCCACAAGCAGTGATCTTAGCAGCTTCTAAAAAGATGATTGAAATTAGAACATTCATTTTAGCAGCTTCAACATCTTAAAATTAACTGCTGTGCTTTCAAATTTAGGCCATGAGTAACTATTTCAGAAATAAAATCTAAAACACCTCTCCTTAAAGAAAATGAAAGCCAGTAGTATTCAGCTATAGCTTTAGAACTACTTTATTTAGTCTAGGTAGGCACAACAAAACGCTTTGCACAACAAAGCTTCCCAGTGCTGATGAAATAATACCTTCAGCAGTTTCTTCCTACAGAATAAGAACAATCAAGTACGGTTTTGAGAAAAGCATATCTTCCCCTTGTGGAAGACAAGTACAGACCAAGAGCTGGCCTTATTGGCAAAAACAAGTCATCAGTTTCAGAGTCACTTGTGTTCACCTGCTGGTTTTCTCAGCTCACAGAAACCTGTGAGTTCGTGCTCTTATGCTTGAATACACACCAGGCACCACCTTGAAAACCAGGGAGGCACTACTGGGCATCTACCCAAAGGATAAGTCTAGGCATAGACCAGAGTACCTCTGAAAAGCACAGTGTGAACATTTCATCCTTAACACCAACATCATCATCTCCTTTTGCATTGAATTACTCAAGCAATAAGCCATGACTTGCAAATGAAGATAATTGTCATTCTACTTGAACTTCAGGTCTCCTCTGGACAGTAAAATCTGATCTCATTTCTAAATTATGCAAAACACCTCAGTGAACCCTATTTCTGATGCAGAAGACTATAAGCGTGGAAATGCTTCAAGGAGCCTGCAGCAACAAGCAAGATCAATTCCTCTCCCAGTGGCACCGGCAGCATCTCCTCCAGAGAGCAGAAGTATTGAAGACAAGGAGGATGAAGGAGACCTGAATTCATGTTGTGTGTTTTTTTTTTTGTTTGTTTGTTTGTTTTTTGTTTTTTTTTTTTTTACATCTCTTAGTTGACAAAAAAAAAAAACAAAAAAAAAACAGAACACTTTATTCTTCTTTCATGCAGGTCTGAGAGAAGATTTTAGATTTTCAACCCAGAGTCATTCTGTTCTCTTACCCAAGCTCTCATAGCTCAGAGCAGGGGAGTTTTATTTCACACATACAGATGGGCATCACATTTGTTTCTATGTTGTTTCTGTATCCCAAAGTCCAGGAAAAGGTAGACTCTAGCATTGCAAAGAAGTCCATTAACAAAGTCCACTGGCATACACATTTTGCTAGAACATCCATTTGATTCCCATGGGATTTCTGATCAGATCAGCAGCCTTCCTTCCCAAGGTTCACATTCAGCTCACCTGACACAGGGGTAACTATAAGCCTGCTGCTCTCCTCATCCACACATAATATATCTCACTTCCACTTCCCTTTGCAAGCATCAACTTCTTCCTATTGCCTCCCCTATGGCATGTGCACACCAATATCACCTGCCCTACAGATTTCCGACTGAACTCTCACTTATGTATTATTAAAATTCATTTCACTTACATGAATCTGTATGCAATACTGAAACAAAAATAATTTTTAAGAGATGTTATAAGAAATTACTTCCTTAGAAGACCCCATGCTATGCTTTATGGAACAACGTAGCCTTAGTTTGGCTCCTACTTGATTTCAGAGGGGTCTTAGAAACACCGAAAAACAAAACACAATCACCAAAGCAAAGAGGTTTATTCAGTATTATTTTCATCTTCATTTACTCATAAATCTAACACCTAAAATATTGCACATCCAGCAAAAGATCTTCCTTGCCTTTTTTCCATTTTTGTCATTAACGTATGTTCTTAATTAAGCCAAAACAAAAAATTCTTTCCCCCTGCACACAAAGTATAACAATATTTACTTTACACTATGAAAGCAGAGCTCTGTTAAATCCAAAAATGTAACCTGGGGGTATTTGCAGTAGAAATGTGTCTTTTATAACGATCCCCTTGTGTTAGAACAATCCTCATCAGTTTAGAATCAGTCTGACTGTAGATTCCTCTCGCTCTCAACTGAGGCTGAGTGGAAAAGCAAAGATGAAAGCAAGGAACAGTTTTTACAGTGCCTCTTGTAAGCTTTTCTTTCTCTAGCTAGAACATGATTAAAGATATTGCACGTAAACTGGGAACAGACAACCCCTCCTAGCAGCTATTTCAAATTCTGCCCTTGAGGATAATAAAATAAATAAATAAATAAACCCCTCATTCTTACACATTTTCTACCCACAGATTTCAAAGCCATTTCTCATCCCACCACTGGGGCAATGTGCATCCATGCAGGGAAGTTCTTCTCTCTTTGCTTGCTGGCACCCTCAAGTGCCCAGAGTGGTGCTGAAGGGTCTTGCACAGATGAACACGACCAGCAGAGGGGACACCTGGGGCATTCCTCATCATGGCATGTCAGGGCATGTGGCAAATGCACCCCAAGCAGGGGGCACACAATAGCATCACAGCAAACAGGCTATCATGCTCCCTGAACCACTATTCTCTCTCTATTACACCTATGGCAATGACTAACAAAGTCTCCAAGAGAGAAAGCTTTTCTTCATCATATTATATTGCAATTCCTTTTTCATCTGTCTTCTTCACTTCTAAATCAATTCTCGCTCAATGTATTCTTTTCTTTGTTTCATTAACTGATGGCTTTAAGGACTCGCAGTGTTGCATAGTTAATAACTTCTCTGTAGCTTGACTTTTTCCATCAGTTCACGTTTCCAAACCAATTAATTCCTTGTTGTTTTCCAATGGTTATTAAACATAGAAAAATCCAGTCTAACCCAGTCTCGCATCTGAGGGATGCATCTATATGCTAATTACTTTTCCAGTTTGCTAGCAGAAAACTCTGCATGATAGAAAGGACCATTTTCTACAATTGTCAAGGGCCGGACTTCTAGAGGTAGGTAGGTGCTTAAAGACATAACAGTGACTATTGGGGATTTTAAGAAACGTCTAGAGATCTAAACCCTAAGGAAAATACCTCAGAGGGTACCTGAATGCCTTTAAGAGCCTCACTTCACAAGATGCAATAACAAAACTAAAACACACACACAAAAAAAAATGAAATTAAAAAAAGCTTAACTTTTTTTTTTTAAATATTTATAATGAAGAAATGAAATGTTTAGAAGGATGAGGCATAGTTTTACTTTCCTATAGTTAGCTACACAGGTCCCAGTTTATTTTCATGGTCAGCACTTACATTAATTCTTCAAAGGGATCATAATGGGAACTAAAAAAAAATCATACTGTTCTTATTTACCAGGAGAACTAAAGAATAAGTGTTTTCAATAGAACTAGTTAACCTATTTAGTTGCTGCGTTACCCAAATGGTTTCAATACCTCACTCTCATTGATTCCTTCCTATAGGAGATGCCCCAAAGCTGAAGACCTAGGCAAGCTGCCTGTCTGCTCCCAGTGAAAAAGCACCCTCAGGAGAATTTTATCCCTCCCACTTCTGCAGCAAAATCACCTGAGCAACCTCAGACAAATGAAAATCAACTTTAGGCCCTTCTCAGAAAGGCTCTAGTAGCTCAGGTGAGAAAACTGTACACAGGTGGCCTGAATTCCAGTGGACTCAGGTGGATTGAGTATTTGTGTACAAAACACAGGTGCTCTGGAGAGTACAGAAATACAGAGCACTCCAATCATCTTAGCTGCTTAGAGAAGATTTCATTGTGTTACCTCACTCTTTGATGCCCTCAAAAACTAGGCTACAAGTAAAATTTTAACAAGAGCTCCCCATGTAATTTTTCAAAAGTAAACAGAGTTCTGAGCATCCATGTGTGGAGGGATGTTACATTTAGGCATGTACGCAAATACTTGCTGGATTCGGGCCTTCTAAAATTGGGCAAACGGTTTTAGAAGTTGTGAGTGAAGCACAAACCTGTTAGTGATAGGATCATCTCTCAAATAAACTCTGTCCAAGTCTTTTTCATATAGTACAAAGCAGGAGGTCACGTTCAGATTTTTAAGATAATTTTAATCTTTAGGATGGTCATCTTGACGGGATATCTAAGCTAGTGAAATAAGTTCATGGCCTTGGTCTATGATTTCATTTCAGTCTGGGAAACGATGACCATATGTATCTTAAGGCTATTGTTTTGTGGCCTTAGCAATGCAGCACAACAAAAACACAGGACAAGTTTTGTTTCAGAACAGTTTGCTGCTTGTTTATCTGAATCTCCACAACTTGTATTTCTTTCTCCCCTAGAAATATTGCAAACTTGCTTAGGGATGGGATAGTTTAAGGTCTGGTAATGGGATTTTTAGCCTTTCACATGCAGCTCATTTATCTGAACACCAGGAGGTCTCCAGGTCTGTGAGTTGTTACCCATTGACTCTTATCTAGTGGCCTCTGATAAACAAATGAGCAGCTTGCACACAGTTGACAGTTCTCTGTACCTAAAAGTTATCTGCCAAAAGGGGACAGTAACAGAAGGAAAAATGTAACTAAGCATTGGTAGAGACAAAATTTCTTTATGAGCACAAAAAAGTTTTTTCCCCTGACATTCCTACGTTATTCTGGTAAGGAGATATGAAGGCACCAACACCATCCGGCCCATCTCTTCTGGGGAGAAATATATTTTACTGACCCTGAACCGAGTCAGATTTCTGCTGGGCTTGCTCAGTAGAGCTAGCAACAGATTTGGGAGAATATAGGAATTCTCATCTTGAAGAAAAATTCCAGTGTTACAAATTAAAAAGTAAGAAATATCAATAAAATCCAATATTGTGTTTAAGCAGCACCTTTTTTTTTTTTTAAATAATTCTGAACATTAAAAAAAAAAAACCATAAACTATATACACACACAAATAGCTGAAAATCATCTTAGTGTGTGTGTGTGTGGAGGGGTGGAGGGGGGGGGGAAGGGGGAATTAGGAGGAGCAATAAAACCACAGGAATACAAAAGATAGAAAACAGCTCAGGCAAGATATTCCCTTTTGCTTAAATTACTCTCTCCCCCCAGCTGAAAAAGTTCTGAGAA
Organism: Lagopus leucura; assembly: GCF_019238085.1. Lineage (NCBI taxonomy): Eukaryota > Metazoa > Chordata > Aves > Galliformes > Phasianidae > Lagopus > Lagopus leucura. The sequence continues at coordinate 7,999,455 of NW_024962273.1, read as the reverse complement.
GCTCTACCAGGTCCCTGAAAAGTGAAATACTAACAAATTTAAAACTGAGAGAAGACTACAAGAGCCAAACCAGCTCATATTTTAACTACAAATTTTACCTTTTTCTTCTCCCCATTTTCAGCATCCTACCAAAGAAAAATAAATACATAAATAGAATGCAGAAACACAATTTATCCCCTATGTAGAGTCTACTATCTCCAGTATTTATCAGACCAAGTATTAAACCCTATCCTAATAAATAAATACATCTGTTACACTTAAACTGCAGCTGAAAACAATCCTCCTGTTAGCAGCTTGTTAAAGAGTTGACTCCACACCTGCTCCTCTGAAGTAACAGAGTTGGGCTCACAGAATTGCTGAAGAGCAGAAGCATTCAAAAATGATGTAAAAATCCTCACTTCTTCTTGATTCCCTCATTTCTGTTGTAAAAAGCAGCATGCAAATACGTACAAAAGATAAACTCAGATACTAAGATTCATAATGCGAAAGTATATGTAGGAATTACAGCCTCACCAGAGAGGTTGCTTTTATGGTGTCTTATCCTTTCCCTCATTTATCTGTTCCCACTAAGCCTAATTGTTCCACAGGTGTGAATTAGATCATCTCTAGTGATCTCACTGATTAACATACTGAAGTTACCTGTTATCACCTTTAGCTGAGGTTTGATGTTTTTGTTTCAGATCTCAGAAAGTTCTTGTATGACACAAAACATGTCCCCTTTCTCCCACAGATCTATAAGCAAGATTACAAAAACACATCTGTAGGACACCGTGTATTAATGCCAATGAAAACAAAAATGGCAAATTATATTTTATATGTTCAATCATTTTTCATGGAACCATAGTATCATAAAATCATTAAGGTTAGAACAGACCACTAAGTTTACCGAGTCCAACAACCCACCCCCACCATGCCCACTAACCATGTCCCTCAGGGCCATATCCACCCTTTTCTTGAACACCTCCATGGATGGTGACTCCACCACCTCCCTGGGCAGCTTGTGCCACTGCCTCACCATTCTTCCTGAGAAGAAAAGTTTCCTAATATCCAACCTGAGCCTCCCCTGCTGCAACTTGAGGCCATTCCTTCTCATCCTACGGCTGTTACCTGGGATTAGCAGAAATCAGATGCAAGCCCAATTGGTAATTGCATCTACAAACTTGTCTGAGTGGGTGGTATTGGTACACAGACCAAAAAATGATGCCTCTTGTAAGTATAACAACTTTTAATAAGATTTACTGGGTATCACATTGCCATGTCTGAAGAATGTTGCACTGTGCTACTTATTTGATGTATACAGACAATTTTCTTTGGGATTCACTAGAACTTGTAGAATCACCACATGTGGTTCTATCACAAGTGAATGCACTAGCTAGGAGGGAATTCTGGGTGTCACCCAGTCCAACCCTTTTTATCTGTATAACTGCAGCATGTGTGCATGCAGATGTTGCAGGTTCATGGATGATGCACGACGTGCAAATCCAGTCCTTACAGTGTTAAAATAAATAAAGACAATTGCAATTAAAAATATATATATTTTCTAGCCACAGAAATTTTCTCATTCCTGAAAGCACAGGCTAAAGGCATGTTTGAAATGAGGTTGTCCCTAGAAACACCTGACAGTTTAAGATTCACATATTGTTCTACTCTACATGCCCAAATGTGTGTGCTTTGGAAACTTCTGTTTATTTGTTTAGGTTAAACCAACTCTTAGAGCATTCAGCCAAACTGAAATAATCTCAATTTTAATTTAAAAAACATATTCAGGTTGAGACATGACATTAGTTCCACAGGTTGGAAATGATATTTTGAGCCAATCCAATAAAGTTTTCTTGTGTAATGATAAGAAAACTATCTGTCTGATATCTGGCTCATACACAGGGCATTTCACATCTCAGAGGTAAAGGCCTCGGACCAATGATGTGCAGGAGCTGAGGCATCTCTCCTGTAAATCAGGCAATTAATTTCCTTCTAACAAGCCTTGGGCAAAGCTCCGTAAATCATCCACTGATGCTGTCTGACACAGCTAGGGATTGGAACAGAGAATGCAGATCCAGAGGCACCAAGGACTGCCTGCATGGCAGCATACAGGTGCAGGGTAGTGACCTTGCCAGCAGTGCTGGTCTCTCCTGGCACCCTTTCATGCTCTGCATTTTAAGAACAGCCCACCAGATGAGCAATATGTATTTAGTACTGCATTTAGTATTAAATGTCTGTTAGGCCAAAGCATGATTCCAGATATGCTGTGGCAGAGGGCCAACTTCACCCTGAAAGCAGCAAAAAAACAAAAAATCCCCCAGCATCCATGAACAGCCACAGACGAAACTGCCAAAGTGTGCAGAGCCTCTTTTAAGGAGAAACTGCCCTTGCTACAGATCATCACTTTAGGTTGAAACTGGATGTTTTCATCTGCCCTGAACAGCCCTCTGCCGAAATCACAGTGCCACTGTGGTCAGAGAGGAGCACCCGAATGGGAGTACTGCAGCACATCTAGTGTCTGCAGCAATCAGATCACAGTTCTGTGGGCCTAAGGTGAGAGAAAAGCCAATTTAACAGTATTTCAGTGATGAAACATCTGAGCAAGTCATGCTCTGGGTGGGGAAAGCATGTGGGTGGGGATGAGAAAGAAAAGGTCTTTGTTAGTGATCACGCCAGGGCTCCAGATCAAAACATTCTTCAGCCTTGGAGGGGAATCACCATCCAAACCTAGATGAAACCTGAATCTCATCTCTGCTCCTCTCAGCGAGTGAGCTAAATCAAATTCCCATGCACGAGACAGAAACACAAATCCGAATCATATAGCTTGGCCCCATCTCTGATTTGTTATATTATCAGTGATAAGATTTCCAAGAAAAAGTGAAGGGGCATCACAAATCTGTCACCCCAAACATAAAATATGCTGGACCAAATTCTTACATTTACATTTCACTCTCGAAGCCTACAGAGAAATGTTGATTTAAGCAGTAGGGGATCTGTGTCTATGTCTCCATGTAGATACAGTGTTCTCTCAGTACCAAAGCCAGAAATAGGCTTAGGGTTACTGAGGCAGAGGAAGCTATCGAGCTCAAGAGAAAGTGGAAGAAGCTTGAATCCCGGTGTTTTTACCGGGACTGGTTTCATACTAACAAATCTTTTGCATTGATGCTTTTTCATACAAACGGGTGGCCAGGCGGGACGCACAAGTGAGCTTGCATGTGTGCAAAGGAGAGGAGCAGAGATGAATGTGTGCAGCTTTACACTAAAATTAAACCAGGCCTTTCTGTAAAACAGATGTTACGGTTCCCTTTAAAAAAAAAAAAAAAATTAAATTATCAGCAAACAGAAATGTTCAGGAGAAGGAATTTGGAGCTGAGATTTTGGCATTAGTAATTCCCTATACTTAATCCATAAAAGTTTTCTTTCATGTTTACAGAAGGGGGTTAAAAAAAGAAGCAAGGCTGTTACTAAAGGATTTTAAGATACAGTGGAGATGTGAAAGGCACAGAAGATTTTCATTTCCTGTGTTATAGGGTGCAAATAATATCAGTATGAAAAACCTGGCAGGAAGATTTAAGATAGCAGTTTTTACATTGATAAGTATTTGTTCATTTCCTGACAACAAAAAATATAAATCTCTTCAGAAATTAAATACCCTGGCTTGTTGAAGCACTTTTGTGACGTTCTGTGGTAGACTGGCTTCCTTTCATTGGAAATCCACAGCTAGAATAATAATCACAGCATCAGTTATTATACTTGTATCAGTTCTGTGCGGCAAGAGGCTAATACAGTGTATGGCCGAATTCTCCTACTTTTGTGTCACTTATTTTCTCTGTGGGCCAGATTTGCATTTTAATGGAAGTAGTTTATAGACTTCTTTGCTGCCTTCATAGTGCCACAAGTGGCATCATTAAGTGAGTTAAGCCGGATTAATGCTGATAGTAAAGTCAGATAATACAATAACAGAGGCCTTCATTTCCATTTGGATTAGGTGAAGAGAGCAGGCCTGTCTGGTGCAGGGTGATAATTTGTAAGCGCGATATGTTGTACTTGAGAGGATAAGATTAAATTTAGTGGGTTTAACTGTCATCCCAGTAAGTCAATTACTTCATCTTTTCAGGCTTTGAATTTCTTTTATAAATAAAATAAATGGAATATTGAGCTGCTCCACAGCCATTTCGAGCTTCCATGAAGAAGAATTACACATGCTGGGCCAAAAGAAAAAAAAAAAAAACAACAACAAAAAAAAAAACAACAGAGAGAGAGGGGAAAGGGTTTCTGATTCGGCTCCATAAACAAAATACAAGCTGCTTTCAAGTGCCAGCATGGCAACAGCTCAGGAATACTGTCCATCTCTCATATCACAAGCATGACAGATTCCACTGTGACTTTAGTTTATCCATAATAGGAAATATTTATGTTGTGCCTGGCCTCTTCTATTTCTATCAGGAGATCATAGAAGGAATACACTAAAATACTGATCCCTGCTATCATTTAAAGTCTTACGTTTTTCCTCTGTTTGCTATCGCTTCTGTATTTAATGCTTATACCTTGCTGCTGAGAGAGTCACAAATGAAAATAAATAAAGGAGATCTGTTTGATTTGGATCCATATCAGGTCAAACCTGGTTTAATTCTCCCGACTTCTCTCCCCGCCTCCCCCCTATTTGGACACCAAATCCCTGCAATGCCATTTCTCGGGCACGAAGAGCTTTGACAACAAGCTTTCTGTAAATTAGATTGAGATAGATAAAGCACCAACATCTTCATTTCTAGGCACAGACCCAGAATGAAGACAGGTAATGTCAACAAGGGAGTGTTTATCCTTAGCAGGAGATCATTTCAGGAGTGCCACAACTCAAGATCTTTTCATAAAATCATTTATAAGTACTTAGCTCTCTCCTGTGACTCCTGCTGTGGGGCATTATCACAAACAGGGAGAAAGAAACCTCTGCTATTCTCTCTAAAGCTCTTGTTAAAGCTCCACACTAAGACTGAGCCTTGCAAGGTGCTAGCACTTGCCCACTGATGCTGATAAAGAGCTGGCACTAATCTCCTGGGAGGCAGGAGGGACATAGCTAAAGGCTAAGGCAGGTGCTCTGCGTTCCCACAAGGATGCTTGGTAGCATGTACTATTAGCTAATTGAGCCACAGCCTGTCATTAAAGGACACTTCATAGAAGACGCTCAGCTGTCTGCAGGACTAGATCCAGATGAACACAAATGCCTCAAAAAGGCAGAGCACTTGAAGAGACAAGCCAGAGTGATGGGCAGATTTAGACAGATCTGCCTTGGTTGTGTCACTACATGGTGAAAGACAGCCTTCTGGGTCATTGTGGAAAGGACAACTATGTGTTTTGACACTTATTCTGAGCCAAGGAAGAAAACATTTTCCACACAAATTAGCTGACACAAATCATAAATGACTATTTGCAATGAGCACTTTTAATATGTTTCTCTTCTTTATGCAGATATATATCGCCCATAGCTCCCCAAGAATAAGGGGAATCACATAATTCCAAATATGTAAGGCAAAGAGCTGGCTCCTTTTTGATGCAAAGCTATAGGAAATAAAATGGGATGGATCAAAGCACAGAATCTGTGTCTTAGATTGAAGGTACTGTTTAACATACAAAGGTTCCTCTGTAGGTAAGAGATCTTTAGCAAAGAAAGCTGTGTTCTGAAGAGAGTTAAGTAATTTTGATTTCATAATTTCACGCCACAGTTTGATGGTCAATTTGACTTACAGGTATCTTAAAATCAACTTACCTCTTTTAAATCGTTCTTAATAGCTGACATTTACATCTTCCCATCTCTCGTTTTTGGATTATTTCCATAATTACTTACATAAAGATACTAAATTACTAACATTCATAGGTTTCATTTACTGATATAGGGACTCCATAAATAAAATCCCAACCCTGAGTGTTCTTACAAAGATCAGTCTTCCATTTTTTCTCAAATTAGCAATGTCACGCAAGCTTTGTGAAGCTGTAATTACAGCCTCAGTAGAGCAAAAAAGCCCAAGCAGCCAACCAGCCTTGTTCCACCCAAAAATGAGTCTTCCCTGATCTTTAACACTGGGCAGCTCTTCCTTTTTGCACATCTGAGTGCTGTGTTTGTCTTTCAAATTCTGCCTTTTCTTGGACCCAGCAATGCCACGGGTTTTTTGCTCAAAGAACAGCGTGGCAGGATTTGACCAGCTCAACTCTAATCTGCCCTGATTTGTCACACAGCGTTGCCAATTGAGTCCCTTAGATGGTATGGAAAATTGGTGCTGCTTCTCTCCAGAAAGCTTGTTCACACACTAGCACAGTGTATGGACAGTCCTGTATGCTGCAAACAAAGAGCACAAAAGCTGTTTTGTTGCTGGTTTGCCACAACCAGCTGGGCTGCCAGGCCCTAACTGCTAGGTTAGTTCTTGCTATTTTGTGGAAATTAGACAGAATGTCAAAACTGGATACCTTGATGCCTCCCTTTGTCATGCTATCTGAGCATCTCACTAATGCTGTGGGTAGTTTCAGAGCAAACGTGTGAGGTGAGGCAGTGTTAACATCCATTCTATAGGAATTGAGCCACTGAAAGAGACAAGGGCAGATACTCAAGATGACTCAAAATGCAGAGAAGTTAGTAATAAGTTAATAAGCCATCTCTGCTAACTTTTTTTCCCCTTTGTCTTCTCAGGACTCAACTGACTTGGCTGTAGATATCCCAGGAGACTCCTACTTTATGTCTGTTTTTATCTGAATGTTTTTACGCCTGTATGTTTCTAAGGGATCTCAGTGAGCAGTTGCCCTCATTCCCAGTGAAGCAGACACAGACACGTGGATTAGGCTAAGTTAGACCTGTGAAGAGGTATTTCTGCACAGATCAACAAGCCAAAAACCCTTGGAATATTTGGTGATCAGCTCAGCCCAAAACTTGGTTAAGCTTCAGCTTATTCAAAAAGGAGAAACGTGGAAACTCACACAGCAGCTCCAAGAGGCTGGCACTGTCAGGGTGTCCTCAATGAACTCTGAAAGAAAATTTGATGTGATTGCACCAGTGCACACGAGATCCATACAATCAGCTGCTACACCCACCTTCACATGGGTTCTATGGAGGTTACACTTCTCTGAAGCTGAGCCGCGTACGTGAAAGTACCTGAGTTTTCTGCCTGTAAATACCACATGGGGCTGGCTGCGTTACTACCCAGACAGAACATAAAGATGTACAAAGTTCTCCAAGTGCCACTAATGACTACTGCTGGACAAAGAACAGCTTCTCATTTACTGGCATCAGGAGCAGAAACGTGCATTTGCCGTCCATCAAAGGTCTTAGAACACATGTGTGTTTTAAAGGGAGACAAGAAGCACAGGCAGAGACGGATCCAAACAAGCTGCAGCATTATCTCAATTTGTTTTCAAGTAACTCTATATGGGTAAATGTTGAACTGTGTGAGAGCGAAGGCCCTATACCAGACAAGCTTTACCCAGAACCAGGCCTCCCCTCACCATGTTTCTGTCTGCAAAGAGCTTTGCTAAATTTGCAGCAGACAGCTCTGACCAACAGGCAGTTGTTCAATTATGTCTTAAGCCTCCTTGACACATGATAAAGAAACATGTATATTAAAATGCCATGTAAAAACCAGGCTTCTCAGGGACTGTAAACTGAGATCTGTGCCAGCAAGTTTCAAAATGAGGATTTTGACCCATGAGATCATGTTATCCCATTCACAACACAGAGCAGAAGGAAAGTTTGGGGATTCAAATCCTTTTGAATGTGATACTGTAGCTGTGAGAAGAGCCAGGGATTTATAGATTTGTAGAGCAGTCGATACACACATGTATTTACTAAAGCATCAGATCTTGTACAGTTCTCCACCACAGAGCGGTCTGTTGGTATCACTCAGTTAGTAAAATGCAGCATAAAATCCACATTAGCCATCCTGGAGCAGATAACTTCACACTAACAGAAGCTCCCAGACATCAGGTACTTCCAAACTGCAATCATCTTTGCTCCAAGGCTGAAGAGAAGCAGGAATGGCTGAAAGGGAAAAGTCACTGTTTGAGTACGGAGGTGAGCCCAGCTGTGATGTGTCTCCTCTGAAGCTGCTAGTGATCAAGGAAATATTCAGTAAATATTTGCTTTAATATGCAGTATGTACAAGTTTATGAGAAAGAAGACAAATTCTTTCAAAGAAAGAGGAACAAATATGCATGAGCTGGGTAATCCAGTCTGATTTACATGTCCAGAAGGTGGACAGGAGGGTCACCCAGAGGTGTGGACAGCTACATTAGTTCTGCAGTCAAGGAACTCAGTATCAAAACTGCATCTAAGCAAAACCTGCCTGGCAGAAGGAAAAATGCTCAGTACGGTGCAGCTGCACACTGAGAGCTAATGAAGCATTCCAGGGATGAAAAAGAAAGCAGCAGGCCCAGGTCAATAAAGATGGGCTGAACACTAGAAATGAAATTAGTGTAAGAATACAATGAGAGGAAGAGATATTATACAATAATCCATTTGTGCAGATTTGGATGCAGAAAGTAAGTAATATTATGATGTTCCAAGAGCGTGTGGTCATTCCCCCAGTGACTGCATTATAATACATATGTACAATGTTAGTTTTAATGATGAACATGCTGTCTTATCCTTTGTGTTTTCTGGTTTTTGATGATTTTTCTGACTCAGCTTTGCCTGAGGAATTTTTAAGCCCTCTATTGTATTTCCATGCACATGGAAGAAAGTCCTCATGTAGCTCATGACACTTCCACATGCCTCACTGCATATAATAGATACTCTTTCAGAAGCTGCTGTTACTTTAAGGATTGACTTGTCATATGTAAAATTATATCTGTCAGGTTGCTTAGATTTAGAGAGACCTCTTGGACTGGAAATGCAACTTACATGTAAGTTTAGAAGATTTTATCACACGGTCTACGTGCCTGGTGTCCATTTAACCAATTCTCACATTTTTCTAATCCATTTTTTTAATCCGTTTTCTTTCTTCATAAAGAAAGTTAAGGTAATTTACTCCCAATGTTTATTATATATGAAGTTGTTGAAATAATGAGGGCAATAAAATTGAATTTAGCATTGTCTTTATTGGTACGAAGGTTAAATTCATAAGTTCAGTTTGTTTTAATAGGTTTATTGTACAGTCTTAGGCATATGCTATTACGCAGCGATGGATATGCTTTGAATATTTTTGTAATTGTGGGTAGTATAAAAGTCATTTTCTGTTAGATTGCACAAATCCATTACATTAGTAGAAAGATACATTATTGTAACAGGATTAATGTGCAACACATAAACATGATCAGTAATATTCTTCGTGATAAATTATCTCATTTTAATCACTTGGAATGTAGAGAGATTTCAGGATAGTTCCATCTTTGATTTGCATAATTGTATTACAGACAGACAAATTGCATTATATTCTTCATTAACAATAGATGGCTTGTATAACTATTGTATTTTTGAAGGCACTGCTCTTATGTTCATCCTGTAATTTGTCATTTTATGACACCAGTATTTAGCTTAGTTTGGAGAGAATAGAAACTAAAAGATAATTTGATTTTAGCAGAGTACAAATAATATCTCTGCATTCAGCTGTAATGTGGTAAGCTATTGTTTGTTTTAACAAATTATAATCCAACAGCCAAAGTTAGTTAAAAAAAAAATCTTATTATTTGTGGCCAATCCCACGTTCATGGCTTTTCACAGCAAAGCTTCAGTGCATGTAAAGTAAACTCAACATGAAAACACAACATAAAATTAAATTAGATCCATCAGAATGTTTTCTATTTCTGCTTGGGCTCTCCCTCACCTGTTCATATTTTACTTCCTTATGTATGCACACACACCAACACATGCTCTGTTCTAGCTTTTGCCGCGTTCTTTAGGGATCTCTAATTCCATAGGGTAAATAAAAACTGAATTATATCATAAAATGTATTATTCTTTTCTTTTTTTTCCAATTGCAAACCCTTTTCTTTCAGGATAATGTATCTCTGCTACGAAAAACTAAGAGATATTTTAAGATAAAACAAATTATTTTTCATATTTCTCTAACTAAGCCTTCTTCAATCATTTCTGACTGCTAGGAATACCAGTAAATTAAAAGTTAGTAGCTTGAGACAGGCTTGTACTCCTACCAAATCAAAAACAGTTTTTTATTTTAGAAAATCTAATTGTGGCACTCTATTACGGCACCTTGAGTGTTCTGATTCTTTAAAAAGAAATTGGGCTTAGAAAGAAATTAGTATGGCTAAATCACAGATACTTTCGTTTGATAATGAAACACAAAACTGAAGTTCCTGATATACATGCAAATCAGAATTTGGGCCTAACTCATTGAAGCTTGTTGTTTCAAATGGAATTTCAAAAATCTCAGCCAACGTTCTTATAATTTGATCCTAAATGTAGGCTGTTAGCTTAGGGCTCGATCCCACAAATGTTTTTGTGCATTTTTATTACACCTGATGAGCAGTTCTATCAGTGCTGCTATAACAAGTCAGAAACAAAATCCTATAATGTCAATGGGAGTATGGCTGCCTAGTCCAGGGAAGTCCATGCTCTTCTCCCTCCTACAGACATCCGTGGCAGATCTGGCCTCCTCAAAAATGTTTTGTGTTGTTTTCACTACAAGACATCATACAAATGAACTTCACAGAGATGGGAAAAAGAGAAAGGCTTTGGGCTAAATCTACATTTTTCTTCAAGCAGTTAAAATACACTGTTACAAAACTTCTCAGGCTTACGACACATTTTACATTATGGTTCTTTTTGTCAAAAATGAGGAAAAAAACCCTCAAAATCTACATCTTACTTTTAAAAAATCTTCTGAAGAAGAAATACACAAAATTACTGCATTCACATCAATTTGTCGAAACTGAGAAAAAGAGAACTGAATAAAACCTCTAAACTTGACTTGGCTATGCTCTTTAAGATAATTCCTTTACCTTTTCTGAAAATAACTCTCAGAGAAGTTGTATTTGCCCACCTCAATGCTGCAAGTGTTATGAGATATTTTTGCAAAAGGATGAAGGTTAATATTTTTCTATTTGTCTTCTTGAAATGTCTTTGAATTTCTCCACCGTGTCTCGGCAAAACCTTAGTGCTCCAATAAGGGAGGATAAATATTACCCACACCACCACGTGACCTCCACGGCTGACTGCATGCTGAGAATTAAAGTTAATGAACTCTGCATATGCAAGGACAGTTTCTGAAATAGACTGGTGAAAAGATCTCACATCCTATTGCTGACGAATGAGATAACATACGAAATTCAAAATCTGCTTGCGGATAATTCCCAAACACAAAACAGAATTACATTTGCAAGCAATTTACGACCAACCATTTGCCAAGCAGTGTGTACATTTACATCAGCTCTGTCCAAAGTCATTTTCAAAAATGTTTCAGCACGGATATCCACAGCTGACCTCCCAGCCCACACGGCATCGTACACAGCTGATGTGTCAGCCTGAGAGGTTTTTATACACCCTGGGTCAAACAGAGATGTATGGGGTTTTCTTTCAGTTCCAGTATTTTTTGTTTTGTAAATGTACCTCATTGCAAGGCATTGAGGTTTAACTTCTGAACAACTCCAGGAAAGGTATTTTTTGCTGCTTATGCTAAGTAACCTGAAGTCTCACAAAATAATAACATGAAAAATAATCTTCTGTTGTTATTTGCCATCTCAGTAGCTACTCTGATCAAATACACACAGGCCACACTTCCTCAGAAGCACCATACACTGTTTGGGGAATTGGAAAACAGTCCTATCCTTCGCCACACAGCAGTTGCATGTGCCATGACTCACTGCCAGGTGTGCTCTTCCAGGTGCTCTCTGCCCTCCAGATGAGAAGCTAGGCCCTCTCCATGTGGTTTCAGCCACCCTAAGCAGTCAATGTGACCATCTCACATCAGATAAATAGGACTAGGAAGGCTCAACTGCTGGCCATGACTGACTCACTCTCTGACACCAGACAGGTATTTTCTGCTTTTCACTCTCTATGTGTGCTTTTTATTTCCATTAAGATATTCCACAGCAGGTTTGACTGCCTGTGTTGTTTAATTATGGACATTCAGAAAATAAATAGGGAGCAATATTTAGAATGTGTGTTCATTCTTCTCCTGTTTGTTTGCTTTCCACCACCTAACTCTTGCAAAGGCAACTGAGGAAATTCCATCAATTTTCCCTCAACATTAAAGCATCAGTATTTTTTATTGGAAGTTTTCCTTACCCACTAGGAGGATAATTGTAAACATCAACAGAAATAAAACTCACCATATGTGAAAATACATCAAACACAGAAACAAATAAACAACCTCAAACCTACTGCTTGTTTTTCTACTATTTTCCCTTAAAATCATTCTTTTCTCCCCTGTTCCTCTTTCAGGGATGCCTCGGAACAGAAGAATGGGATGCATGTGCTGTATTGTCTGCATGGAAAATAAACATAACCTCCTTCAGGAATTAATAAGATTAAGTTACACTTCAATTGAAATCAGTGTACATAAACTAATGAAAATTTCCTGCGGATGTTGGTGAAGAAAACCACTCACTGTGCTGGTGAACTGATGCAAACAGATATTTTATATAGGAAGATGAAGAATTAATGGAACTCATCTATAGTCAGTGATGGAACAGGGGTAAATTAAGTACTCCCCATGAGTCTATATATGAGTCCGTGAGTATGCCCTTGTGTTTTGTATTTTAGACATCAGGTAAGGATTTTTTTCCATCATGAAAAACATCTCTTTCAGCCAATCGCATAAGTGTTTGCTTTAAGGCAAGAAAATACTGAAATACTTCTCTGAAGTTTGGCTTCAGAAAGCCACCAACATTGCTGCTATTGTCTTGTACATACCTCACTGCAGAAGAACATCATGCTTCCATAAAATGTGTAGTCATAAGAAATTATCCCCTGTCCTTGGCTGTCTTACTAACGATTGTTATTCCTTCCTTTCAGATTTGTGGAGGTTGAAACAGGGCAATGTGGTATCTTCTAGGATCTCCAGATTCCCTCATTTCAGGCTCCTTATCAGCCAAAGCTTATCATGATATTTACTTAATGTTCTTACTAGAAAGTTACTTTCAGTTCACAAATTGGCCTTAAATACTGACAGCAAAGATGCTATAAGGCCACATTTTAGAAGTCTTTCTTGAAGGGTAGACTTTACCTTGAAAATCTTTTCCCCCCAACACACAGAGATATCCCAGAGTGGTACTGGGCACCACTTTTGTAAGACAGATGGGAGAAATGAGGATTCTTCCTCCTCAATCTTCCATGCACTCTTTTTTCTTTCTCTTGCTGCATGATTTTAAATACAGCTCTTTGGATGCAGCAATAACCAAATCTTATCTGTCTTAAGTTAAATATTTTTTCTGATTAGCTTTATTCTTTCAGAATCCAAAAGACTTTTCATACACCCAAACAAGCTAGAGGAAGGAGGGGGCATCTGGGTTGTGCGCAGAGTATCAAATGTATTAATGTGTTTTTTAGTGCACTTTTAAATATCAAATAAAGCAGCTTCCAAAATTTCCCTAGGGTTGCTCTTTCCATATTTATTAAAGCTCACTCTTAAAAAGCACTTGCCAGCATCTGCATGTATCTACTTTTATTCTATTTCCCCCAGTTATGATCTAGATAGAACCACTAGCTACTAATTTATTTTGATGGTTAAAGTTAACCTAATAATATTTGATCAAACAGACATAACACACTTAAGATTCCCAAGAGCGAGATTACGTTTGGCAATTTACTATTCATGGTAGCTGCACGAGCTGCTGGAACTCAATGCTTTTAAAATTTTTCTTGTGATGTGCAACTGTTACAAATAGTAACAGTTACAAATTGTATATACTAGATAAGCATTTTAGAGATATAAAAACACATAATTGCCTTCCTGTCCCCTGCCCCAGAATTCCCTCGAAAGTGCCTAGTCATTTTAGACAAATGGAACAACGTGTCTTAAAGGCTTAAGTGCATTTACAATTCAGCCCCAAATAGATAACCTTTTAAAGCTGTGGGAACACAACTTCAGTTGTCCCCTTCAAAAGTTGTGTTTTCCACATAGATCAAAATAAAAGAAAACCTCTGAGGTGTTTAGGTAGCAGCATCCTATGGGGAATAAACATGCCCAGTGGGACAACAGATATTTTTTAGATCTCCTATTAGAACTAATAATTAGCTCCAGATCAAACACATAGGCTAGTCCGGGATCTGAAAGTGGGCTTCCTCAAAAATGCCAAATGCTCCCAGGATTTGTGTCTGCTTTATAACTCTCAAAAATAGACAGTCCATAGACTTATAAGCAATGGGTTTATTTCAAATAACAGTAAATGGCCTTCTAAGGTCAATATATTAGTTTTCCTCTAGATACACAGTTTCAATAGCAAGCGATGCATGAAGTCTGTTAAGCCTTTTGAATTGTCTATCAGTTCTGGGAATTATAGATTTTAACCCATATAGATACTTGGCTCAACCGCAAAATGAAAAATCATTAAGAAAAAAAGCACTGTATATTACTGCTCCAATATGCATTTGTGATTTAGAATTGGCATTTCAATATACAAAGAAAATTTCTAGAATCATCCAAATAAATGCAAATGGTTCTGTAAATATTTTAAATTGCAGAACAAAAAAGCTCATTAGAATTTACTACTCATCCAAGTGTGCATGTTTTTTTCTATTACATATCCAGTGCACTTTGTACTTTTACAGTTGATTGAATCAAAACATGAGAAGATCCGAAAACATTTCTGTAGTTTTCTTTAAGTTGTATTACTACTGTAAGATGTTCCCTGATGGTGCACAAGCCGTGTTCTGTAAATAAATGTGTGTTTCATTTTCAATTGGAATTTCATTAATCAAGCCATAGTAAATAGTGGAGTATTTAAAACACATTTCTCTAAGAAGCAGGTAAAACACACCAGCAAACTACGGATACGGTCCTGCTGCATGATGGAGCAACACTGATTGAAACCAGCTGATGACATGGCCATCTGCCTTTGCATTTCATGATGGTTTAGGTTTGAACTTCCCCTCTTAGAGGTTCTAATAGTGACTCCGACAAAGCAATGAACATTCAGATGATGGAAAAACAGCAGCAAAAGTGGAAGTAACAGCTTCCTGTAAAATGATGGGTTGTACATAAAGTTTTCATTTAAGGCGTAGATTGCTAGAATGCCATCACACAGAGACCTTCCTGATCCCCTGGTGGCCATGAGCATCTATGGCCACCTAACATTCAGCCATATGCTGTGCTGGAGCAAGACTGCAGTTCCCACTTGCCTAAGGATCAAATCATCTGTGCCAGTTTTTCCACTGCAGAAAGGGAGTAGCATAATTCATGCTACTGGGAGGCTGTGAAGCTGGGTTACTCTCTAAGCATTAAGCAGAAGAAATAGCTCAGACAGAAGTTCTGCCAGAGGCCAAGCCCCAGCTGGACCCTCTTTGGTATAAGCACTCTCAGGGACTTTCAGCCTGGGAGAATGTTCAGTGGAAGATCCTCACACCAAGAAAGGACAGTTACACTAATCCACAGGTCACAGTTACTATAACATGTTTTGAATGTTTGCAAATTTATGACACAAATTAACAACATAAAAAGCAACTAGTGCATGATATCAGCTATATAGTTTGGTCCCTAATATACAACGCTGAAAGCAGAGAGAGGGAAGGAACAAAAGGCGGTAAAATTACTTCCCAGAGATTCTCTAAGGATTTCAGGCAGAACAATAAAAAACTAAATTAACTTATTCGTTTTTATCACCTGATGAGCATAATTAGCAAACAGTGCATAATGACAGCAAATAATGGCTCTCTTTTCTCCTATTAAGATAGCTTAATGACTGTATTTTCCCAGTCTTAAAGCTGTACTGCATTTACCAGTGGTACTCACCTGCAAAATGTTTTGTCTGTCAATACTGAAGTTAACAAAATGCTTAACTACAGCACATAATGATCCTAGCACAAAACAGCCTTTGATCTGAGCACAGAGGCTTTCACAGATCACACTGTGCTGAAAACTCTGTGACAGCGACTCACGAAAGAAATGTGATATAACAAAATTTAATAATTCACTTCATCTTCCCTGCTTGATGACTAATAAGAAACCTTCATCTAAGATGTTCTCCTTCTTTTATGAGTTTCACTATGCATGTATGAATCCCAGAACAACCATCTAGAGAAACTCGATGGTAGAACTGCATTTTAATATAAGCACTTTAATATACAGCTTCAGGATCCAGGTACCCTTTGGTAACATTGAACTATCCCTTTGGGTTTCAAGGTTGTGAATAAGGTTATCAAGCTGGCTTGCTCTATACTCACACTGAGAGACTTTGCAATTAAACCTGGGAAAGTGGCTTTGCTGAATTTGCTAGTCTAGAAATCAGCTTTCTGCTAAAGGAACAAGACGCAAAATGTCTTGTCCGATGACAGACTTTCATGCTGTATCTTGATTACACTGGCAGCTAAACCAAATTCAGACAAAACAAATTTAAGCTAATTTGGATGGAGTATAAAATATAACTCTCCTCAGGGCACAGTCTTGCAAGACCCCCGGAGACCAAACTCCCATTGATTTCCCTTGATTTAGAAGGCACAAATGATTCGCATGACCAGATCCAGAATGGATAAAGATGGAGAACAGCAGTGATCCTGATATCATCCCAAAGGCCCCTCTGACCCTCACGGTATGGCCATCCTTTAATTCATCTGTCACATCTGTATCTAACAGAACTATTTGCTTTCAAGCGTCTTCCCACTTCACCCTATTTTACCCACACTTTTCCAGGCATGGCCTAAATGTCAACTTCTGTCCCTCTCACGTCTGTATTCATTCAATATCTGTTCTCACACGAAGAGATCAGAAGTGCCTCTTAGTTATCTTTTTTTACAGCATCTTGCAGAATAGGACAATGGTCTGTAAGCAGTCCTCCATGGTAATTAAAGAAAAAAAAAAAAAAAAAGAGAGAGATAAACACACAGAAAAGAATAAAAATAATTTTCCTTCTCAAAGCTTCTCAAACTTTTGACTATGTGGGAAATAAAAACAGTATTAGATCTGACTCAGCCCTCCTCTAGCTGATTCATTTGGAAGATTTATCAATTACTTTAACAATGTATCTAACAATACATTTGCTTTCCTCTTCATTTCATTCCCTGTTAATAGACATTAAGCAAACCTCTGCAGTTTTACAGAAAGACAGCATGTGACATTTTATCATCACCTAGATAATTAGAGTGCCAGACTTTCTGAGGCTTCTAAATTTTGTGTTGTTCCATACAGTTTTATTAGCTAGATGTACATCAAGATGGTGGATATATGGCTTTTGTGGTGGAAGGAGCTTTTTCTGGACAGTATGAGAGGGAGAATGGTATGACAGCAACCATGTCTATTTTGTCAATTTTTGAAAAAATTTTGGGCTTTTTGTTATTACTTTAGTTTGATTTGGAGGATGAACTACCATTGCCTCTTCCTGTGGTTCGCATAGGTCCACCATTCATGATTCATTCTGTAATTAATTTAACTATTTTGGAAGGATCTAGGATTAAGACAGTAACAAAGGAATTTGGAAGTATAGTTGTAGGAAGCGTGTATATGTCTACTTTAAAGTAGAGGTCACTACATTAAAGAAATACATATTTTTTCTTACTGCCTCTCTTCTTTCATGCTGGTGAAGTTCTCTTATCAGGCATCAGTGAGGTCTATCACAAAGCAGGACCCTGAATGCTAGACCCAAGTATCAAAATAATATTTACCTTACATAAGTGTAACAACCATTATGGTTTTTCTGTGTTTCTAGAGAAGATAGACATTGAATTTTATTACATCCAGTTGACTGTATACTCT
Organism: Lagopus leucura; assembly: GCF_019238085.1. NCBI lineage: Eukaryota > Metazoa > Chordata > Aves > Galliformes > Phasianidae > Lagopus > Lagopus leucura. Next base: position 7,981,633 of record NW_024962273.1, on the reverse strand, counting down.
CACAATGAATATGTGACCTTGATGATCTTAACTGTTTTGAACAAGAGCCCAGTAAAGAAGCTTACTTAACAGCAGGGGGCGAATCAGTAAAGAACGTCAAAAGATCCCAGTCCTTCAGTAGCTGGATTTTATGCCAACAAATAATCTGACAAGTAAAGCAAACTTGTCAAAACTAAGCTTATACAGCTTGAAGTACCTATCAGACAGTCATCCTTTTTTCCATCTTTGTCACGGCTATTTTGAAATAGACTTCTGTACTGGGAAAAAGATTCATCACTTCCAGACAAAGGTTTCCCGGGCAAACAGAAGAACAATATGCATGGAATATTAGTACCTACTTCTGAAGTGCAATCGTGTATCTTAGGCACAAAGGAGAGCCTGGAACAATGAACAGGAATCTCATATATGTAAATATATACTTGCAAATAAACAAACAAATGCCTACGGATACTATAAATGTTATATGATATGCTGGCACTTGTTCAAAACTTAGAGGCATTGGCATTATTTTAATCATTTTTCCATTGAAATAAAGAAACTGCATGTATAATTAAACAGTTGCATTGTATTGCAGAAATTACCATGTAATGACATAGTTAGAAATTCTTGGTTTTTCATGGTAATATCAAATATAATTACCATGTAATCTGCAGAAAGCAAACATGGCTATAATTATTCTGTAATCCGATTTAATTACAGGGTAACAGATTTGTTATTTCTTCACCATAAAATACATGTGCAAAGGAAATAAACTGGTAAAGAAAAGATATTTTTTCTTTTGAAGAAGCTTTCATTATTTATAAAAAAAAAAAAAAAAAAAAAAAAAAAGGTTGACTTGCACTTCTGTTGAAGGGCAAATTGAACGAAGCATTGGACATCCCACAGGCCAAACCCTGCAGTGCATTATCTGGAGTCACTCTTCTGATGTAGATCAGAAGAGATACATTCTTTACTTTATTCTTTTCTTTTTATCTGCTAAAGCTGTTTCACTTCCATTAAAGTTGAAACTATACATATGTATAATTCTATAGAATGTTTCTGAGTTAAATTCCTAGTGAAAGGGAGTCTCGTAAGTATTCCCCAAACATACATTGTGCGTATTTTGGATGTCTTCACTTCCTTGTGTCACCTGCTTCAGGGCAGGGACCAGCAAAGGATGAGCTGACCATGTCTGTTCCATCCTTTGCCACAACAATGAGCACATCCTGACACTGACTGCAGCTGAAATTGTTCCTTCCATTTTTGCAAAGTTCCCATTTCCCACTATTCAGACACAACATTGGTTTTCCCCATGCTAAGACAGAATTGAACCAGCTACCTCTTCCCCCCAGAAATCCCAACTTATTTGAGACATTTATTCCTAGAAAGAAAAGAAACAGTAAGAAGAAACCTACAGTAGGGGTATTTTGTGACCCCTTGAGATTGGATCTTTCAGCCAACAATGTTCCACCTTTCTATATTGTGCATAAAGGACAGACATAAAGTCAAGATAAAGTCACAATAAGCTGAACTGTGATCCTCATGTTGTTTTCTGCGCTTTTTCTGTGCTTTCTGTTTAACTTGAACAATGCCAGAGTTAGTAAGTTCCTTGTTCCCCACCAGAAACTGAACTCAGAGATTGGTGCTAACCCCATGGTCAGAACACTCTGTTGATCATAGGTGTAGCCCAACGTCCTTTTCTCCACCACCTGTTCCTGTACTGCACTACAGTCTGATTCTATACAACAAACTGCAAGGCAGGACTAGAATTGTTACATCAGAAGGGCACAGAAGAAAGCAGATCTGCTTCAACCTACTTCCATTTATCATGCAAGCAAAAACACTGATAGAGTTCAGTGGCCATCTGAATTATAAATTACTGTACAGCAAATAATAACTTTGCCCTACTGTGCCTTGTCTTCTCTGATCTCCTTTTTTTTTTGTAACCTCGAACCACTCTAATCCTCAGTGTTCAGTTGGTAATCCTTTTAAGAACAAGATGAAAATTGGTGTAGTAAAGCAATGTTTGAGGGCAGGCAAACAATTATACTTCTGCCCTTAGCAGGTGCTGTTTCTATTTCTAGAAATTGTTTAAAGGTCTTCAAAGTATGAATAGATGGAAAGTACTCTTTCTGCTCTGTTTCCTCATGCACAGTACCTTCTTAACGAACAATACATTTCACATTAAAGGAGTCCTGGGGGTCAGGTTTTCACTTAGAAAATTTGGGCACTCGTCATTAGATATTAAATAAAAGCTCAAGACATTTCCTCTATTTTGATGCAAATATGATTTTGAATGTGCATAGTGTTCATTTTCAGAGCATGAAACATACACACCAGTTGAATGAATTGGGACAATAGACTTCTGTCTCCTAGAATATAAGTGTGAATTTCTGGGGAGGGGGATAGGAAGAGGCAAATTTCAAGGGTCACACACTCCTGTAATACTTTCTTCCTATCTGCCTCCCAAGCCAGGTTTAGAAGATTAAAAGGAGGAAAGGCTATTACACAGCAGTAGTTCTAAAAAGAGAATACTTAGAGCAACATGCCCACAGAGAAGCAGTTTTGACAGTCTGCCAGATGCACAGAGGCTTCTGACCCACGTTTTGAATTTATGAATATTTGTCTTTGGGTAAAGTACATCAGCCTGGTTGTGTGGGGCTGCTTTTTTTTTTTTTTTTTTTTTTTTTTTTTTCCCTTGGTCACACTGTTGTAAAACTTTCAATGGGGAAATTACGCGGGTGTAGGACTGGTGGCAAGATCCATTCCTGCTTTGAGACTACAGTTCCTCTGGGGAACAGCTCAGCAGGGTGGAGAGAGAGTCTCTGCTTCCTGCATGTCGACTTTTGCCTTTTCTTCTGAAGGGAAAAGGACTTTTTCCTTTTCTTCTGAAGGGAATGAAGCACATGCAATCATGTTGTGTTGGAATGTTCCCTCCTCCTTCACCTTTTCATTTTGCAAATGATTTTAGACGCTACCGGCAATTTCAGCCAAATGTGACAGAGGGGTGGGTATTAAATCTCTTTAAATTTCCTGAAATATAGTAGCTAAGAAAGGTGAGAGACAGCATTAGCGATCCCATGGATACGAAGACTGCAACTTGAACATAATTTCTATTAGGCATATGTGTGAGAGACATTATGAATACTAGGTCTAGAAAATAGACAGCTTTCACATCATTGAGTATAAGGGTAGTGCACAGGTCCATGGACGAGCAAGTCCCACCTGTGCCACAGCTTCTTGATACCTGCTGCAGCTCAGGTTACTGTCTCACACAAGAGTCTGTGGAAAGAGCCCTGGAGTTGCATACAAACAGATGCATTGAAACTCCTATAAAAAAACACCACGAGTTCACTAAAGTGACAAAATCAAGCTCTGTAAACACTGGGAATGACAACGGATATAGAAGATGCATATACACAGGCTGTAAAACTACCAGCACACAGTGGCTCCATTCTGATTCAACTTGATACAGCCCCTATCCACACAGTCAAGACTTCTTTATTTTCCACTAAATTTCACTGCTGTACTCTCTAGAGTAACTAGTAGTTTCACAAACTTGCAGCCCATTGCACTTCATAGTGCTCTGCAGAACTGGTATTATCCCCATTTCAGAGAACAGAGGCAGGGAGCAGCCAGCAACAGGACTGTCTAAAAGTGCTCACTAATCCCTGATATCTGCAATCAGTTTGGTGTGTTGTTTTTTTTTCTTGTGTTCTCTATCTAAGCCATTGTTATAACACTGCAATCAAAGCTTAAGTTGATACCTATTACAGCTGTAAGAACTTGAGGTCTCTCCATATTTGGCCACAGCTGACCTGCTTTGGGCACCCAAAAAATGAGAATCTCACTACAGCTGTGATGAGACTAAGGCTCTCCCCAGATGTACAGTGCAGACAGTATGAAACAGCAGCAGGGATGAAGTCTAGCTTCCTTAGCTTCAAAACACAGCTTCTCCTACTGTTGCCCCATTGCTCCTTTCATACGTATGCCTTCCAGCAGTAAAAAAAAAAAAATGGGGTGAGGAACTGCACAGACAAGAACTGCATTGATTGAACAGTACTAACTCCCAGGGTGCTAGCTGCCTTGAACACTGAATAAGGCAGAATTATGGTGAAGTGTGGTTAAATCTTCCAAATAAGAAATACTTGAAGACAGATTCAGATCAGTACAGTGGTTCTTACTGTATGTATGCGTTTCTTAAGGATGCTAAATCTTGTTTGCTTTGCCAGTGAAAATTGATATTCTGGTTTAAAATGAAATAATGATGTTTTAATTCTGTGCAACAAACCCCCAAAATCTTGTGATGACAGAAACACTTAGTGCTCTGCTCACTTAGTTATTTGAATTAGTGAGCTGTGGAAGAAGCACATTCTACTTTATAGTATATGCTCATGTGCTTAAAGACATCATAATGCATACTGCCCTCCTAGTACCATATAAGCAGAACATGCTGAATGTTTGACATTTCAATAGTAACATTCTTTAATAAAACAAAAACAAAAAAATGCAACAAACAACTTTCTGGATGGAGTTCAGAATTAGGAAATTATCTCCTCCTTAATCTTTCTCTCCACTTACATCATGCAAAACCACACTGATTCCACCCCAGGTCAGCAAAAGGATTCAGACAATAGATATTTTACTGTCTTTCTTGAACTGTTGACAGCTGGACACATTAAAAAAAAAAAAAAAAAAAAACTAAAGACATTGAACACAGACTAGTTGGCCAAGACATCAACAAAAAATGTCTCAGCACATCAAACACTGATCTCTGAAGAAAAACTAAGATATGAAAGATTTGGTGCTCATTTCTTTACTTATATTGAATACAACCTTACTGTGAATACAGTTGAAGGAAGAACGTTAAGGATGCCTTTACAATTCACTGAACTTGGTGCTCAGCATGTGCTAATGGCCTTTGATGAATGAATTTCTAAGAAGAAATACTACCTTCAAATCATGGCTTGAAGCATGACTCAATCAGAGTGAAAATCTTTTTCTAAACTTCTTGCTTTCTAATGTTATCGTTTCTCTCAAACAAAAACAAAGAACACATCACCAAAGCACCTGAGCAAGCACAACTCCTGTGAGTCTCAGTGAGAGGAGCTGCAGATGCCCAGTACTGCTCACAGAGATGAGAATAGTTGGTACCAACACTGTGGTATGTCAAGTGCCTGTGATGAGGCTTAAATGCAGATAATTGTTTTCAACATCCTTTGATTACAGTTCCAACATTTGTGATAAGGCCAAGCCCATACTTAGAGATGCTTTTCTGGGATCTCCATTATGTACTTTGGTTTTACCAGTACAGTCAGAGATTCTGCCAGTAGTTTACACTGATTGTAAACTGCACATATCAAAGCCCCTAACCAACATGTTGAAGGTCTGTGCATCTGTAGCACCTGATCCCACCTTGCACACCCCTGCCTTTCACTGCCATCTTCTTCCTCATGACAGCATTAGCAACCATACATCCGGCTGTGACTGACAAACTAACTCTGGTGGGGGTTAAGGCTTCTTTTGAATTGGATCCACTCACGGATCTGGCCAGCTGCACAGCTGTCCCATCAATGCTGAAGCAGAGGAGAGAGGATACACAGCAGGGCCCTGGGCTTTCTTTGGCTTAAAGTGTTTTATCAAACACACTCTTTGAGTGGTATGGGGAGTGGTATCCAGCATAAAGATTGCTGGTACAAGATCATCTGAAGTGACAGCTTTAGCAAAACAGAAAAAAGTCTATCCAGCTTTGGTGTTTTGATCCAGTACTACAGTACCAAACACAAATTTATTATATTATTGAACTATGGGCTCAGTCTGTACACCAAAGTACTTTCAGTTTGAAAAGGCAAGTAAAAAAAAAAACAAAACAAAACAAAACCAAAAAAAAAAAAAAAAAAAAAAAAAAAAACAGAAGAAAGGATGCATTATCCACCCATTTTCACTGGAAGGTGTAAGGTCAAGTGACCTGCCCAGACTGCACGTCAAGTCTACAGCTGAGCAGGGAATTTAATCTGGATTTTCCAAATCTTACTTTGATGTCTTAACCATAAAACCACCCTTGCTCACTCACGCAGTCTTTTCATTCCAGAGACAGCAAACTATAAGGCAGGATTTTTCAAAAAAGCCTTATCCTTTTGATGTACCACAAAACATGTTTGAAGATCTGACCTTTCTGCAAACGTTTAAAAGAAAAGTGAAAAATCAACTTCCATATGCCATGCATTTGGAAAAACAACATAGAACAGTTGCTTTATTACTTAGGCAAAAGTCTGCAGAAGCTCAAAACTTGGAAAGCCATCGGGCAAAGACACTGGCAAAACAGGAAATATTCTGCTGTCTTCTATCCTAATTGTAAAATATGGTTAAAAAGGAGATTCACTCTTCAATTCCCACACAAATTTATCTACTGAACACATTTTATTAGCCTTTTACTGCTACAAAGTATTTTCTCAGTGGGTGCTTAAAGTGTGAGAAGAGCAACTCTAAATAAAAAAGTGAAGGTTCTGAAGGCATGAACGTTGTCTGAATTTAACTGCCCCGTATGTAACTGTTACAGAAGAGCTAGGTTTTTCTGGGCGTCAAAGTACTGGCATTGCTCTTCTTAAATTGAGGAAAATTGAGCATAATTTTGATGTAAAATTTTTGTCTCTGATACTATTATCTATTGGCAAAACTACCACATTTTAAAAAATAAGGCTATTCCAGTGGATCTATTCAATCTAATCTTCATAATCATGGTATCTCCAAGGTAGAAAATTAATTGGATGAAGTTAAATATCCCCTTTTCATGTCAACAAAATTGGTTTTTCTGGGGATTAAAGGATTAACGTGGTGTTAAGTCCCTAAAGAGGTTAAAACACTTTATTTTTCATTACAAAACACAAAGATTGGACAGTTATTTTGTTCTTATGTCACTGGTTGTCATTTCATTGAAATAACAAAAGTAGGAAGGGAAAACTTTAATGATTCTTAAGTAATCTGAAGAAGTGTTTTGAAATTAGTCTCATCATAACCATCTATTAAATTGTCCTTAAATAAGGAGCACATACATTATTTTTACATGTGAAGAACAAGAAATATTGCAGAGCAGAGTTGTGGTTCTGCATAGATTTGTTAGCATTTCAGATAATTCCACAAGTATTACCAATTTAATCTTTCAGTTATCTTTCTTAAAGCTATAGAATAAATAAAATGGTTCATTACCTCTGTGTTCAGAAGAAAATCTTGCTGAGGAGAAGGTTCTTTATCTAGAAGAACTAATCCTCACAAAACGCTTCCCTCAACACTCTAGAGCTGATCTAAAGCCCATTAAGGTCACTGAGTCTTTCTAGTACCTTCGATGAGCAATGGACTAAGTCCTAAGACCTGTGACATGTCAACATCATTAAAATACACATTTTTAGAACTCCGTTACAGAAGCAAAAGTTTTGCATTAATAAGATCTTTGAATGATACCCTTTATTAAATTTTAATAAAGTAGTGCTTATAGTAGCAACTGCTGCTAAGTCCTTTTACCACTCTTACCTCTGGACAAATCAATGTCAATAGCTCACAGTTCAACAGCACTGAGTGGAATCAGTGTACGGATTTCCTGGTGGAATCTGAAGACAGAACCCTACAGCTTGTTAAAAGCCAAGGGCATGAATGAATACATGATTTTAAAACAACTCAAGCCAGATTTCCCACCACAATGGTATCTCAGAGCCATCTGTAGTATTCATTGCGATAGGCATTTCCACAAAATGGCAAGTTCCCATATTCCAAGTGTTTCTATTTCATGAAAACATTCATCATCTGCAAAAAAACTGATCCCTTCACTAACTTGACCCCTAGAACAAAGTTCAAAGTAGCTGTTTCCACCAGTTTAAGAGCTATTATGAGACGTTTCCAATTTGGCAGCCACTTCTCAAAAACTTCACTGGCACGAATGAAGTGTCACTTGTGACACCAGCTAGCAGCATCTGGAGGAATTGCCTTTGATTACCTGCCAGTTAGCCAGGAATCAACACTTTATTTGTGTGTAGCACTGTGAGAAAGTGCATGCATGTAGGCATGCCTGCTGAAACACAACACACAGCTAACTCCAGTCTCACTGATTTTCAACTGGAGAAGGTCCTCGGACACTGAGGAATGTCCACATGGGAAAAGTATAAAGAACAATTCAGTTGATTTTTGTTATCTGCTGCACTGAGGCCTTGGCTCAATATTACTCTGCTAACAAGTTACAGTGCTGGAATCCTTGGCACCAGCAGGCCATTCTTGGAGGAAAAATGCCTTATAGAAGTACTGCAGCTTCTGTGAATTCAGCCCAACTTTTAATCTGTATCACATAAGGTAGAAACATTGAAGTTCATAATGCTTTACTGCATGCAGCTCAGATCCAGCCAACATGCAAGCCTACACCAAAATAGAGCAAGAGACAGTTGCAGAAAGGGTGTTTAAAGGGTACCTAGGAAGAACCATGTATCACTATGAAATAAATCATCTCCTTTCAAACCAAGTGCAGAGATACTCAGCTGCTTGCACAGAGATGCTTGGTCACTAAATGAAGGTCTTTCGGTTTTACTTCCATCATTGATTTGGATATAAAAGCAAACGCCTTGCCTACACTTTCCTCCCAGATTTTGCTGCTGGCTGTGAAAGTATCCATGTCCCATATCTTCAGATGGTGCCACCCTAATAACAGCAACAAATTCTTTTAATTCCCACTCCTCAAACTCTTTAACCTCACTGTGCAATTCAGCTAGCCTCATCTTGCCTTCTCCCACACAACGGCTTTAACTTAGTCTTCAGCTTGAAAAAGGAAGGCCAATATACAAATAAATAAGAAATGAAAAAAAAAGAAGCAGTCTGAAAATATCACAAAAAAGCCAATCTTGAAGCATTTCCAGGCTGAAGCAAAGCAGGAAATTCTAAAAACATTATAATAGAGATTATCTTCTTGATATATCCTGCCAAATTTTGACTGTCCAGTAGAAAGGACTAAGCTGACAAACTCTGAATTCTTATCCACTTAATGCAAGCTTTGACCCATATTAGTTATACCCATTTTTAGTCAAAATTCTGTTTCACAAGCCCCTTAGGGCTTTTTCCAGTCTCACTGCTTTGATGTCTGTGTAAGAAAGATTTATAATCAGAGCCTCCAGACTATCTCACATGCTTCAATTTTCAGCTCTGAAAAGAAGCATCTTTTCTTTTCATAATTCTCACCTCATTTATTATATTAATTAGGCAATCTTCTGTGCTACTACCAAGTCCACTACAGAGGAGAAACTTTTCCACATCCTTCCCAGCAATAAACGCTCTCTTTATGGCTTTGTTTCACGAGGCAGAGCTAAAGGAAAGGGATGAAGCAGGATGAAGCTCCATGGAAACTTCCCCTTTGCTGTCCATTGTAGTCAGCTTGAGTGAAAGCTGCATCCCTGGCATGAACTACCCCATTGCTGCAGTTAGATTACAGTGTGCTGTATCACCTGGCATGATGTCAAAACAGATGTTGATTAGCAGAGGCACATGGCATTCATTTTGAACAAAGCAATTTCAATATTCACTTCATTTAAAGAAACATAATGGTTTTGGAGGTGAGGAAAGAGTGAAAATAAACTGATACGTATTGAATGTGATGGAACTACACATTCTTTGTCTCTTTGTTGTGCTCAGCAGGTGGTAATCAATGACCTGATAAGATTAGTGAGACCTTTAACATTTCAGAAAGGAGTGTAGGAGCCATGAAAAAGTCTTATAATTGACCAGTATTGCACTAAGCTCACCCAGAGCCAGAGAATACTGCGCTCATTTTTTGTTTATCTCATCTCTGACAGTAGATATCAAACTTGTAATGCATTTTCTGAAAATAATAAAGTATCAAAGCAATACTACTACAAACCTTTTCTTTATGGCTAATGATGGATACCCTTATTAAATCAAACACACTCTGGACTTGCCATAGAGAAAAAAATAGAAATCCAGAATGTTGTCACTTAGTTTCAAAGAAGTCATGCTGGATTCATTTCGTAGTGCTGATTTCACAGCAGAGAAGAGATACTCACAAAACTGCCAAAAGAATTTGAGGGTAGGTATATGTCCTGGTATGTGTAATGACAGCATTATTCTACATTGGTGATGATTGCTGTAGCTTTCTTAAATTAACCCAGGCATGAGGTGGATTATTATGCTCTTTTTTTCCCCAAAAGTGATTAAGTGACTATTTAGAGCCCTAGACAACCTTTTCACTTCATTTGGTTTCTGTGTCCTAGAAGTAGATACATAGGAAACACTCATACAGTACTAATTTTCCTTGCAAAAATTGTCCTCACGGCTCCAGAAATAATACACGAGTATGAAGCAGGTAGATTTACTGAGTGGGAAAACAGCAAAAGAATTGTATGGACAACTTCTCCAGCTGCTTTGTATGATTTCAGACTAGAATTTGAATGCTGAACATGATTTTAGATTTCATTCAGAATTCAAAGCTACAAATTTCTAAATCTGAAAGGTTTCAGAACCAAAATGGAGGAATCTCACAAAACTAGTGACTAGCACTCATCTGTGAGATCTGAGTTCACTGCTTTTCTATCTAGTGCCAAAATGAGTTGCAAGCACAAAATACATCAACTCCTGTCAGCTGAATCTATGAAAAGTCTTGCTTTAGTACATCAGAGATTTTGTATCTTGTTGTTTTTTGTTTGTTTGCTTGTGGTTTTTTTATTGTTTTGGTTTTCTTAATAAACTTTTCAAATAAACTTTGTATGAAATTGCAAAAGTAAAGCTACAGAACCTCAAAGTTTCACTGATCCTAATTAGATGACACTGATTGATATGCAGTGCTGATCAATGGGTTCAGCAGCTGACATGATAGTGAAGCCTCCACCTTCACCAACCATACCCATGTGCAGAAGGAACATCTAACTTCTAGGGCAGCTGTCTCCATTTCAATAGTTTCAGATTATCTTCAAATATACGTTAGAAAAAGCTGGATTTCATAACATTTTCTTCCTGTACGAATGTGTCCAAAATTAATTATCACCTGGAAATGGGAATAAAGTCTGACCTACTCAAGTTCTATTTTTATAATTGATATCTAGCGTATTTCTTTTTGTATTATTTGTAAATGTGGGGTTACCCACTTCTTTCATGTGTACAGGGCAAAGCCAGTGAGCTTCAAGAACTACAGAGGAAAGCAAATAATTAGCAATGATAAGAAACAAATTTTGTTTGTCTGACTGCAAAGTATGGAGCAAACTAGAGGTGGACACAGCTTTATTCTGACTAGACTTATGGTCTATAAGTTTAATTTGGGGCAATGTTCAGGGAAGGAAGAGAAGAATGTACCTTTTCTCTTTAATTTATGCAGAATCAGCTTCCAGCCACCTGGAGTTAAGACTGTGGATATGGTTACACCTCTGGTATGTGACAGGATATTTGGGGAAAAGGGAGTATATTCAAAACCCTGAAATGGGACAAAAAATGAAGACAGACGGGAAGATCAGCACTGAATTATTAAGTGATATGAATGCAAAAAACAACACATTTGGGAAACTTAGGAAAAAAACAAGATGTGGGCTCTGTGAGGTATTAAATTGCATTATTGGCATTTTCCCAGCAAATAGCCCAGAAAAAAAAAACTCACATGGTTTGCCAGAACTCTGGGATGATTCTCTACATGAAAGAGAAGACCTCTCACACGAGAATAGGCTGATCCCTCCAGAAATAGGCCTTTTGATTTATTTTTCCCTTCTCACATAGACACAGTTAAACCATTTTGGTCATTGGTCACATATATGCAATGCCTGTTGAAAAGTGGAGATATACACAAATGAAAGTGGGTCCCAAATGAACATTTTCAATACAAAGGAGGTAAATCATCTTAAATCTAGGAGTCTTCTTCAATTTGAACCACCTATTAGTGAATGGCTTCACAAATTCATGCAGAATACCATGCTTACAACCAAGAAGGAATGAGTCATAGGGCACTTGGAGCTGCCTTTAAGGGTAGCTAATCCAAGTTAGTCAAATGTCATCAGTTTAGAGGACAAAGGAGAAATTATCACCTCTGCCTTGCTCAAGTCCACTCTCAGCAATGGCTCTGCTATGCACAGCTCAAAAGTGACAAGAACAGCAACAGTGACAAGAATGGAACCATTTTAATTGATTTCAAAAGTCCTTGAATATGGGTCATAACTTGCAGCTGAATTTTCGATAGTAAAATCTTTAGGGCAGGAACATCAAGGTTTTATTAATCTGGCAGTCACTTAAGTCTCCACCCCCCTTTCACTTAGAGCACTGCAGGAATGATTAGCATGAGGATCTCAGCACTGCAGTACTCTGCCTTTGAATGTTAGTACCTTCCGGCTGTGGCTCAGTTGTTCATTTAGAAGTTCACCAGCAAAACTTGGCCACATGAATAGAACCCAAGTACCGAGGTCACACCTGCCAGCAAAAAGCCCAAGGAACTATGGAAGGAAAAGGATTTTCAACACTTGCGACACAGAGGCCAATAAAACCAGTCAGATCTTCAATGATCTTGTCTGGGCCCTGCTAAGAGGAAGGGGAGACCTGCAAAAAGAGAAACAGATTCTAGTGGAAAATGAACTTTAAAAGTTCAGAGGTTCCTCTCCCAGCTTCCTTGGAGTCTGCAGCCACAGCACAGGGATGAACTGTTCCCCTACCAGGTAACCCAGACGCAGCAGCAAGCTAAGTGCTTTGCATGCAAAGAGTACACTCAAGCAAAGAGTACAGGAGGCTTTTATAATCACAGCACTGACATGCACATATTTAGAAGGCTATAAAAGATTCCTGATTTCTCAGCCAAAAGTGATCAAGAGCTGAGTTCAAGCCTCAGATATTCTGGATGAGTTTCCTTTCAGCTGAGGAATCATGTGAGCAGAAGATGTAACAGAAGCCCTTCCACGCCAGCATGCAGAACTCAGCAACAGCACTAATCTTGCGTGCACAACCATTGCTCAGACAAGCATGCTTTTCATTAGAAGTTGAACTGTGAGACTCTGAACTAGCAGACAAGATGGTGACTGTCAAACCCACAGCAATCTCTGCAGCTTTGCACTGAGATCTAGGCACTGCTTTGCCAACGCAGCTCTCGACATCATCTCAAGAGCAGAAAAAGAGGAGCATCTCGCTGAGCTGAAACACTTTGCAAATGTCATACAAAGCATAAAACTTCATAGTTTGTATTATTGCATTTTAATGGTAAAATAATACTCAGCTTGTTTTAATATGTTACTTTAGTACTTTGAATTTAAGAAATAACATATAAACACGGTAACTTCAGATAAAAAGAGCTTTGATATTCATTCACAGATTTAAAGCTGTGTTTTGCTGGCCAAGGAGAAATTGTTATTCCAGACAAGCCATAATAAATTTCTATTTCGTAGTTTCTAAAATATTCTCTTGGAATTTATGGCATCACTGGAACGTATTCCTTACATTTTTAAACACATGACTTTATTATTTTGCCAGTAATTTTATGTATTGCACTAAATCACTGTGTTATGAACGTTCACATTCTTTTTAGCCTTTGTCTTTTGTAGATCAAATTAATCACAACTTATAAAAATGCACTATCAAGTATATGTACTTTAACTTCGTTGAGCATTTCAAACTGGGTATACTAAAAACCCTTAATAAAGTCAATATTTTGAATTGATATTATTTTGATTCATTTATCAGTGCCATAAATTATAGTTTGTAGAATCTGATTTAAGCCACTCTGTAGCTTCAGTGACAACCACAAATCATGTGCACGCATACAGATTTCCTTACATCTCCCCAGCAAACAAATCTGTTTCCTTTCTGTCTACTCAGCCTTCTCAGTTCTCAGTCCTCCTGCACTCTCAGCCTTTGTTCTCCATTAAAACAACACGCTCAGCTACTTAGCAGAGAGCATTAAGTGACGAAGCCTGTGTACTCCTTTGGTGCTGTCCTAGAATTATCTTTTCATACAAGATGTAACGTTCCCTTTTTCACCTTCTGAAGCCATAAAATGCCAACCCTCTGCAGCTGAAGGGAGGCAGAGATTTATTAGCCTGTCTAAACCAGACTTTGAAAAGTGCAGAGGAAATTTCTGCTCAGCAGATGCCCCGCAGAAGGCATTTGCAACACTTAAAATTAACTTAATGTTCCTTTTCAAGAGACTGAGCATCCCATAAAACTTGGGTCTCTTTTGTCCAGTTGCAGCCAGTTCCTCTCCAGCATTTTCTGCTTTCTCCAAAACAGTCCATTTTAGATCTTTCTCAACTTCACATAGACACACTCTGAGGAAGTTCACATTCCCTGCAATCCTATGACCTCTTCTATCTTTCCAAGGGGCTGCTGGCTTGTCAGCACGACAAAGCTGCTTCTATCCCAAAAAACTCTTATGGTCCAAATTTAATTCGACTGAACTACAAAACCCAAAAGGAAGGATTTGTGTAGGGTACGGCGAGAGATTTGCAACAAGGACAACACAGCAGAAGCTGGTGTGGTACAAGTGATGCCGAGAGATCACTTGATGAAATAAAGCAATTCAAAGAATTCTCCTGGCAAGCAAAAACACATTTCACCAACAAACATTTCAGTGAGCTGGTTTTAAATCAAAGCCAAATAAAATACCAAGAAATTTACAGTTAGGTGACTTCTTTGTCAGATCATTCAGAAAACAACATCAGAACGGTAGTTGCAGAATGAGCCTTTTCTAGCAAGTTTATCACACATGATTGTGGAAAACCTGCCAGGCTTAGAGTTTATTATCAAGGCAGCACTGGAAACCTCTGTACAAATAACACGTTGGATGCATTGCTAAGCTAAGTCAGGTCCTAAGTAGCCCCAAGCAGTTTCCTCAGCGTGGCAGGGCTCAGCGTGAGCGTGACACCTGGTAGCAATAGCACTTGCAGCATCAGAACCAGAGAGCAGGCGAGCGTTGTAAGCTTTTGTTAAACCTGACAGTTTAACCTACTGCTGAAAAAGGAATTTATGGACCTCGAGTTTTGATTTAAGTCGCTGATTTATCACTTTCATTCTGTACCAAACTTTGCCCAGTGAAAGACTTTGCATTATAACAATTCTACTTCTCCTAGCAGAATTTCTTGGTAGAGGTTCCTTATGTGAAGAGTAATTGGTCTCTTCTTTCAACATCCATTTTCTACCAGTGCCTTGTGGGCACACAGGGCACGTCCAGTGCAATTGGGTAGCATTTTTCAGACAAATATCTTTGTCAGGAGATGTCATGCTGGGACAACAAGTAGAAATATCTGAAAATTCAGGTCAAATTCATCAAATAATTTGAAATAGCAAAATGGAATGAAGAAAGCATGCCTGGACATTTTACTGAAATATTTTGAGTGAAACATTTCAACTACTCATATCAAATCATTGGTACATCTCATGAAAAAAGCTACTTTTTAAAGGAATAGTTAAAGAAATTCTAACAGTAAAAAATGCAAAAAAAAAAATTGCTTATATTGTTACAGCAGTTGACCTCAAATAATTATTTTAGTCAATCACATTAAAGACTTTTTTTTTTTAATTGCAGGAAGTCACTGTGGATTAACCTGAATTTTCCTCATCCCCTTAACCTTTTGATTTTTGATTTTGCAGGAGGCGGGGATACAAAGAGCTTATTTGCCCAGCTTTACCCATGGACTGCAGCACATGGAAAGAATTTCATTTAAAAAAATGACTAAAAAGCACACAGCATTAAGATTTACACTAAAATTTGTCCTCATGTAAGTAGTTCCACATATTTCGGCTACCCACAGTATCTTTAAAAAATTATTCCATTGTGAGACTGTACATAAATGATGTGCAATACTTAGAATGAAGTGCAGGAAATGTCAAGGACATTCATTTTAGCACTGCTTCCTAGGACGCCCCAGGAAGAGACACGAGTGAAATTCTGAGAGCAGATAGATGCATGAAAAATGGACCTACTGTCCCTCCCTGTGCAAATCTCCTGAAGTGCTGGATCCTGTCTACATTACAACTGCCTCTAACTACACAGCAGTAAGTAAAAAAAAGACAACGATTGAGAACAACATTTATTGGAGTTAGAGCTGTTTTTTCCATAGTGTAGCAAGACTCTATCTTAAGTTGTTTCTTATTACTCTGTTCCTAAAGAAGTGACCTCCCTGCCTATAACAACACATAGCTGTTAACACATTTGGATAACATGGCTGCATTCATCTCCATGCATTACCCAGAAAAAACAATTTCTTCTAGAAGTTCGTGAAAGCACACACAAAAAGGGAGGGGGGAACAAACTACAGACACTGCTAGGAAAAAAAATCGAATGCAAAATACTGTGCAAAGGCATCAGCGTTTTAAGCCTTTGAAAAAATCCAGGCCCCACTGAAGAAATTAATCTTTTAGAACTCCATATAGCATCTTTCAGCTATATTGTTTATGATTTACCATGGCATCAGCAACACATCTAAACACAAGGGGAATTTTACCCTCTTCACAACATCACACACTGACTTCTTACATTCTTGAAACAAAGCTTAAATAATACATTATCTTTCATTCTCTCTCTGCACAGGAACTTCTCTGCCAATATAGTTGTTGTCCAGCATGTAATCCAAAAGTTGTGCATTCTCCTCTACCATCATCCAGTTTACCCTTTATTGAAACTTGTTACATCACTGTAATTCCCATAAACCACATGACCAATCTTCAGACTCAGCTCAGCAAAGAGAGAATAGGTATGTCTGGCAAAAGAATGAAAACTAAACAGAGAAAAATAAACTTTATCCAAGCCCTTGACAATGATTTGTCAAGCTTAGCTGAGCCTTGCACTTACCCAGTGATAGGAAGCAACTAGACATGTACTTATACTAAATCCAGCCTTATTCTTCTCTTGGGTTATACAATATATTATACCTTGAAAACAGCACTTACATAAGTGAAGTTACAGTGGACTCACATTTCACATGTAGAGAAACAGCTGCTATTTTAATTTAAAAAATCTAAATTAAATCATAACTTAAAAGCTATGTTTCATCATCCATAGAACATGCCAAATCATATGCCTGAAATATAAAACTGATGCTGAAATTCTGGTAATATTTAACATATTCTTTATGAAGAAAACATTCTTCTTGAGCTTGGAAACTGACTGAACAATAGCAGCCTTAGGACCTCCAAAGCCGAAGGCACACAAAGGTTATGAGAATGTGTCCGCTCAAAACTACAAATCAAAGAGTAACAACAATACCATATGTTACAGAACATAAAGTATCCTTCACAAACACTATAAAATCCCCACATATCTCTGCCTCCAGAGTTCCACTGCCCAGTGGATGGTTGTGTTTCATTACACTATCACCATATAAGAACATTTTTACTCCATTTTTAAAGGCATGTCAAAAACCTAGTAGTACCACTGAGTGACCCTTGGAGGGTTAAGACTAAGTAGTAATGACAGAAGACTGTCCTTGGCCTAATGCTGTTTAAAAATGCAGAAGCTGATTTCATGGAAATGGCTCCAGGTGGCTTTAAACTGCAGCCAAAAGTGGTCCTTACTCATGTTGTTTGTTTCATTTAAATTATAGTCTATATATAAATTACATAGACTCCCATAAAACCTATTTCTTTTTGGAGTAATTCACACAGATGTATCAAAGATCCTTGTGGTCTAAGTTGTGGCAACTAATAAAGAAAGGGGCACATCCACTCTGGCACTAAGACTCTGCATCAAAGCAGGAGAGAGAATTAGTTGCCTCCCATGTTAAACTGCACATACTCAGGGATTTGTGTCATAGAGATGCACTCACCAGCTCAATGGGTTCACAGATGGAGGGACTTGGTGCAATAGCAGCTTCTTTCACAGCCAATTACAAAAGGGGAAGTACCACCAATTCCATTATCAAAATCTTCCTTTTATTCCTTGGAAGAGAAAGTAAAGTAGTGTGAGAGCAATGCTTTCCATGTATCTACATGCCACTGAAGTGTTACAGCTAGCAATGCTTTCATCCATTAAGGGCACTGAAAACTTGGTCAGAGAATGAGAATTAGTCCTCTGAGAACAAGATCTTTTAGGAAACCTAAATTAAAAGCAGTAGATGTGGAGATATATCTACAGTCCATTCAAAACCCCTCTAAAATCAATGAATTATGCTTTACAGCAGCCCCCTGAGAAAGCACAATGAGACAAAGAAGTTCAAGCTTCAGCCTGAATGTTTGCACCTGGGGCCTGGGTTAAAGCCTGCATGTAGCCTCACCATGCACATAACCCTTTGCAGAAGCACTCTCTTTTGAGAAAGATTAATATGAAAGTATCCTAAGGGTCACAAACATAAATATCAAGCATATTTTTATCAACAGATCCCCAAAATTTTAAGAGGTACCTGGAATACTCTCAAATGGCTCTTTAAATAGAAGATAATGAGTAATAAAACTGACAGACTCTCTTTCCTATGTTGATTTAAGAGTCATTTTCCTTATTCCATTAAAATTTCTTTTTCAGACTCTCAGCAGCAACAGTCTTGCCTGGTAAAACTTATTCACAGTCTAAATGTGGTTTACACGGAAGCTTAATTAGACTCTTTCAGTATGGTTGTGGAAACAGACATTCTCTGATCTGCCATACAAATGCTCCCATCTCATATTAACTCGTGAGTTGTTCAGTATATTTTGTCTAATCAAAAGGAAAATTACACAAATCTAAGATGGAAGGGTTCAGCCAAGCCCACCACTCCTCATACTCAGAACACAAGCACCAAACAACAACCCCTACATCACACAAATGGGCTTACCTGTATGCAGATCTGAGGAGACACAGTGAGAAAGAATCTTTTCAGGCTAGACCTCAAATCCCCATATTTTTGACAGATTGCTGTGGCCATCTGCTGCCTTTCCACAACAGGTGGAATATGCTTTATCAGATCTTCCATTGCCAAGACAACTATCATTTTACTCATTTATAAGATTTATGCCCCAGTCGTCCTCATTCTTTCACGCGGAGGACTTGTCTATGTGGAAACTTAGTGCACAGTGAGCCAAGATGCTGACCTTCTGACTTTCAGCAGACAAGCTTGTCTGCTCTAAAGCTCTGACTGCCCACTTTGAGGGCCTTGCATCGTTACTTTCTCATGAGGCGCTCTGAAAAAATTCATGGTTGGAATTCAGTGCAGAGAAGTTATGTACAATTCACAGCCTCTTTAAGAAAATTCACTTTCTAAGAAATTCACTTTCTCTAAGGAAAAAAATAAAAATCAGGGTGTAAGATCCCACCACCTTCTTTTCTCAGAGATGAGGGAACCAGGAGATGTTGAGGCCCTGCCAGGGTGGCCTCAAAATGGCAGCTAGGCTAAGGCCCTCAGCCAGGTGCATGGTGCCAATGCCAGGCTGGGCATGGCAGGGCTGTGGTGTAGCTGCAAACCAGCATCTTCTGGCCTCACTGAGGAGAAGTAAGATATGTGGTGAATGTAGAGCTTCTGCTCCAAGCTGGGCTAAGGTAAAGTGCCACAGCCAGAGCTGGGTCAGGAAGCTCCAAGGGATCCATCACACTGGTGGCAGCTCAGCTCTCCATCGTGCCACTGTCAGACAAAGCCTGGGGAAGAATCTACTTGTGCTTGCAGTCAAAAAGCAGATAGTTAGAAAAAAGAAAAAAAAAAAAATCTCATCCTTCACTCCAGCTAATTGCATAAAGAAAAGCACAGACCAAGGCAGGCAGATTTATCATCAAAAGCATCCACATCCATTTAGCTTCCAGTAAGAGGTAATTCTCTGCGGTGACTGGAGGTATTGCACTATCACATTTATGGCAGTGCCATGTGTGGAGAACAGAGGATGCTGCTATGCCAGCTGCTGTATGTTATCATTATTTGTACTAGCATCATGCCAGGAGCCAGGTGCTGCACAACATAAAACAAAAAGTAATTCTCTCTTGCAGACAGTTTACAGAATAATAGCAAAGGTGACCACTCCTGACCTGGACAGCTTAGTCTAGATCAGGACAAAAGAGAGCATGTATCAGATACCATGCTTAAATAAAAGTTTTCTTCCCCATGGAAAGAATCTGTGACTAACCGGAGTCAAGATTGCAGCACTTGGAGACAGTCTGAAGGAACACCCGCACTTTTGTCTGAATAAATTCTTCATCTACAAACACACACAAAGCACCACCCAGCTCACACACTTAAAACATTACAAATTTATCCTAATAGCCCTGTAAATTGTTTCTTCTGCTCACAGTGATAGAAGAATCCATCCCCAAGCCTACACCTAGGTTTTGGTTAGCACTCACAAGCTTTGTGAGGCATCAGCACTGTCGGATGGAAGCCCACAAAAATGGGCTGAATAATCTTTTAAAGGCCAGTTTTGTTATGTCACACATACAGGTCTTTATTCTTATAAAATTTAGGGGACTTTCAACATGATTAGCAACAGAGTAGGAGATAGGAACTTGATTTCATCCTCTTATTCATAGAGCATTTCTGCTTTCTTCACAACTGGAATTCAACTTCAAAGCCTCCATCATAATGTCATCAAAATTTCAGGTTTTACTTGTAAAAAAAGACATTCTTTCTGTTCTGTTGAAAGAATCTTTAATACTTGCTCAGCCAGAATGAATGTCTTCATAACACAGGTCTATCAAAGCTAAGTTACAGAAAAGAAAAAACTCACTTTTTTTTTGAATCTCAAAGAATATGCCAAAGATTTCCATCAAAAGAAAACTAAAATTCCTATAGAAATATGCATATAACTTCAAAATCCATTCCAAACTTTCAGAATGTCTCACTTTGTAGGCAGTAGGAAATCTGAATAAAACCCACCAGAAATCCTTGCAAAGTACTTTATAGAAATCTGATCGGTATGCTTCTTATTTGACTTGACTAAAATCAAAAGTGAAGTTTGAGAAATTTGGATTTAGGAAAACATGCCTAGGAAGATCTATTCAAAGCCCATTTCAAATGCTCCTAGGTTTTGCTATATAGTCCCTGCCCTGGCACTCCCTTCATCTTGGTGCTCATTGTTATGTATCTTAGCTCCACACACAGGGCCCAAACGAATGAACTGCAGTTTTGCCATTGTCCCTATAGGCTGATGGATCACAGTCCTAGTATTTTACCTGCATAATCCTTCCTCCCAGAGGGATGCCCCTAATTCTAATTAAATGAGTACCTTTAAGTCCCTGATCTATGCAAAACCCTTTTTAAAATGTGCACTGATAAAAGCATCAGGAACATATGTGCATACCACAATCCTATATGAAAAATACAAGAATTTACTTATCCAGTCACAGGCTTATGAATATTTCTTGCATGTGTGAGTCTTACACTTTTAGTATAGAAATAATAAGCTACTTGAAAATGAATTGTTGAAGACCCTTCTGCTTCCAATACTGGTATTAAGATGAAGGCAAGCTCTGTACAAAACCAAAATATTTGGTAGGAAGGGTAGAGAAGATCAAGTGTAAGATGACACAGAGAAAATCTCAGGCTGGTTGCAGCACCTGAATTTGATTATGATCTAAGCAGCCAAAAAAATGAATACAAGGATAGTATTCAAAAGACCTCACCAAGATAAGTATGATAACTTGTCATAGTGTTACAACAGTTGACATATGTCCATACTAAGCATCCTTGCAAGGCAGCTTCAGTGGTCTTCAACTAAGATAGCAGTCAAGTGCCTCCAAAAGGTGGGCTGGAGCTAGCTTTGAGAAAAAACTCCAAAACCTTTGGACAGTCCAGCTCACATGGCAACCTCATCTGCTTCTCCTCTCTGAATGAGATGCTTCAGAAGCCCTGCTTCAAGAAAAAAAAAAAAAAGCAAGCTACCTGTATTTAGCCTTTTAAAAATATGTTTTATAAGTCCTAGAGCTAGATCTTGACAAGTTTACACCTGGGATCTTACTCAACAAGAAGTTCCACATAAAGTGCTGTTCTTAACAAATAGTACTGACAAGTAAATGGCTGTGAATGAAATCTATGAAGCATCACCTATTTTCTAACAGATTCCATAATTTCCACTGCAAATAATTTCAACTTAATTCTGTTCTTTTTCTGCCTGCCAAGTGTTGGGGGTTTGCTGAAGCCCCCTCTGCAAGCCGAATCAGAGACCTAACCTCTGGAGAGCCTCCCAAATCAACAAAATGTCCCCTCCTCATTCTTACTCTGCTAGAGTTTGTTTTGCATGGAATTTATTTGCCCGTTTTGCATGAGTCGTTTGGCTGTAATCTCGGCAGCATGTAGCCTTGCCAGATTTCGGAAAGATGAGCAAACTTCTGAATCTGATAGCGACTTCAGCAGAATACCAAAAAGGGGCTTCTTTGTTCTCCATAAACAGACTATTTACTTTGATCTGGTAAAATGAATTAATGAAAGGAAATGACACCTTCCAATTTGGTGTGTGCAAGAGAAAGAGCAGTAGGCTTAATTTTGTTTTCTTCTTCCTTTTTACAAAGATGGAGTAGGCTAAGTGGTATCCTTTCCAAAGTACAGTGCTGATAGAAATAGACAGATTTTCTCTGGTAAAAAGTCTCCTCAGAACACCGCAAGGTCCATGTATATGCAAACAGTTCAGAGTTATTACAAATCTAAAATAGGAAGCTATTCACTTGATCTTTTGGTTCAATCCTATTAGGACCCCCCTGGAGCTCTAAATGGATACCAGCCTGTCACAGGCCTGTTGCTGTGACGACCCAGTCTTTATAGAACAAGAAAAAGAAATGATAGTGATTGGCAGACCTTCCTTGCCCTAGTATGTAACACAAAAGGAGACAAAATGAAGAGGAAGTCAGACTCTTATTATAGGTTTGATGCTTCTTAACCTTACAGCACCTTACACCTGGTAAGTGTCACCCTGCAAACTTAAACTCTCAGAAGAGTAATATAACATTTCAGTCTCAGATGTGAAAAGCCAAGTCAGGCATTAATTTATCTGTCCTGTTGTTTTGGTTGATTGAAATGCAAACAGCATTCCTAGCAAAAGCGCATCTGCAAAAGAAAGAAATAAGCAGAGGATCAAATCCTGCTGGCCATGCTCTTACCAATGGGTTTATGGGTGTAAAGGCAGTGGGTGAAGCTGGATTTAGCTCACGGTGTAAATGAACAAGGGACTAGCGCGGCAAGGACTAAAGGAGGGAACTGTCTACAGCTCCTATTTGCTCTGCATAAAAAAGGAATGAATTTGATAAATTCTGCCACATGGTGCCATACTGCTATCCATATCCTGCTAGCCGTAATCCTGTTTCTAGTTGCTTTAGCTTCCCTTGGTATCTGTGACAGACTTTCAACATCGGTTACAAGAAAGTACAAAATATACTTTCCTTCACTTCTTTTTTTTGGGGCGGGGAGGGGGGTAGGGAGGAGGCAGCTAAACAAGAAAAAAAAAAAGATCAGAAGAACAGGTATAAAATAGAAAGCTTCCCATTAGGTTACCACCATGAAAATCCAGATAAAGTCACTGCGATGTTCAGAATATTGTACGTTCAATTGTTGCTATCAAGAACTGTCACATAAAATGATTGTCTAGGAGTGACAGACATTCACCTGTATTTACAGTGCCTGAGCTATGAATCTGTATTTCATGCATGTTTGTGCCAAACTTAATTATAACTTTTTTTTTTCTATCACTCATTAATCTTGAAGAAATCTCAGGAGCCAAATAGCTTTCTCATGGCGATGCAAAGAAAGCAAATCAAAAACTTTCCTATTTTCATTCTTTTCTGAAGTTGCCTTTAAAGAAACGAAGTTTTTACTCAAACTTTCAAGCAGCAATTCTGACACTTTTAGTACAACTTGGTATTTAAGAGTGTCACTAAATAAATGTTTGCTTGAGCAGGGAGATAAAATCCAATAAACTGTGACCCTTAACGATGGTATATAAGTTTTGTGTCAGCACGCTCAAAAAATGACAGTCTGTAAAGATAACAAGGGAATGTTAAATTAGCAAGAACAGAAAATCCGGCTATATTCTGAAATGACTTTTTTAATATCTAACTCACAGTTCAGAATGTTAATTTTCTTGAATAAGCAAAGCTGAACTTTTTATGGTCTGTAGGAAAGCGCTTGCGCTTAAAATAACATTCAAATAATGGCACAGATGCCAGCTGATAGAAGCCAGTGGGGTTACAATGATTTTTAACCAACCAGTTTCTGATCCAACATCCTAAAAGCTTTCAGATTCAAAATCTAGAATGTGCTACTGAGTGTTTTGTATTATATTTAAATATTTACATTTACAGCTCTCCAACATTATTCCTTCATAACCACTCACTTCCAAAGGGATTTCCATCTCCAACAGAAAAGACAAAAGCGTGAATCTTTCACTGTTGAGGTAGGGTTTAAAAAGAAAATTACCCATCCTTTCTCAGAATTTTAAAAAGCAAGAAAGTTAGCACACAGGCAATCTTATAATTTCTTTCAACATTTTCAACTTAATTTCACAGATGCTTTAAAAAAAGATAACGTTGAACTGAGATACGCTTACTGTAGTATATATATATATATATATGTATGTATATATATATATATATATATATATATATATATATACACATATTGCTTGATGAAGGCTGATTGTACCTGACAATGCAAGCTCTTAAAGCTGGAACATATGTAAAATTTGCATAAAAATATATTTGTTATCCAGGAGAGGAGAAAAATTAAAGGGGTCAAAAAATAAACTGTAAGATGATTTATTTCACTTTTAGCTGAAATTTCCTCCTTTCATAATAGGCATTGCTAATCATTGCCAATTGAGAAGCTGGAAAAAATGCCTCTTTTACAAACCCTTCTTCTTACTTAAAAGAAAAAAAAAAAAAAAGAATGACAAGCAAAAACAGAACTATAATGCAAGCAACAATAAGCTGGAGCTTTTTATTTCTGGCATAAGCAGAAATTGTGCCCAGGGTTTTTCTTACATTAATACAAGTTTCCATATGGCAGCTTGGTAAACGTGCACAGAGATTTTAAACATGAAAACTTCAGTTAACCTGAAATGAACGCACTCGTGTCAGTAAAGTTACAGCAATTCAGCAAAAAGCCCATGCTTTATACAGTTTTGTACCACCATCAAATTAGCTGTTTTGTTAAATTACCACCAAAGACCACATAATGAGTTCACAAACTATTACTAATTTACTGTAAGGAGAAACAGGAGGGATTTGATAGTTCCATTTTAACTAACAGATAACTGAGAACACACTTTTATGACAAAGCTTTTAATTTCTCATGTGGAAACAATGGCTTATGAATATCTATTTATCCTACAGATTGATTTATTTTTAGTATTAGTGCACGCAAGTTTGAAAAAGAAAAACAAATCAACTGTACACAAGGAAAAAAAGCAGCAAGAAGAAAAAATCTGATCATAATTTCTTTTTCCTGCACTCTGCAAAGCAAGAACTGTTTGCTCTGTAAGTATAACACTTTCAAAGTCATTTGGCAGTACCTTTTAATTACCATTATTGCAGCAAGATAATAGCATTTAGCAGTATGAAGTTTCTCTGCATTTTCCTCTTTCCACAGTTAATGCTGTCAGCCTCAGAGATATGCACCAAAATACTAGAGGTATAGGGGCATGCTGAGAGGGTTAAACCATCAGTGTTTTTCCTGGGTAGTACAAGCTGGAGAGCAGTCCCTGGAAAAAAATGAAATTTGTCTCCTGTCTGTGGGATGAGCAGGGGCTTTGCACCACCTCCTGGTGCGGGAGGGAAACGCCAGAGAGCAAGGCTCTCACTCCCTCACCCTTTTACTCATCTGTTCTTGTTTTGTTTGGGTTCACTTGGGTTCTCAGTTCTTGTTTTATGTCCACCCCCTTTCACCACCAATTTTTTAACCCCTCTTTAAAACCTCGTGCTCCAACAGCACCAGAAGCACTCCCCCTGTCCTACCGTCCCCAGTCCTATAAAGCATATGGATGGACCAAAGGATTTTTGCACATTTCCCACAGGAACCTCTCTGTGGACAAAGCCACACCTGTTCCTGCTGTAAGCCAGATTCCTCTCTGGAAGGCAAGGGAACCACAGATAGATGGCAGTACTGGGCTGCCACTGTGAGGCCATGGGTACTGAGAGCCCCCGAGGTGCCAGATCCAGGTGGGATCATAGGTGCTGGTCCTTTGTCCCCAGCCCTGTCTCCTTGGTCAAGACATCACCAAGTGTTAATCACCTTGAGCTTTTCTCCTGAGTCTCAGGGACAGACTGGTCTGAAGGCCTACAAGAGATGGACTACTCCTGCCTCATGTTTTGTTTGTGTCCTGGGTGGCTCTACAGGGTTTCTGCCACAGAAAATGAATTAAACATAAAAGAAAAAAAAAAAAAAAAAGTAAAATCCCTGAGCTTCAGAACTGAATACTTCTCCTGTGCACTCACAAAGCCACTGTGTGATTGAGACTTGGCCCTGTAAGCCTCATTACAGCTTAGAGCAAAACAAAAGAGCTAATAAGGGGGTTTCCATCATCTGTTTGGCTTCACGCTCCCAGCTTTAAAACAAAACAAGACACTACCACCATAATACCAGAAAAATAAATGCTTTTCTTTCTTAGGTTCATAAAACACTCATTACACATAATTAATCATAATGACACACTGCATTCAGGCTTCTAGCTAGGTTCTGGCTGGAACTGTAACGAATTGGCTCCTCATAGCTTCCAGTACTTTACCCAGAATGTTCTTTAGGATGCAAAATTGATTATCCAAAATAGAAATCTCCTCATTTCCTTTGTTTTGGTTGCTGCTGAAAAACCTATTAGTTTTTTAAACCTCTGCATTTTCCACTTCCCTTAAAGAGATGGCTATTTAAATCCATTTAGTTAGTGGGTTTACACTGCAGTGAAGTTAACCTAGCAGCTACAGAGTCATTAAAAGCTTGGCTAATGACTGACCAAAAGTTGACTCAATCCTCACTAAAGACTTTGGGCTGAGATCATCAAGAAATTATATATATGTCTTAATACTATCTACTCACTAAAGACCCCAGGATTTAATATGCAATATTGATTTTAATATCAATTTTTTGCCAATTTCTCATTGGCAAAACAGCAGTTGATACTATTTATAAATATGATACTTAAAATTTAAGTCAAAAAACCATAAGACCTTGCATTATAAATTTCAAAGGTGTATAGGACCATAAGTACATCTTTGATTCTAAAAATAAGCGTGGAAGGAGAAAGCAAATGACAGTGTATATCCATCACCCCAGCAGACTGTGACATTTAAACCGGGAGTACAAATTCTGCAAGAGAGATTTTGTTCATCCTCACATCACTTGCACTGAACTCTGATAACGGGAGGTTGGCACTTGATCCAAAGTCTATTTGGTCAGCGGTTTTACACTCTGCTCATTTCAGCCTACAGGTCGAATTAGATCAACCCCCTGGAGAGACGGTGTCTGCTAGCTTCCTCAATTCCATGTGTGGTATCAGGGCTATAACAGAAAAACACCCACGGGCTCTTGGGAGAAAATGTTGCCTCCTTCAGACTCCACTTTAAGCAAGGATATCTAAACCAGCTCAAACAGACAACAGCCCCTTGCATGCTGAACACAAGCACCTTCTTACTTGACAAACCTGATTATGAAGGATGCTTGATGTCGCAGGAGTAATCACTACTGACTGCTCCTCAACAGGGCATTTATACCATATCAGCAGGACACTTCCTTCTCACACACCTCACAAAATGGGTTTGCTTAGACAAAAATGGCAAACCTGCAGAAACCTTCTCAAGTCAGAGCGAATGGCATTGTTATTTGCTCACGGAGATGGTCCTCAGAGTTTAATAATAATACTTGTAAGTTACTGTTGCAAGCTAGTACAAAACTGCATAAAGGATTATGGATTTGCTGTAGAAATCTAAAGCAAACTTAGAAAAAAAATGGAAGAAGAACTTTCAATAAAATTCTATGGGCCACAGTGTGCTTGTTTTCTGCTGAGCTTTGTCTAGTTGTAAGTCTGTCAGTTTATGGCTCTCTAACACATCCCCATGGGCTGTTCTAGCTTTCACCAGATGGCAGTGGTGCCTCAGGGACTATCCATCAGATAAGGTTAGCAGCAGGGTCTCCTCCCCTCCCCAGAAATGCCTCCCCAAAGGTAGGACTTCAGGGATTCTGCATTGCACCTTCATTATCCTGTTCAAGAGTCTCCCATTTTCAGAGGCATCCACATCCAGAACAGCAGAGGAATCTCTAAACCCATAGGGTTCCCTGAACAAGATTCTCTTTGTTGTTCAGCAACACAAAGAAGCGGTCCTGGAAGTTTCTGTGGTTATATCTACAGATTTCTATAAAATTCCAGAGATTTCTTCTGTCATTTAACTCAAAAGGACTTTTCTTATAAATACAATTACCAGGAATCAAGGCTTATGGATTTGGTCTTGCCACAAGCTCTGTTTGGGCTGTTATCTAACTTTTCCATTTTTTTTCCATCTGCATAATGAGCACAGCAATGCTCCTTTGACTGATGTATCACAGGCTTTAATTCAATTGTCATCTGCAGGCTGCTGAGGTTGATGGCTACCATAGAAGCATCTATCTGAGCATTTGTACAGAACATGCATTCTTGGAGTGAGGGAGATATTTTTGTTCATGACTGGGGGAACAGAATGGAGTTTCCAGCAATGGATTTCCAACCACCATTTCTCTCAGCTTTTCCACCACCTTTACACTCCATGCTAATTCATAAACTCACATTCATTCATTTATAATAAATAGTGTATTATCCCTCCTATATAGCAATCAGTGCCTTTTTTTTTTCCCCCAATTCCACTCTCATTTTCTTCCACTAACAGACTTGGGAGCAGTTTTCCATCAGTAAATTCTCACTCTGTCACTGAAATATATATTTTTAATTATTTATTAGAAAAAAAAAAAAAAAAAGACGTATTAAATTTATCCTGCTAGAAGAAATATACCAATTCTGAAACTATATTAAGAAAACCTCTTGTTGACTGGAAATCTCTGAACAAGCACACATTCTGCATCTGTGCCTCTTCTGAGCAAGTATAGCGGTACAATCTCTAAGTCAGTTTTCAGGTTTGATTCTCTCCTCCCCAGATTTATGCTGGCTCCATTGACTAAAACAGTATTTCAGTTTCTTATTGAAACTCTTTAACACTGCATAGAGCCTCTGGTACAGACTGCCGACAGCTTTCTCCAGGCACCAATGGTTTCTGCAGAAAAGTCAGTAAGAAAAGCTCATGCTTAATATGCTGAATAGCCAACACTATATATCAAGGCTTTGCACTCTGAGCATCTCTGTATGTCCCAATAATCCTAAAGTGCTTTGTGCCTCATCAGACAGTAAGTTTTATGCGTATTTCACCAAAATCAACAAGACAGACATCTATATGAGAGTTTTGTACCATTTGAGATCTGGATCTTGATACTACACTGACCTAATCTCTTCTGAAACAAACAAACAAACGAACAAAGGTAATAAAAAGTAAGCCCCTCTGTTAATGGTCTGAAGTTGTATCATCTGAAATAATGCAATTCTCCCTCCAGTTTTTCTGTAAAAATCCTTTTCTTGTGCTGCAGGGAATACATTTATAAGGGAAAGGTGGAGATATCACACCAGGCAGTAAATGAGAAAACAACTTTGTCCTGCTCCAGGTAGCACACAGGATGATGACAATCAAATACTTAAAGAATTATTTTCAGCAGTCAGGAGCAATAGCGCACAAGGCAATGACCTCTGCTAGCAGTGATGGGACCAGGGGTCCATAATAAATCACACATTTCCCTACTTTATGTCATCAACCAGCTTACCCAGGGACTTGGAGCTGCTGAGGGCCAGATGATCAACTCCAGAACAAAACCCACATTTAAGACTCAGCATCCACACAGAAGTCTTGTGCAAACAGCTTGGAGTACAGGTGGTGTATAGAACTGTTAATCTGGTGAAAGGCAGTTATTCTATACATGGGAGCAGGGGATACACACATGTGACTGCATACACATCCCCAGCACATGTGTAGTCTCCTACAATAGAGCCTTGTTTCTCCTACAGTATTACCAAAGGCTGAAAGATTTGCCTGCTGAGATAAAGCTATTGTAGTGTTAAGAAAAATGTTGGCACTTACTGCTTTTTTAAATGGCCAAACAACTGCCTCTGGTATGTGAGCTGAGACCTGGTACCAACTCAGCCTTCATGAGACATGAGAAAAGTATATTCACTTCTGTAATATGAAATGTGTTCTGAGACACAGAACTCAATTCTGTTATACAGAAGCACAGTGCAAAAGGAAAGGCTGCCCAGTACACATTTTGTTTATGCACTGAATTTATATTCTTGCAATGCAGAATTTTGAGCCACAGCCTCATTCTCCCCTAGCCACAATCCTGCAGCTGTGCAGAAACACATGCCATACTGCACAAACAGGGAAGAGACACATTTTTAATAAGTTGTTCTGACATTTCTACACTATGGCATTTATATTTATTACAGCAAACCATCACAGTGCACATTGCAAATCAATAAAGTGAATGTGAAGCTGTTCATAGCACTCAAAGCCTTGTCCATTACTGTAATATCCAGTTGTTTACAGTGCAGTAGTGAGGCACTTGTAGGCCTCACTCAAATATGGCTTTCATTCTCCAATATGATCGAATGCCAACATGCTGTACAATGGCTCCTTTGTGGATCAGGTATATCCCAATTTTAGCCTTGGATAGCACTGCAGAAGTCAAGAGGGTTGTAGTTCACTCACATCATCAGGTAAAGATAAATTAAGTCAAAACCTCAGA
Organism: Lagopus leucura; assembly: GCF_019238085.1. NCBI lineage: Eukaryota > Metazoa > Chordata > Aves > Galliformes > Phasianidae > Lagopus > Lagopus leucura. The sequence continues at coordinate 7,950,968 of NW_024962273.1, read as the reverse complement.
CCCAAGCTGTTTCCAGAATTAGCAGACTTTTGGCTCAGGTCCCTTTCTCCTCCTTAAACTCTTCTTCCTGATAGAAAGGGATCACAAGGAGAAAGGGGGTGTGTAGACAGAAAAAAATACGTCATCTCAGGCATGCATTCATTGGCAGCTTCCACAAGAGAGGTCTTGAGCTCAGCTCAGAAAGCTATTCCACAGTTTTTTTGGCTGTCTGTGCAAATGTCTGTAACTTATTTCCTAACATTTCAGTCTGATCCTGCATGGAACAGACTGCAGAGACAGCCTGCTCTTGCCACATCCCTCCAGTATCCCTGGTATGGGTTATTGAGTGGTCAACTAGCAAGTGCCCTGGAGAGCTTTGCTTCAATTGAGAAGTTAGTTATTAGTATTATTATTCCTACTTCTCACAATAGAAACATTAACCCTTGTGGGAAAGCACTTTAAGCAGAGTGCTTGCATTCCAGCTCTTCAAGAAGGAAGCTTTTGTTCTTCTCCCAGAAAGAAGAGAAACAGTCTGCCATAAGTTTCAGGTTAGAAGAGCTGCAGGTGTGGGAGGAGTCTGGCACTGAATGGGAAACTCAGGACACAGAGATTTCAATAAAAAGCTATGAGCAGCACAGGCTAGTTTAAGACAGAGCTGTCTGACCTTATCTCCGACCATCTTCGATAAACACATTGAAAGTAAAACTGAAACTTTCAGTGGATAAAATAAATAATTAGAAGTTAAGTATTCCTAGTTCCCCATACCTCCTATACAATTTGTCCCCAGTGCTCTAACTCCCTAAAATGTTCACCTATACTTTTCACTTTAAATGTCACATTTGAGGGCAGAGAAAAAAGAACAATCTTCTCTTTTCTCTCTTTCCCAACTATGGATTTCCCTTTTTTCCACACCCTTAGTTCATTTCTGTCACACCCACCTCCTCTACTGGCCCTTAATTGATAGAACATCACTCATTACCTCCCTGCAGCAGCAAACAGCTTTATTACACTGCTACTGCTACTCCTAACCCCAGCCCCAACTACCTGTTCTGCAGCAACTCAGCCATGGTGCAGAGCCAATTCAGAGCAAACAGCTCAAGCAGGACACACCAGTCCATGCTCACAGATGTAGCTAATGAAGCCAGATTGATCTGTTCAGAGTGGCTCCACCTGGACCAGCACTGCAAGGTTGACTGGCACATTGAGTGAACAGCATTTATATTTTATTAAATACAAGAGGCTGTGCAGCAACTTCAGTTGCATAATATTGTATGCATTGCTATCACCAAGGGAGAAGAGCATGAAGAAGAGATGCAGCAGCAAGGAATGGCATGGCTGTGCCTGTGTCAGCACCTGGCCTGAAACCATACGCCTCTTTCAGAAGTCAGTGGGTAGTCAAGGCTGCCTTTCTAAATTGTTACATGATACTGATTAGGAATTCCTGCTTTGCCTGAAGTTACTCAGATGTCAGAAGCAGCCCTGCTGCTTTAGAGCCTTACTATGCTGTTTTTCAAATCCACGTTCCTCTGGTGTGTACAAATAAACTCCCCTGCTCCTGCTCCAAAAATATTTAACAGCAGCAGCTCCAGGGATCGTTCACATTACTGAAATGTAATTAGACCTACAGGAAGTGTAGAAACATTTACTAGCTTATTATATTAGCATAAGGAATAATTACACTACCTTCATTTTTTTTTAACATAGCTGTAGAAGTACACTTTTTGCTCTGTCAGCACATGGAGAGGCTGAGAGTTTTGGTAAGCCCACAGGTACATGTTTATTTTACTCATGGGAAGAGCAAATATCCAAGGTTCCTAAGAACTCTGGAAAAGGGACAAATGCACTACAGCAATTTAACAAAGTGCTTATTCTAATCTGTATAAATATATGCACCACGTGTATCTTTTATAATTGTTATGTGTTGTGCTATTTCGGCAATAGCCAGGACTGAAGGCTTTGTCAGCTATGCTTCAATGGACTCATAAAAGCACCTCTATTTAAAGAAAGAGGATTTCATAGTAATGGACAAAATTGTAAGTGCTGTCAATGGCTACATTTCATCTCATTGATTTACACTGTGTAGGATGATTGCTTTGATTTGAATCACATATGCTGGAGATGTACTGCATTCAGTGCAAAACAGCCAGATTTCACAAAACAAATGAGCCAGCAAAATCCACTAATTCTCATGTGATGACTGTGAGTGGAAAAACTCATGGGGCTATGCTGAGACATGGCTTGCAGTGCAAGGATGGAGGCTGAGTCTCCAAATAACATTTTAAAACTGTCCAAAATGCACCCACAGCATTACCAGGTGGTGAATCCTAATGCAGAACTCAGTCAAATGAGGCCTCAGAGAACCTCCAGCTACTGTTATACTGCTAGGCATAGGATACCTGGGACTTCCACATGGAATTGGCCCCAGCATCAAAACCTGCTGATGTTTGCTGCTGCCCCAGTTGGGTTGCTTATAGTCTGGCAGATTTGCGTCACTTTCCTTTTTTCCTTCCCCCTGCAAACCCTCTGTTCAAAGGTAAATGTCTCTGGGACATTTAATATCTTGGGGTTGGACTCTGTGTGCAATGAGCCCTGCTTGTCTTGTACCTTACCCAGACTTTGTTATAGTCTTCATGAGTGATGATCAGAGGTAAAACACCCTGACCAATCTGTGTTCTGCCTCAGCTGTACTATTACAGTAAATCAGAAGGAAGAGGTTGGGATTTGGCTTCCAGTGCACACCAAAGAACAAGTGCAGAGAGATCTTGGTTGCCTCCGGACTTGTTTCACATAAGTCTCAAGAAGTTACACTTTTATTCCTCTGAAGAATACTAAGTATAGTCTGGACACAACCAGTACTGAATTTTCCTTTTTTCTCTCTCAAATGGGGATTGAGTCTATGTGATCTTACAGTATAAACACATGCACCTTTCCCCCTGAACAATCAGAAAGATCAATGCAGCAAAACAACAAAAAGGCTGGTGTGACAGAAAGGTGTTACAAAAGCAAGGTGCTCACCCACCTCTGAAGATCCAGGCTCAGATGGAAAACTCCACCAGTCAGGGATTTCCAACCAGAGAACCTTCCTTAGAGTCAGGCAGCCCTTAAATGGGGTCTAAGAGAGGTGCAGCCAGGCTCCACCCCTTCTGGTCACAGAGCTGGATTGCCTTCACCTGTGCTCCCAGGGTTGACCGGGTCCTTTCCCCAGGTGCTCAATCAGTGGTTCAGGCTATAACTCAACAGTTACCATATACCCCTCCATACATCCAACCAAGCACAGAGTAAGGCTTTGTGATCATTTCTAATGGCTTAAAATTTCAGCTTAAAGATGGGCATTATTCAAAGTGTGCAATGCACAACAAACTTTCCACAAACCCAATGCACTGTAATAATGGGACAGACTATATTTCCAACACTTCTGAGATATTTACCATAAGAGAAACATGAAAAGATTGGGTTGGATTTAAAAATACAGGGTGTAAGCCTGTGAGATGAGAGGTAACTCAGAGCACAGAGCAGGACAAAGGAGCTGTAGCAAGGTCAGAGGAAGGTAAAAACTCTGTGCAGCACGGTGGGGAACCATGCAGGGCTGGAGTCCCAGAGGCAATGCAGATGCACCAGTGCACATGTTAATAAGCTTCATCTCAGTAAAAACGATTACCAGGGGCACAGCCTCCTGCTACACCAATTATTCTGCTTTGAGAGCTAGCTTAGTTTCTTCAAGGTGCTCCATTACGAGCATCCTGCTCTGCTCCCATTCCCTGCACAGATGCTTCACTAGCACATGGATCTGCCTTCCAATGGGACACAGCTATCTCGTTTCAGCATCCCAAAAATCTTTGTCCTCAACCCCTAAGGGTACAGGAGGGGAAAAGCATGACTTCTGAAGCCAAAGAAATAAAGTTTTAATCATAATTATAAGGTTACTGCATTACACTGCAAGAGGAATGGGGGAACTTTCCAGTGTCTTTTTCTTAAGTGTTATTTTAACTGAATTAACTTCAGTTGAGGTTTCTGTGACTTATAAGCTTTCTATGACTTGCTTGGGGGATAATTACATCTGTTTGGAGTATCTCATGCTGCAGTGATTGATAGATATATCAGCCTTGACTTAATCTTAACGCAGGGGATTTTGCAGAGCTCAAGAACCATTTCCCACTGAACTTACATTTCAACCATTTGAAGCCACTACTGGACCTTCTCTCCTTACACAAAGGTCCAGATGCAAAATTAAGTCTGAAATCAGATTTTGGCACTTAAATTTAGATCTTTGTGAAAATCAGTCATTTTGCAAAGCCTCTGAAGTCCGCTTTGAGGGCATGGACCGGACAGCAAGGAACTTGGCGCAGCTTGTTTGGAGATGTCCCTGGAGATGCCAGGTGAGGGTCAGGTGACGTTAAGTAAAGGTTCTGCCCCATAGGGCGGTGGGCACAGAGCTGCTGGAGTTGAAGGAATGATTGTACAGCACTCTCAGACATAGGGTTTGATTTTTGGTGCTGTGTGGAGCCAGGAGCTGGACTTGATGGTCAGTGATGTCCCACACAGGTTCCCACACGAACCTGTGCATGAGCATGCTGGGGAGCCACACCTTGTGAAACTTCCATGAATTGGTGTGGACAGTATGGAAACAGAGGGAAGGGTCAGTTTTCTTCTGGCTGCTTAACACAGACAAAGCCGAGTGCTGTGCTGTGCTGTGTGCCATTGGCCTCACACGAAGCCAAGGTCAGTGGGAGGGAGAGGCAGAGGAAAATGTGCATTAGGGGAAAAGAGACCACAGGCACGCCTGCTGGGAGCCAGCGTGTGGCCCAGGGATGGGGCATGTGTGAGACAGAGAGGGTGAGCAGATGAGGGACCTGCCAGCAGCAAGTGTGAAGATGAACACCCAGTAGTGACAATGATGTTGTGGCCAATCAATGATGCTTGATGCATGGGGGACGGGATAGATGTCATTATTCTACAAAACTATATACAGGCAAAAACAAAGCCATCTTTTTTAAATAAAAATGAAAAAGAAGTGACAGGGGAAAAGCAAAATATTTGTGAAATGATTTAAACAAAGAAGTAAATCCAAGGAATATATATATATTTTTCCCCACCAATATGATGTACTGTATAGTTTACAAGAGAAGAAAGAAAAAAATCAATCCACGGCAATATCTGATGTGCTTCTGTATAATAAACTGCTCTGCAATTATATGAGCAAGGTGGTGGTGGTGACGGGAGGTATGGGATTTTGTGTCTCCAAATGTGCTGGGTTTGTATCATCCTGTCACCAATTGTTCAATATTGTGATACCGGACAATCTCCAGTGTTTTTCCCAGTAGGTCAGTGAACTTATTTTCTTATCAAGCCTTAAGGCAGGTGCAGACATGAGGAAGGCATTTGCCTTTGTTTTTCTCCTTCAGCCCTGCCCAGCAGCTCCTTAGTATGCAGAGCCAGTGATTCAGCCACACAACTTTCCTCCTCCCCGTATTTTCTTTGCGAGGATTGTGGCGGAAAGCACAATGGGGAGAAGTTTCATCTCCCCTGTATGATGCGAACGAGAGCAATGTCTAATGCCTGCTGTAGAAGGTGGCATTTTAATTATCGCAGCGCGCTCCAGCAGGCACAGGTACGCATCTGCCTACGTCCGTGCACACACCCAGCACCAAGGAGCTCTTCCTCCTCCTCCTCTGATCTCTTCCTCGCCTTTATGCAACCCGGGGAACGTGGGCTGATTGGAAAGGTCTCTTTCCTTGATAACAACAATTCAATGCGCCTTGACATTTTAATAGCCTGCCGTCCTAGTGAACACAATCGAGCTGAGCAGTGAAGCAAAAATCATTAGGTAAGCAAGATAATCTAAACGAAAAATCAGCCTCAACCGGCTTCCCACATCTGGGGTACAGCTGGGCAGCGGCTGCCCTTTCCCGCTTCCAAGCAGCAATCCTCTCCTGGGAAGGCCGATGAGGGAAAGACGAGCGTCTGCGGATTTATGGCGGGGGGACCCGGCCCGCCTGCCCCCCCGCCCCTCCCCTCCCACCGCCCTCTCCATCGCGGGGAGATGCTGACTCCACAAGCCGCCCGCTTTATGAATATGACCCTCAAAGGGAAGCAGCCCTCTCGCAAAGCCCAGAACTATGTTATCATCGTTATTAAGGAGCTTAAAAAGGAGCCGGGAAGAGGAGACACCGGTGGAATTGCAGCCTGATTGTGATTGATGTGTTCCTATTAGCTCCTCACTGTTATCTCTCTGGATGGCAAGAACAGCCAGTGGCTTGTAACACAACAGATTACCTGAGTTCTCAGCCCTAGACGGATGTTTAAATAAAATATAGTCCCTTTTAGCGAGAAGCTCATTTTCTCTCTGAGGCTCCCAGACTATTTCATGTCAGCTCTGATTCGCTGTGACTCTCCTCAGTAAACATGTCTTATCATTAATAATTCTTTACAAGCACAATTTCATGGAGGCTTCTGTCTGCCCACATAGCAGAGGAGGGGGTGTGCATGCGCACAGCCTCGTCGTGAGGTGGTTTGGGAAGCAAGGTGCTTCTCCTCAGAATTTCACCTGCCTTGCCAAAAATGATTGATGACCCCAAGCAGACTGGGTGTCCAGCTATACCCAACAAATGACTTTGGCCCCTAACAACAGGCCTTGGCCAGATAGAAATCAATATTTCACCATTAAAATCTATCAAAGAAGAGTTAAGGCACCATCTGTCCCTGCCGCCTTTCCATGGTGTGTGAACATTAAATCCGACACTTGTAGTACATGAGTAATCAATATATAGTAGTTCACAGATCATTTGTGGTCCCCTTTTAGCAGTGATGGATGCTTGGAATAGTTGTGATTCATTTTGTCACACCATTAAACAAGATTCTGTCCAGTTCCTTCCTGATTTCATTTAGAGGATCATTCTTCACAGTTCATAAGAGAGAAACGGTTTTACCAATCTGCTTCTATTTCAATAAGTCACTTTATAGAGATTTTGTGTCCTGCAGACTGTAAAAATTCTGGAGAGATAGTACAAACATACCTCTAAAACTATTCACTGCATGACATATGCATAAAGTGTGAAAAACTGAATGTAAATATGTTTACCTCTTTATCTACAAATATTGGTTTTAACCCTCCCTGTACTGGAGGGGGCTCAAGGCAGAAGCACATGCAAATGCAGCAGTGCCTAGGACAGGTGTAGGCAGTTTTGGAAACAGGCTGTAATTAAAAACAGGAATAAAACCACTGCAAGCTCACTGATAGATTTTCACTCCTGAAATTGAAATGGAGAAGCCTTGGTAAAATAAACACCTTTCTTAATTGCTTTAGCTGATGTTCACCCTCTGAATTGTTCATTTTATATACAGACAATAAATGTGTAATTGCCGAACACATTTTTAATGATTACACAGAAATGTTCCCCCCTTTTTTTTTTTTAACTTTTCTTTTAATTGCCATTATTATGCAGTCTTTTTTCTTTTGGTGGGAAGGATAAGAATTTCATATTAAAGTTCCTTAGCTAATTAACCTCATAAAGGATCTGCTCCTTCAATGCCCACTTCATTCATTCAGATGATGGTGTAGTTGGGCTTCACAAAGGGGCTTCTTAGAATTGCTGTTAAGTATTACCTGTGAAAATGCTATGTGGCAAAAAGAGCAGATGGAAATTAGCACCATTTGTGTGTCCAAAGAAGGGCAATGAAGCTGTGAAGGGTATGGAGAACAAGTCCTACAGGGAGAGGCTGAGGGAATGGGATTGCTCAGCCTCAGCTCACAGGTAACAGTGATAGGATGAGAGGTGATGGCCTCAAGTTCTACCAGGGGAGGTTCAGGTTGGAAATTAGGAACAATTTCTTCTCAAAAAGAGTGGTGATGCAGTGGCACAGGCTGCCCAGGGAGGTGGTGGAGTCACTGTCCTGGGAGATGCTCAAGAAACGTGGAGATGTGGCACTGAGGGATGTGGTCAGTGGGCAGTACTGGTGGACAGCTGGACTGTATGACCTTTGTGGTCTTTTCCAGCCCTAATGATTCTATGATCCTATAATCATCTCTACTCTTCAAACACTATGCAATGTGCCCCTGTTTAGCTGAGCCTCTGTAAGAATTGATTTTTTGCTAATAAACTGCATAGCCATGATTCCCTTATTATAAATCTTTTCCTAAGCACAAAAATGGGCAAAGGGAGGGGGAAGAGGTTGTAGGGTAACAAGACTAATCAGGATTTCACCATCAAAGCAAATACATCCAATTAACAGCTATTAAAGAAGAATGTTATGGCACTGTGCACAGTGAAGGCCATTACATCCAGTGGAATTAATCTTAATTATTTGTACCTGTGTACATACATGCAAAGGAAAGCAACTCACATTAATCTACATTAAACTTAATACACAGTTGGTGTATTATCTTCTGAGTCAAAATTGAGTGCTGGTTTCTGCATATGTATCAGTGATGCTATCTCCAGTAATTACAGTACAGCACAGCTAAAGACACAATTTTCTCCATACAGCACCACTTGGTCGTTAAAATCTTTCCTGTGATTTTTAAGAAGCCAAAGAATAGAACGGTGTAGGCAAATATTATCCTCTCAGAAGTCTTTCTAATAAAAAAGCCCAGAAGAAGCCGTACAGATTTATTATCCAGCTTAAAGGGAAACTGAACAAATATAAATCTGCGGCTTTCTGAGGTTTAAATAACGGCAATTACTACCCCCAAAATATTGCATTTCATGCACTGTGGACAACGTTGTTAAAACCACCCACAGTATTTTGGACTGCAAGGATTTTTTTCCATGTTTTTACTGAAGTTGACAGTAAATTATGTTGGTTGTTTGTTCACTTGGTTTGCATTATTCGATAGGGCTTGTCGTGGAGCCATGTGCTGCAGTAAGAATAATGAATGGTGCACTTTTTTCTTTAAATCCCTGCCTAATGAATATAGACATAGGCAAACAGCTGCTTAGGATTCCAGAATATAACTAACTGCAGCACAGGGCTGCAGCTGGTCATCCCTTCCCGCACATTGTTCAAGGGCATTTTCCTCATCTAGAAACACATTCTGAGTCCTAAGGAGCAAAGGGAGAAATTAATTTCTATTGTGTCTAGCAAAAGCACTCTGATGTGATGGCGATCGCTTGCATAACTGCTAAAGAATCTTATAAATGTTTGCACCTTACAGTGGGTTTTATCCCAATAATGCTATGCAAACTCCTGAAGTCCCGTGGGTTTCATGCAGTGTCTCAAGTGATCTCTGGAGATGTTACTTCAGTAAACATAGGTCTGTGCTTTGTCCCATGCAAAAGCTGAACCACTGCATTTTGGTTGCATTTTAACATAGGTTAATTCACCTTGACTACCTTACAAGGTTTTAAAATCTCATGGAGACATTACACAATACATTTCCCCTAGCAAGTCCTTTCTTCATCAGCGTTTGTAGCTGTGTAGAAACATACACTGAAGTACAGTGGCACACTTCGGTTGTTATTACAGAGCATTTTTAGTTAATATTTGTCATTACAAAAGCATACTGGAAAAAAAACAGTAGATTAATGAAGATTTAAAGAAAAGGCTTGAAAATCTATATCTCATGCAGTGAAACTATTTCTATAGAACCATAGAATCATTTCAGTTGGAAGAGGCCATTGAAGGCCATCTGGTCCAACCCTCCTTCAATGAGCAGGGATACCTTCAACTCCATCAAGGTGCTCAGAGCCCCATCCAGTCTGATTTTGAGTGTCTTCAGGAACTGGGCATTCACCATGTGTTTTTACCACATATTTTTACTTCTTCAGCAAAATTTACCATTTCCAAGTTTTTTGGAGATTTTCTATTTTGCCCTGTGTTTCTTCAGTATTGTTGCATGTTTAGCAGTGTATGAACCTATTTTGGCTGCAGTGATTTCTTCTGCCTCAGCTCTTCTGGGGCTCACTGCAAGGGAAGCTGCAGTAGGCATATAGCTCCCCACTTTTTGCATAGAACAGCATTTCAGCAAGGAATTAATTTGAAGTGATCAGCTCTTGCACTGTCAGGGAATAGGCAGAGAAGTAGTATCCATGCATTTGTTTGAATTCAAAATGCTAAAACCTGAAGTGCCAATTCTCTTACATAACAAATCCAAGGATTTTCCCCCAGCCCGCCTTGCTTCCATTTCTTTGCCCAGTAACCGTAAACCCAGAGATCCTCTTTCATTATTTTTTTCCACTTGGAAAGTGTGACTCAGTGCAAACACAACAAACTAAGATGAAAGGTAATGGCCTTAAGTTGCTCCAAAGTAGGGGAGTTCAGGTTGGGTATTAGGAAAAACTTATCTGAGAGAGTGGTAATGCATTGGAATGGGCTGCCCAGGGAGGTGATGGAATCTTTGGAGGTCCATGGAGGTGTTCAAGAACCATGGAGATATGGCACTGAGGGATATGGTCAGTCAGCATGGTGGGGGTTGGTAGGGGTTGGACTGGATGATATTGGAGGCCTTTTCCAAGCTTAGTGATTCTATGATTCCATGAAACTAGGAAGACCCTCAGCCCCAGGCAGCAAGGAGTCTAAATGAGCAGTTCCCACAGAGGTGAGAAGTATGGAAGATGGATGGGCAGAAAAGGAGACAAACTCAGATGAAAAACATGGGAGAGCCACCTTCCAAAGCCCTGTGAGCTCTGAATGACCTCAGGAACTCATGTGGGGAGAACGTCAGCAGGGAGATCACTCTGCTATACGAAAGATGAGAGCTCTGTGCTTGTAGATTACTGTGGGTGCTGGTGAGTGTAAGCCATGGAGACAAGTGGTCCACGTTTCAGCACAAACACTACTGTGGGCTACAGTTCTGAGACACTAAGTACAACACACACTTCCATTCATGCAAAGGGCTGTTAGCAAGCCTCAAACCATCAGGCAAGCAGGTAGGGCTAGAGAAGGGATTTGTATACAAAGCTGTGTCTTTGGGAGTAAAGGAAAAAGTAAACCGCAAGTGGATGTTTCTGAAAATATCTCAATCCTGAAAGATTAGCTTCAGCAGAAGTGTCACTGCAGAAACCATCTGCATTCTGAAGAGGTTGCCTAGCGAGATTTTTTTCCTCATTATTATTTTCTACTTAGGCTGCTCAGAAAAGATCTCTCTGGAGAAATAACAGCAGGATCTTAAAAATAGTTCCAAACCCACAATTAAAAATTCAGCACAGATACTGTCTAAGCCATTGCCCCTGTGCCATTCTGATGCTGTTGCTGTAACCATGCTGAGATTCTCTGCTGGGCTTGTTTGCAATTCTAAGCACCTGCCCCAGTGCTTCCAGAATTAGATGCCAAAGGGTATAGTGGTGCTTGGGGAGATGCTAAAGGGCTCGGAGGAGCTGTGAGGGCACAGGGCTGCTGACCTGCATCTCCCTAGTGCAATAAGCAGGAGAAGAGTGGGTGGGAAGTGGAAGAAAGAAATCCAGAAGTGTTACCCTGAGAAAACTCAACAACAAAATGAAGCGAATTAATCATTCCTGCCATGTGTGGAACAAACTGCTCAGAGAGCTGTGGGTGCCCCATCCCTGAAGGTGCTCAAGGCCGGATTGGATGGGGCCCTGGGCAGCCTGAGCTGGTGGGTGGCAACCAGCCCACGGCATGGGATGGGACTGGGTGGGCTTTGAGGTCCCTTCCAACCTAAGCCATTCTGTGAATATATACCCTATTCTTTCACATTTTCACCTCTGGAAACTGGATGTCCTTTGTCCAAATTTGTTCTATCCCTATCCAATATTCCTCTCCCTGCTCATCTCCTTTCCCTCTGCAGTCACTCGTCCTGCTCCCTGCCTGAGATCCCCATCTTTGATCAGAGGAACTAAAGATGAGATGAAGAGCATCTTCATCATGAAAACAGAAGAGGAAACCAGGAAGCCAGCTAGCAAACTGTGTAGTTTGTTGCTCTGCTCATGTAGACTATTGCTCCATCTCTACAGTTCACATATTAAGCTTCTTTCTACTTGAATTCTATGCCTGGACAACAGCCAGCAGTAGAAGCCCTGAGGGCAGAAGTACTGTTATTCTGCTTCTGCAATGTCATGTCCAACCAAACCAAACATTGGGCTGATCTCCCATCAATTTGCTCATACAAAGCAGGATGCAACTCTCCTCTGTGTCACGAATGTTCATATTGTGAGAGTCGTGTCCGCTCAGTTTTATTTTGGTTCAGGATGCAAACCATCCGGATTTTTACTGATCTATGGACAAATGGGATATGTAAGCAGCTTTAGAATCACAGAGGTAAAAGCATGTGGGTGGTGGGTGACAGTTTTTGGCATATAAATACTGGGAAAGTCTTCTTAATTTCCTCCCTAGCTTGCTGATAGAAACTTTGGAAGATAAAAAAAAGTGAGGCAAATGTTATTCTGATACATTTACTGAGGGTGAAGGTGACAAGTGGAAAGCCATGTTAAATTGGGAATGTCTGCATTTGTAGGAAGGTGAGTAAAATATTGACATTTTCATAATTCATCTTATTGCATAGAATGTAAATGGAAGTGGGTAAAACCTCGGCTGTGCTGAAGACAAAGCAATGCTATTCTCAAATCCTTAAGACCCCCAGCAGAAGCTATGATTTTAGGTGAGTAGGAAACACTGCAAGGATTTATTGTCTCCTAAGTTCTCCATCCCTAAATGCCCATAAGCACTTTCCAAATAATATCTCATTGTTTCTGTTGGTTTTCCCCAAGGGAGAGCTGGGGCAGTGCCATTGAACAGGTTCCTTGCTACAATCAATGCTTGGGGGTACAGTTTGTGCACACCCATGTTTTTTTCAGTGACACAGAAGGCAACAGCTAAGAACCTGTGCCTTGTACCTGCAGGTTTCATACCACTGAGGGCTTGGCATCCCCACAGGGATCTGCCTGGCTATGCAGAGTGTCCAGGCTTTGGCCAGTCTTTCATACATAGAATTATAGAATTATTTGAGTTGGAAGACACCCTTAAAGGCCATCCAACTCCCCTGCAATGAACAGGGAAACCTACATCTCAATCACAATGCTCAGAGCCTGGTGCAGCCTGATCTTGAAAGTCTCTTAGGACGGGCCTAGTGGTGCCAGTCCATGGGCACTTTCCCATCCAGAACCTGTTTCCTAGTATCCCCTGCTGTCTGCATAAAACCTTTTTGTGATCCCACAGAATAATTAAACTTCCACCCGTGCTGCTTATCCCACCAGTGCAACAATAGCAGCCACCATATGTGAGAACAATAGAAGAGCGGCGTCCGCTGCCGGCAGCCAAATGTAATTGGAACTTCTTGGTTCCTTCCAGTTATTTACAAGCACTGTATTTCATAAACAGACCACCTCTTCTGTGATGTTCTTTAGGAAAGTGGTATATTATATTGGCATAATGGTTCTCTTCAGAGAGAGCATTTTGTTTTAATAAAGTGTGTGCCACCATATTTAATCAATCAGATTGATTGACACCGGCAATAGCTGAGTCTCCCAGCAGATGCTGCTGCTCCCTCATTCTTATTCCAGCTTCATTTCTCAATCAAATCCATGTGTAAAGAAACATAACGTGCTGCCAACATAATGTAATAAAACTTCAACCGAAATGCACACCGCCACAACTGAAACAGATAAGTCAAAGTATGGGGAAAGTTAACTTTAGGAAAATCATTTTTGACATGAAAATATTAAAGTTTTACAGTTCAGATATGCATAGACTAACCTTAACATGACTATTTTCACATCTGAGCATTGAAAAATCCTAAGGAAGGAGACCTGCCTAAAGGTTACCTTGCTGTTATTTCACTTACTGTTCTTTAATCTTCAGAGCTGGAGCCATTTCAGCTGGATTAAAGCGCATGCTCACCCAGGTGAAATGAATTACAACTTTTATCTGAACAGCTCTACTGCCTCTGTTGAGGTGAGCACCAGCCAGCAGTGATGCATAGCTCTGTGTCAGAGGCTGAACTAGCAGGTTTGGAAGTTAATGATTCATACAAGCGTACCGGGTACCCTAATTGTTAGATGTCACACACAGGGTGAAACTGCTCTCAACTCTATTATAAAGTTCATTCCGAATAATCTGCACAACTCACCCTCTGCATGCAGTATCTGCAGCTCACAGAGCATTTTCCTGGGAACTTTGCCTTTACCATGCTCGTGGGAGATAGTTTTAGACCGCTGAAGTTGTGGCCCCTCATGAGATATAGATTTCTCATTATATACATATAGATTTCTATAGGTTGAGGTGAGACAGGGGTTGGCCTCTTCTCCCAGCCTCAAGTTGTACCAGGTGAGGTTCAGGTTGAATATTAGGAAGAATTTCTTCTCAGAAAGAGTGGTGATGCAGTGGCACAGCTGCCCAGGGAGATGGTGGAGTCACCATCCCTGGGGGTATTCCAGAACTGTGGAGGTGCAGCATGGTGGTACATGGTCAGTTGACGTTGTGGGGGGGGGGCTGATGGTTGTACTTGGTGATCTTAGAAGTCTTTTCCAACCTTAATGATTCTTTGATTCTAGATTTGTCCCTCAAACATTGTAAACAGTGATACCACAAACCCTCAAAACCAACCTTCAGTATGTCAGCAGTCCCCCAAGCCTGCAAGCGATGAAAGTTAAGTGTGTGGTTGTAAGCTAGGCTTTATGCTTCATGCATAATGTTTTCATGTGGAATTACTGAAGGAAATATGAAAAGAGCTCCAGGTCACTTTTCTACAGGCAATAAATGATTTCCCCTTCACTTACTATGTACTTCTCAGTGATGATATTATAGGAAACATATGCCATGAACTAACATGCCACAAATTTTCATACTTCTCTTAAAAAGGAGAGTAGAGGCTTTAATCTGCCTTCCTTTTTTCTTTTTTTTTTTTTTCCTCATCAAACACTGTGAAATGAAAGGGTTTCATTAAACGCAGTCATGCTGGACAGTGCTTATGGACAACCAACATGGGAGATGTAGCTATGGGAAGAGTGCAAGACTGTTGTTCATTTTTCTCTTTTCCTATATTAGTCAAGAATGACTTTCCAAAGAATTTCCTTCATATGTTTTGTAGTGAGTGCAGTCTATATGAATTAGTCACATGAATGGTAAGCTATAGTTATCTATTGTCTGGTATGGGGAGGGAAACAGTGACAGTAGAGGGCCCTTTAAACTCTCTTTAAAGCTGAGATAGAGAGATGCCAGGTAACTCCATGTTACAGCTGAAGCTGTACATATTTGGACTAAAAATAAACTGAAAAGTATTAATGATGAAAAAACCCCAAAACCCTGAGACTTTGGCTTTAGAAATGAACTGGATTCCATCGCATTTGACAGCAGACTAAATTGGGGTGGATAGGAATCGGTTGTTCTAGCGGGATTTAAATTACACACATTTATTTTAGGGAAATAAACTTGTTTAAAATTGCATTGTTAATATAACAAGCTATAATAAAACCTAGATTTATCTTGAAATGATTAAGGCTCAAAAAACGCACTGCATCAATGAGATAAAAGTGGTTTAAATCTCCCTTTTTTTTTTTTTTTTTTTTTCAACATAGGGTCTGAAGAAGCAGTTTGAACCTCCAGAACAGGTGAGGCTGTGCAGAGTTGTCACAAAACCCATGCATTGCCCACATAATGTTTTTGAATGTTTCAAAGTACTCAGAAGTTCGGTACATTGCAAGCCTCCCAGTGCTCTGGCATGAAGGCTTTGTTCCTATTCATCAGGCCCTGGTAGACATTTCTGCCAGGAAAAACAAAGAAAACTGCCCGTTTTGTGAACATGAAACCCTGACAGCATGTGATGTATTACATATTTGAGGAAAGGTAGAGGTAAATAGAGCCGGAGCAGAGATTTTTGGAATGGTACAGTGGAAACACTCCCTGAGGAAAAAGGAGGAGCTTTTCTGGCCCTGCTGCTGAAAGGAGTGCTGTACCTGCTGCAGGAGGGATTCCGTGGCATTTCAGCCCTGCTTCAAGCAGAACCTGGTGCTCAGAGTGGCTTCAGGAGAGAACTGGGAGCTAGATCATAGAGAGAGACAGCTCTATTAAAAAAACAGTGAGAAATAAACCATGGCAATGTGATTCTTAAGCTTAAAATATTTAGATGAAGTTTCAAGCAAATGTGTGTTCAGCCTTTTCCTGGCACATCCCTAGCAATGTCTTTCCAGGTAGTCACATTACGTGCTGTTCTGCATGGTACCAAAGGAAGGTAATTACATCTGGCTGAGTGCTGCCCTGTTCTGATTAGGGAGATAGCCACATGTTGGAAAATCGGGGCGTGTTATCTTCTCCTGAGGATGGTGGGGGAGATGGAGTAGATGACCTTCAAGAGTCCCTTCCAATTCAAACAACTCTGACTCTATGATTTTGCAACAAAGACCATAGAGCCTTTCCTCCCCGATACTGCATTTCCCCTCACAGAAGCCCTCCCAGCAAGGCACTGTTTGGCAATGTGTATGTGGGTGTGAATGCCTCTCACTCTCTCCTGCTCTTCTCTGCCGTTCTGGTGCTGAGTCTTGAACTTGGCAGCTGTTGGCTCCTTCACTGCAAAAGCCCATGCTCTCCTGCCCTGTGATTTGACTTGGGATGACAGAGAGGAAAACATGAACCATAAAGAGCAGGTGATGAGAGAAAAGGAAACGGTGCTGCAGCTGCCCCTCTCCCCATGGCCCACGCTTGCCCCAGCCCTCCCCAGCACACTGTGCTCCCGCTGCCTCTGCAGCACTCTTCCATGGGACCTTTGCCATCAGCTGTTTTTGGCCGACATCCAGTTTCCCTCAGGAATGCAACTGGAAGAAGGGAAATGGTAATTTTTAACACTTCATATTTCATCCAAGGAGGGATGAAATTTTGGCAGAGTGAAAACATGGCGGCTGAGCACCCTAGGCTGTCTGCTCACTGGCATTGCAGTCAAAATATGACAGTGTGAATGGGACATTTCGGTGAGGGGACATATTACAAAGGCTAGAAAAAGTGTTTACTGCACATCCTCTTCTACTACATGCTGGGGAAGTCTAAAAAACTTCAGGCATTAATTCTTTGAGAAGTTCTGAATGCTCGAACTGATGCAAATATCCTCAGACTTGGTGAGTGCTTCAGATCCTATTCAATATCTGTAGCTTGAATGCATATTTAATATTTTCGTTATGGCATGGATATTAAATGCCCTGTCCTGTTTGCTTTCCATGTTTTAGTGTCTAGAGGGGGGCTGTAAGAAAGAAGAGGACAGATTCTTTAGCAGAGTCTGTTATGGTAGGATAAGGGAAATGGTCTCAAACTAAAAAAGGGAAGATTTAGACTGGATATAAGAAATTTTTTTTTATGATAAGGGTGGTGAGGCAGTGGCATGTGTTGCCCAGGGAGGAGGTGGATGTCCTGTCCATGGAGACACCCGAGGTCAGGCTGGATGGGGCTCTGAGCACCTGATGGAGCTGTAGATGTCCCTGTTCATTACAGAGGGGTTGGACCAGGTGGCCTTTAAGGGTCCCTTCCAACTGAAATGATTGTATGATTCTGTGCGGAGAGGAGGAAACTCCAGGGTGTGTAGCCTAACTTGGGAACATCCCATCACGGAGAAACTCTCCAGGCTGAGATGCTGGTGTTAAATTAAATTGATTTTGTGTAGATGTACACTTTCCCCAACAGCTCAAGGAATAGCTGAGCACTACTTGGAAAGGGCAAGGATGAAGGTCAGGCAGGAGTATCCTCATTGTTGCCCATGAACAGATGAAAGCTGATTGATCAGCTTATACTGGAGTCTCTTGCTGGTTTGACTTTCTCTCATCCAGGCAATTCTCCTGCTGTTTTCCTTGTTTCATACAGTTGCTAAGGTCTATAATTTATATTGGCACATTAATTATGACTCACATATTCATAACAGCGGAAGCCTAACAGAACCATGATTTGGATGTAAATGATAGGTGATGCCATGACATAAAGAAATATAAATTTTCTCATTGACATTTAGAATGGTAAAATATTTTAGCCAATAATTTCTCTGTGAAGCATGAGAAATTCCTCCTTCACAAGAAGGGACCATCTCTAGAACAGCACAGCTGTGCTCCACAAAAGTGACCAGGCAGACTGGGACGTGATGAGAGCAAGGGGCTGATTTCCTCTCCAGCATCCTGACCATTGAACATCTCTAGGAGAATCCAAAGTAGAAAGATCAACCCTTAGAATGATAGATTTAGTAAGGTTGGGAAGACCTCAAAGAACATTTAGTCCAACCATCAACCCATTCCCACTATGCCCACTAACCACATCTCTCAGTGAGACATCTCCCCTTCACTTGAAAACCTACAGGGACAGTGATTCCATCACCTCCCTGTGCACCCTGTTCATCAGATCTTCATTTGCCCTCAACTAGCAGCTAAGGAATCCAGTTTAATTTTGTCTGTGAGAAAAGTGAGATAAATGGTGTGTACACATCTATCAGATAAAACATTTGGATCACTTACCTTCTCGGTCGTCACTGATCTTTAATCACTTATTATGTAATGTTACACCCAATACAGATTAGTCTGGGGGGGGGGGGGTGGAATCACAGCCATACAGCCTGCAGAAACAAGGCAGCAATTTGTCTGCAGGAGGAAGGTTGCTCTTTTCTGTGCACCCTTTTTACAGCATCATTTATCATGGCTGAGAACCGCCCTGAGGCAGCAGAACAATGTTCTGCCCGTGTCACACGAGGCCAGCTGCCTTCCTATGGTCTCCCATCCAAATAGCAGCCAAAACGAAGAATTTCCCAGGGCAAAGGCCTCTAAAGTGATGCCAGATCAATCAGCCCAAGTAGGCTTATAAGACTTTTAAAACTCCTGATCGCTGTTGGGAAAGTATGGTCTTTTTCAGGCTGCCTTTCTGACAGCGTCGTGTTCAGAGAACTATTGTACTTGCAGATTGAAGACAGATCTACTTGGTAGTAGCAAAAGAAGAAAGAAGAAAAAAAGAAGAAACAGAAAAAGAATCCCAAAGCCAAGCCCTACAAATTATCTCCTACCAAAGAAACTTTCCTGATCCTACAAAACCTAGCTACAATTTAGCATGTTTTCCCACACACAACATGAAAAAGCAGTAATATTTTATGTTGTGGTTATAGGACACTGTGGGCTGCAGCCATCTGCTGAGAGGGATATGTTCTGCTCCCTGAACATCGTGGCAATAATGAACACAGCATTTGAGTTTCTGAGTTACCATGAGCTCTGGTACAGTGTGGATGCCTATCAGCACCAAGAGCACATAAAGTATGGGAGAGCTGACTCGGGGCTGAGAGTGAATTTTGGCACGTCTCACATATCTTCTTTTTCAGAGCTACAGTTGGGTTCAATCTTCTATTATTACTGAGGATTTGGGTGGGGTTTTTTCAAAGTGTCGAGCCTTGGCCTAAATCTCCTCCTGCTGGGGACAATGAGCTTCCCATGTCCCCCATGGCACACATGGCAGAAGATGGAAACCAGCATGGTGTGCTTTGGGAAATCCCTCATGCACCACCCATCACAATGGGTCAAATCCTTCATCCTTCTGTGAAGTCTGAATGAGCAGCATTGCACAAGGATGGGGAGCTGAAGGCACTCTGCAACCACTCATCGTTACCTTTCCTCTCTCATGTAATGGCATCATTCCTTGGAAAGCTTCTGGGACCTCTAGAGTTGGTCATTTGGCCAATGTTCCTGAAGTTCCAGCCCATGGAATGGAGATGAGCAGGACACGATTCATACTTCTGCCCCTCATACACCTGGCACAGATCTTAACTTCTGAATTTGAGGGCTGTAAAGACTGGGAAAACTGAACTATTTATGATTTGATAATTTTTGTTCCACTTGATACAAATTTTGATGCAAGGTAGGATTTTTGAACATCAACTCTTTCCATTAATTAATGGAAGTAGCCACAAGCTACTTAAGATCTTTAAAAGGAGAATAGAAATTTATTGTTGGTTGGAAATAGCTGCCAAACCCGTACTTACCAAAGATAAATTGGATTTGGAAATAAGGCTGGAAGCCTATTTGTCACGTCAGCCATCCAGCAGCTTCTTGGTAAAACAATTCAGAGCCAGCTTGGTCATCCAGGCATTGAAGACAGCCTGTGTTGACAAGGTTCTCCCACGTTTTCCCATAGACTAACAGGGAGGACAAGAGTTATCATAAAATTGTTTGAACTGGAAAGGATCCTTGAAGGTCATCTAGTCCAGCCTCTCTGCAATGAACAGGGACACCTACAGCTCAATCAAGTGCTCAGAGCCCAGTTCAGCCTCACCTTGAGTGTCTCCAGGGATGAGACATCCACCATCTCTCAGGGCAACCTGTTCCAGCACCTCACTATCCTTATGGCAAAAAACTTCCTCCTTATATCCAATCTCAGTCTCCCCTTCTTAGTTTGAAACCCTTTCCCCTTATCCTATCACAACAGACCCTGCTAAAGAAACTGTCACTTTTTCACAGCCCCTCTTTAGATACTGAAAGGCTGCTCTCAGGTCTCCCCAGAACCTTCTCTTCTCTGGGCTGAACAGCCCCAGCTCTCAGCCTGTTCTCACAGGGAGGTGTTCCATGCCTGGGATCATTTCTGCGGCCCTCCTGTGGACACACTCCAAGAAGCTTGTCTCTCCTACAGATGAAAGCTTGCATTCCCACAGCTCCCTCACCCATAGGCTACCTCACAGGGAAGCTATGGAGAAGTACGAGCTCAACAGCCTTGAGCCTATTTTCACAGAACCCCAGATAGAGAACTAAGCCCATAATGGGCAAAGAGTAACAATCTGCTGTTAAAAGACACCTTTACATCATTGTTTCGTCTTTATCTCAGATGTTTCTGGTGTGGCTCATCAGTGTTTTTCACCAAGTATCAGGCTGTGTGTCTGTAGGCCAAAAGGAATAAATAGATTTTTTCTTCTGCATTAGGTAAACAAGCACAGTACATGGTCTCAGTTTGCTCTGGTTGAAGATCTGTCCCATTACCTTCTTTGCAAAGATAGCTGGGATCTACTTATCATCCTTGTATTGGAATGACTGCAGCAAAGACATAAAATGCTCGCTTTCTTCAGGCAGCCCTGTGAATATTGTGCTCATTTATAAGAGATATGTAAAGAAGACATCACCACTGGATATGTGTTCTCTGGTAGCAATCAATGCACAGCACGTGCTTTTGATGAGGTTAGATAACAAGCATCACATGGAGTGAGGAGTACCACGCACATACACCCTTCTGAATATGTCAGCAACAAAATGAGAATTACAAAGGTGAGCAGGAGCTGCCCACTGCAGGATGCCTCATCTAGTTCCAGATCTGCTGTGCAGTGCAAGCATAGCTCTGTAGCTCGATCCAAAAAAAAAAAAGAACACCACAAAAATACAGTGCTCTGAAGGATCAGCACAAGGATACATCTTTATTCACTTCTTATTGTTGAAAAAGGAGTTTCACGTATCAAAAATGGAGAATTCTTTCATGTTATTGTCAGCTCCATAGCCCACTTAAAGCAGTGTTATTAGCACTGACAGAAAGACAGGTGTTAACAGCTGGAGAGAAAACAAACGTAGGGAACTGTGGCAAAATCTGAGGAGAAGCAGATGTGTCTTTGATATTTATTTTAATAGAGCTTCTTAAACGTGTTTAATATCGATGTGGCTGCAGTCTCAGCCAGCGCTGCTCACCTCTGCCATTGCTTCTTTTCTTTCCGTCCTATCTTGCTGCCATAGAACAGCAGCTGCGAATCTCTCAGGAAATGCCAGTTTATTCCTTCCCCTCCCCCATATAAAATGGATAGAGTTTTTTAGCAGTGGGAGTTCGGTGTGATTAGTATGCTAATGTAGGAGAGAGAAAAGGAAATGGAGATGAGAGATATGGTCCTTCAGCGAAGAAAGGCAGCAACAACTGAAAGGAGGGTCGCTGCTAATCAATTAACCTACAATGGACCTAATGCCATAAGAAGCCATCGTGCATAAAGGGACAAAATTCTCTGTGACAGATGGCACTCGGGCGCGTGATATCACAGGGTTACTGCTTGAGAGCCAGCTCACCTCCCGTACCGGGTAAGCAATAAAGCAATAAAACTGCTTATTTATTTTAAAGAGAGAAGTTGAAATGCTTATTTACCAAATCAATCAAGGCTTACTAAGGCAGAACAGCCACAGTCCTCACGGCCCTAAAATGCTGGATACTTCACTGATTTCAAATAGCAATTATCTGTTGCAGTTTCTTGAACCCGCTCTGACTGCAAAGAGACGTTTAATTTGCAAATTCTGATGAAAATTGTCATTTTTTAATTGCCTATTTCACCAATTTGAATTTTAAAACAAACGATTAACTAGAAGCTCATTTTTACTTGCCTTGGGCGAGCCAGGAAAATATTTGTCAAGACCCAAGTCTGTCTGCTTAGCATTTGAGTTGAAAAATGCACAACTGCCTTCAAGTCAACATTAGCTGTGACAGAAGCAAGACTATTATTTAACAGTAGCTGAAAATGTCAAAAACAAGCAGTGCCCAGTGTTCTGAGAAGGCGGCGTTGAGAAGAAACTGCTTTTTTCAACACTTGGTTAACAGTAAAGCAAAACTGTACAATTATCTCTCAGCTCCGTGTGAGGCTCTGGTGGCTCCCCTGAACTGATGGGGATCATAGAACCATAGAGTCATCATGGTTGGAAAAGACCTCTAAGATCATCAAGTCCAACTGTCCACCTACCACCAGTACTGCCCACTGATCATGTTCCTCAGTGCCACATCTCCACAGTTCTTGAATACTTCCAGGGACGGTGACTCCACCACCTCCCTGGGCACTCTGTGCCAGTGCTCGGCCACTAGGGCAATGTGCGTGCGTGCACGGTCCTGTTCCCAGCTCATATCCCTAATACTCTGCTGTGTAGCAGCCTATCACCAATTTCACTCCACCTATCTCTGAGTCTCTGTGCTGAGTGTTTTGATCTGGCACTGAAATGGAGCTTCCTTTGCTTCCAGCCAGCTTATTAAGCGACCCTCTTCCCTCTGCCCTGTGCTATCTTTCCAGGAATGCTATGTACTTCTCATTCTACCATGCTTCTACATCTATTACTTATGTAACACTACATTTCTATCATTTCTTCTAGTACTTATCATTGCCAAGGATACATCACTATATCGATTCATGCTCTCGAAGCATCACTCTTTAGGAGCTCCCCATTTATCTTCTTTAAGTCACCTCTCCAGCTTCAATTTTGCTTGTTACACTCATTTGAGAGAACTAGTTGGTAAGAGGGGCCTGAAACCACAGGAAGCGGAATTATTTCACTCTCTCCAGTTTAATCAGAACAGGCACAGGTCCAAAATAAATCATCAGTTGGATTTCCTACAAGGGAGACTGGACACAACATGCAGGACTATGGCAAACCCTTGTGACAACCAGCTCACCGGTGGCCAACATTTGGCATTTGCATCATTATTAATCCCATCAGGCAGATCTGATTCTTGTTAAATCCATCTGTCCCCCCAAAGAGCTGAGATACCACAGAAAAGGCACCCACTGCAAATCAAAGGAAATGACACTTCCCATCAGCAGTGAAAGAGAAGAGGGACAGGCGGAATCTGCTGAGGGCTCACACTGGATGCACAATGCTTTCTCGGACCTGTGGTATGCTACAGAAAGGAGCTCAAAACAATTTCTCCCCTTTCAAACACAGTGGGTTGAATTCCTGGCCAGCACGGCGTGCCATACACCCACCGCAAGCAGTGGAGCTGTGCCAGCTCAGTTGAGAACTTGGCTTTGCGTGTCAGCCCATTCAGCAGTGATTGCACTTGACGTGCAGCACAGAACAAGCATTTGTTTTTAGGAGAAAACAGTGGAGTCTTTCAGTGCTGACCCAGCCTATAAATAGTCCTGGTTCCAAGAATAGGATTAAGTGTCCTTAACTCAGGCTCCAAAGTATTAGTGCAAAGGGAGAGCAAGGAGGAGGAGGAGAAGGAATAGCGTTCTTGTCTTCTTTGGCACGCCAGTATAGGACTCACTGCTCCAGACGAGAAACAAGTCTGTAGGCAGGGCAACTTTGCTTTGCGTGAGAACCTGTAGTTAGTTGATGCACGCCCTTAATGCCCTCACAGGGACCTTCACTCCTTCCTATGCACAGTGCAGCCCCATTCCCTCAGCTCTAACAAAGTCACCACCACCTTGAGTGACTGGAGCAGACTGCTGGTTTCTCACAAAATCCAAGACTATGCTAATCCCAGTGAGACCTCACTAACCTCACTACAGCCATTTCCTACATGTTCCCCTCTGGTACAGCCAGGTCACGCTGGGGACTAGGATGGTTCCTCAGACATCGAGCCAAAACCCATCACAGCTGGGTTAGGATAAAGCAGACAGGCCCAAACGTGGCCCACTGGCCAGCAGAGGGATGTCTTGGCAGCAGGTTAAGGTCCAAGCTAGTCGGCAATCAGCACTGCATCTGTGAAGCTCTTCTTCCTCTCTCGCTTAGAAATCCAGCATGAAAAATTGAACCAATCACTTACTTTTTCTTTCTTGTAACAGTATGGCAAGTGTTGGATCTACCCTTTGCATAACTTATAGCCAGTAAGTTGTTGCAGCACCCTATGGCCATACCCACATACCTTGAAATACAAAGTACTGGGCAACGTGTGCAAGTATTCCTGCATTAGCCACTCGTACACACGTTTTCAGTGCAAAAGCAAAGGCAGAACCACTGCCAGTACAGAACCTTAGCCTATGAACATGAATCTGGGGATGCTGGAGGGCAGGAGTCCTATGCTGTTGCACATGGCGTGCTGTATGCCCAGCTCCCAATCCACCTGCAGGAAAGCGTAGCAGCAGCCCTTTCCCATTATCTTTTTTCTTCTGTCTGCTATATACTACAGGCAAACTAAAATTGTGTGACAGTGCAACAGGAACTGCTTTGGCACTTCAGAAAGAGCTAGAAAGGAAAACCTCAATAAAATGCAAAATTGCCCTTCAACCTGGATTTCAGCTCCAGTCAGAACAAGAAATGACCTCTATTTCTTCCATAGAGTGACTTTAAGCACTCAAAGCACAAACTCCCAGTAACATGCAGTCTCAGTTTATCCTTTAATTTGAGGCTTTGTCATTTGAGTGGGGAAGGTAATCAGGAGCCTTGTCCTGATTAGGGACCATGTTGCTCAAAGTATGACAACAGACACTCCATCTCCACACTGACTGAATGAAGCAATTAAGGTGGTGTTTACTATTCCACAACACTTAACATGCTGGACTGACCTTTCATTTACTGCTTAGTGCTGAACATTAAGCTGCAAAATTACTTATGCTTTGCATTTAGTATTGGCATCAAAGCTAACTGCATTCGATAGCTATTCCCACTGCGAGACACACGTTCCTTCTGCCAGCTGTGCAGGTAACTCTATAAGCATTGTATTTCTTACTTAACATCACTTACATACATTACATTAATTCGTCCCCAAATGCAAAAAGCATATGCAAAACACTCAGGGTGATGCTGCTGGTAAAATCACATCCCCACCTCACACACTGGGAGAGAAGAAGGCTGGGATGCCACAGCTCCCACATCAGGTCCCAGCCAGATGGCAGAAGTGAAGCATGGAAGCTGTGGAGGAAACTTTCACACTCCCAGCTACTCACATCAGCAGTGCTACAAAAGCAGGCACAAAATGCCTTTCAAAAGATCTGGATGAAATACGCTCTCAATTGGGCAACTTTCCACTTGTAGCCATAGGCAGCAGAGGCAGGACACACACTTTCCACTGCCCAGGGCACTGCTCTCCCAGAGAAGCTATGGAGGGCCAGCAAAGCAGCTTTGCCAGCACATATCTGAATGAACTGTGCTACGACTGTCTAAAATCACAGTCATTTTTATCTTCGCCTGTAAAGTCAGACACTTGGCATGCCCATGACTGCCTTTTGACAGCAGTTAGGTTTTCGGGTCACAGCTTACCCCATCCAACACAAACAGAGCTCTTTTCCATTTGCCTCCACCTTCTTTCCAACATTAAGCTCCACTGCAACTGGAGCAACCATACACCTGAAATACCAATGAAGCTCACCTGCTGTCTCACTCTGCCTTCAGGTTTTTTCATCATACATTTCCAGACCTCTCTGTGTTTGGAAGCAACAACTTGCTTGAGACAGAGCAACGGACAAATACTTCACGTTCCATTCATGTTCAGACCAGAAAATGCAAATACATTATTATAAGATTCCCTGCCACCTGCGGTGGTTTGTTTTCTTTCCCATATTCTCAAGGACTATTTAAATCTGAATCTCTTCTGTATTGCAGCTGAAGTGATCTGGTTTATTTTCCCCCAGCTGCAATACTCCCAATGTGGATTCAAAAGGCCAAATTTTCCAAGGCAGTTCAGCATGCTAATTACAATCACTGCCACTTTGATCAGCCATTCCTTTTATAGTTCTTCCAGCCAGGTGTTTGGTGGAACCAATATGCCAGATAAGCAATCAAAATTATTGCAAGATAGAAGGCAACTCTGTTTGTTTTAAATCAATAGCATTTAAAAACAAAAGAAGAAATCTATCAAACAAGGTTATCGTTGTATTTAATGCACATGTTGCTTTTAACAGCAATTTGCCAGCTTAAACAGCATAGAGCTTACAACGCTTAATTAGTGAAGAGGTTACAGTGCTTATAAAGTTGTATCTAAAATAGACCTTATTTATTCTCTATTGAACATTTTAAAGACGGTCTATAATTACATGCTATACAGTAGTAGCATGTTCACACTACAGTTAAGGCCGTGTCTGCATTCTCATCTTGGACCTTTTTCAGGGTTTGAACACATCAGCCATAAAGTTACAATGCAGTTTGAAAAAAAAATAAAATACACATCCAAGATCTCAAATCTTGTAGCAACTTCAGTCAAATAACAATAAAAAACAAAACACATGTAATAAAGGACTCCACCCAAAGAGATTTTGGATGACTGCTGCCTTCGCAAGACATGCTCAAAATTTCCAAAATGAAATTTAAAAGGTAGCTGACAGCACAGTCTGATCGTATTTAGATAATCTGAGTGCAAAGTGCTTTAAAGTGTGTGCCATAAATGCACAATAACCACTTCTCACATACTGCACACATTTTAACATACACAAGGCTGCTGGGTAAATATTTAGACTGGCAGTAAAAGCAGCTCTATCATCAAGTGACTAACACAAACAACTCCTCTCCAGCTGTACGCACTTACTGATCAGGATGAAAGGGAATTGTTCACCAAGTCAGCACACTGACTGAGGTACCATGTTTTTCTCCAGTTCGGATAAGAACCAACATCTGCATTATTATGCCACTTGTACCTTGATAATCCAAGAGGACTCACCATGCTGCCTACCAAGCTGAAACCATTTGTTTAAGTGAAGAAGGCAGATCAGGCCAAATACTGCACAGAAAGGACAAGTTTTTATTCTTAGTGGTATACCAGAGCCTGCCTAAGGAAACTCACTTCATGCTCAAAAGGCTTGTGTTATTCATTAAATGATTTTTATTATCACACGGTCTGATTAAAAGCAAATCTCTAGTCAGGAACCTGCTGCAACATGTTCTATGACAGTTTAAAAT
Organism: Lagopus leucura; assembly: GCF_019238085.1. NCBI lineage: Eukaryota > Metazoa > Chordata > Aves > Galliformes > Phasianidae > Lagopus > Lagopus leucura. The sequence goes on along the minus strand of NW_024962273.1, from coordinate 7,923,546 downwards.
CAAGGGCATCTACAAGTGCTTCCTTGAGCTGTTACCAAATCTAAGAGTGCTTTTTGGTGCAGAATTGTCACGGAACCTTAATAAGCTAATGGAAGAGTAGAGCTGCAGAATCAAGCTCCAAGAACCAAGTTGATTACTGTTTTCACACTTTTCCGATCAATAAATTTTCCTTCTCATGGCCAATGTTTTTGGAAGAACTCCAGTGCATGCTTTTCAGGCTTAGAGTAAGTGTGTAAGACTGAAAAAGAGTTTCCTATTTCAAGCTTTGTGTACAATGCATATACACATTAATAAAAACTTGTCTACACATCTATTTGTTCTTTGGACCAACTCCAGTCTCCTTAGGTGACTGTAACATTTCTTATAAACCTTTCATAGAAGATTTTAAAAATATACTTCAAGACAAACAACCAACCAACACATTAAAACATTAACACAGAAATAGGAGGAAAACAAAGCAGACTTTTCACACCAAATTCACTACTGGCATAGGCTGGCAGAATCCTTTTTCAGTCTCCGTTCTGCCTTCTTGCACTGTTACTTTTATCTCAGGATCTTAAAAGGAAGCTGCAAAGCCAACATGAAGAAATTCCATGTATGCCCAAGACCACGGATCACACTAACGTCCTTCTCAAGAAGAGAACAGATTTAGCACGTGGCCTGTTTCAGCTTTGTCCTGTCAGACTTTCTGTGCACAGGCACCTGTAAAATAAGGACAACAGTACCTCTCTACTTCACAATGTTGCTATGAGAACAAATGTATTTGAGTGCCTGGACCACTGTTACAGCAGTAAGGGCTACTTCAGTACCTAAAACACAGCCTTTGTCTCCCCTGCAAACAGAATGGGGAAAAGACAAGAACTAACAGAAATAGCATTGGTAATGGATGTCTTTCTGACACTATATGGTAGTGGCTGATTTAGTTTAGCAGAATGAAGTTTCATAATAAAAAAAACCCTAACATGTCCCAACCCCCTGCCATGGGTTGGTTGCTCCCCAGCTCAAGCTGCCAGGCCCTATCCAACACAGACTTGAACTCCTTTAGAGACAGGGCATCCACATCTTCTCTGGGCAGCCTGTTCCTGCACCTCACCACCCTACAGAGTAAAAACGAACTGAACTGCATCCTGTTACTCAACATAAAAAATACTTCCAGAGAGTCCACATCTGATGATGGTCCAACACAAATCCATATCCAAGCATGTATATCATTTCCAGGCCCATTCTCCATTTCTGTGCTCTGGATATATGACGCTGGACACAGAACACAAATGAAATGATACATCAATAACCCACACAACTCATACTAAGCCTCCTCATCTGTGATGTGAATGACAGTGTGTTAATAGGCAGAAATCAGTTACTTATTGCATCAAGGCCCACTTGCAAACCATGAATTTCTTAAATGCATTTCTAGCTATCATCATGTAAAGAGAAGATCTTCATTCCTAAGTCTGAATCCCACATTTTTCACTGAGCTATTAAGAACAAATTCCTAAAAACTTTCAACATAAAGTGAAGCAGAAGTTGCAGCTACATAAACATAGTGCAAAGGTTCAGTTTGGCACTGCAACATTATGGACAGACAAGAAGTTACGGTAAACTCAGTTTAGATCTGGAAAAAAGAATCCTATAATTGAACCAACATTATCAAATGTATTGCATACTAGTGTAACTTCACAGTAATCAAAAATCAGACATTAAAGTTTCTATAGAAGCAGCAATCACAGATTGCAGTAAAATATACCACTGAAGAGAAAAAAAAATTGCATTTTGGCAATTTCGTAGTCAAGTGTTCCTTATGCTCCTCCAACAGTCATTTGTCAGATATTTTCCTGTTTTAAAGGTGCATGCTGTTCCTCCTCAGTCCTCGTGAGACTTCTCTGCAATGACTTTGCATTCATACTGAAACACAGAAATCGGCAAAACAATAATTATGTACATACCTAGTAAAAAAAAGGGGAACTTTCCACAATAATAATTTTGAAATAGCTCAGCTTACTACCTTACCCACTTAAGCTTGGTCTCCCTAAGTTCTGTGCAAACAATGCTGGCTGTTATTTCTGTCCCTGTGAGCAGCAGAAATAGTACAGACTTAAGAGCAGCTTGACTTCTCCCCTAAAAGCTGGTGCTCTCATTTAGCTTCTGAAATAAAGCATGCACACCAGCATACAGAGCAAAGTGATGAGCCATGTTCCTATCTGAAGCACTGATGGCTCACTAACCAAATCAAAAAGCAACAATTACCAGTTTCTACCTCATCCCACATCCCCAGTTCAAATAACTGATTGGTACATTACATACAAAGGAAGCAGTGACACGTAGATTAGCAGCATCACTAGAAGGCAGTCAGTCCTTCCTCCACACTTACCATTGCCAGCTGCCTGCCAATATTGCCCATTGTTATTCCACCAGCAAAAAATATACATGGCAACCAGGAACGAACGTAAAGGAAATCTGGAGATGTGTACCTGGAAAAGAACAGCTTTTTAGCTCAAACTTGTGTCACACAGAAAGGAGAGTTTTTCAATCACAGGAAACGAATCTACAGACTTAAGTTATGGACACTTAACTCAAAATGCCACTATAATAGAAACTTAATTGCTTAAAGTAATTAACATTGTTGATAAAAGAAGCAATTTCACTGAAGTAAGCAACTCCCAACTGAAGATCTTAATACCGAGCTTTCACAAATTTATTTTACTCCCCAAATTAACTTCTGACTATTTTACAATTCATATCAAATTCAGCCCCTTCAGTTATTCTGACTTTATAATACGGCTTCTTAGTTAGCCTCAAAGAAATAAATACTTACTGATAAACTCCATTGTAGACCAGAAGCTGTGACACCAACGTGGCCAGGAAAGCAATTCCTACTCCAAGACCAAAGCCACTTCGTGATCTATCAAATGTCCACCACAGCCCAACTGACAGGGCTGCTAAGGTGAGAGACAACTGGATATTGTTGGCAAAATCCACTTTCTGTGTTAATTGTTAAGGAAAAGTTTGGAAAAAACAAATGCAAATGTAAAGTACTTTGTTCTGTTCATCATACTTTAACGTAATAGTTTTTCCCACCATAAAAAATACAGCACTAGCTTTATCTGTTATCACACACCTATAATGTAGAAGGAAATGAGCCTTGTAAACGTTGCCAGCATATCAGGAAACTAACAAGTGAAGACACTTCTTCATGTTTTTAGGGTCATAGTGCTGTAAAAGAGCCAAGACTATATACCTACCAAATAACACTACTATTTTAGATGCACAAAAAAATGCACATTACTAGCATCACTATTCAGAATAAGGACTTTCCACTCTTATCTGGTCCTTTATTACACTATGCATGAAATCTTAACTCTGCCATTAGACTCCTTTAAATGGCAGAGATTTACTGGAGGGAAAAAAAAAAAGACACTTGTCACTCTTTTTTCTACTGTGTTTAAATGACATGGTTGTTTGCATTCAGCAAAATGTCTGCTTTCTCAAAAATGAAATGTAAATAGATAATATTACTCTGAAAGTACTCAATGGTGAAAATCAGTTTTTATGAAACCTACAATAATGACTCAGGCTATTTGCACTGTTTCACTTTCTTCAAAACGTTTTGGAAATACCAACTAATTCTCACTATTTGTTTCCAAAAGAGATTATTGAAAAGGCAGCTGTTGAGTTTCAAAAGCCTGAAAGCAAATCTGTGGGATGAAAACATGAAAATCACTGTCCTACTTTTTCACAAAGGCCTGGAGAGAGCTACAGGAAATTAGAAAGAAGTTCAACTAATAAGTAAAATTAATTAATTACGGGATAAAAATCAATAGCATGAGAAAAAATGTCAAATGAACAAAAACCACACCAAATATGGTAATGTAGAGAGCTAGTAATAAACCAAAAAGACAGCTTTCTGGGAGAGCCATCAAGGAGGAAACACAGTATATTAATGTTATTCTGGAATATGTGCAACAGCTGTTAGAAAACTGCAAGGTTTGCTGCAAATAACTTGAGCCACACGAAGAAACACTGTCAGTTCTCTTGCATTTCTTCAAGGCAACAAAGTTCTATTTGCTCACAGAGCAGGTACAGTTGATGAGAACTATAGGACTACATTACCAAATCTTTGACAGAAAGAAAACAAACAAGGTTTGTAAGAGACACCACAAATGACTCAACCTTGACAGCTCCAGCTCGTCTGGCCATGCAGGATTGCTTTTGCTCCCACAAGCCAACCTAGCAACAACAACAAAAATATCCAAGGGCCACCTCAGTAAAAGCTCTGTCAGCTCTCACATCATTCACCAACCTGTGCTTTTTTCCTGGAAATTCAGTAGCACATAATCAGAAGCCTCTTAGCACTCCTGCCACACATTTCTGCTGCGCTGGAGCTGACAGTGAAAGGAATGAGTTCCAAGGAACGTAAATGTTCTTTCAAATCAGTTTATACCACAGGAAAGGTAACTATCAGCATCTAGGTCACATTTGTGGAATGAGGTAACAACACCTGAAAAACACAGTGTGCAGCCCTGGTGTCACCCAGCTCTAACTCTTCCCCACTCTTTACAAAGTGTATGTGTTTCACTGGTAACCTCAAGACTGGGCTTCAACTTTTAACTACAGTGTTAAAAACAAAAAACAACAAAAAAAAACAAACCTTAAAATTAAAGCATTTTTCTGTAACATGTATCACGCATTTCCCTGCACTTAATTTTTCAGAGAAAAGAAAGACTAAAAGACAAAGCCCAGTGTTGAGAAATTTTTCTGAACCCAAACAGATGAGACTTACCATCTCCAATAGCCCTATGACAGTTTAACACTAAGACATACTCAGCATTTCCTTTGCAAACACACTACACTGCACATTACATTTCTAACAACTCACAATGAGTGATGATGTAAACTTTTGCTTTACTGGAGGCCTATTTTTTATTGCCAGTTTCATTGGCATACAGGATACAGCGCTGGCATGATTTATTCCCACAAAGACTGCTACACACCGCATTACACTGGACCATTCTCTCTTAAATTTATGTGGCTCTCCCAGATGTCTGTCCATGCATGGGTACAATAACCCAATCACAGCTGTGGAAACACAAAAGAAGAAAGGCCAAAAAATTAAAGCACTGGCAATACTGAACTAAAACAAAGACTAGCTTGATTTTGACGATTACTGTAACCAAAAAAAACCTTTTAAGCACACAATACAAAACACATATGGCAAAAAAATCACCGAAAAACAGTAATTTAAACAGTGCCATGGTTTTAACAAGCCCTGTAGAACTGTTCAGCAGCATCTTCAGACACAGCAGCAAGAGACTGTAAGACTGAGCCAATTGGAGAGGACTGAAGAGCTCTGCTCCCTATCAGAATCCATGCTCTCTCAATGGAATTCCAAAAGAGCAGCAATAGCTTGCAGGCTAGCACTTTTGAAAACCCCCATATCAAATGTACACGTTAAAGTAACTGCAAAGCAAACACACCACAGTAAGAGAGGAATGTGGTCTATAATGTCAATATTTTTTGTCTTTTTTTTTTTTTTCCTCAAGTAAGAGAGAAAGCCATTATCCTACAGTAGCTGTTGAATACAGACAGCACACAGGACATCCAAGCCCAGGGAACTGCTATTTGAACATCTACTCCTGAATTTATTCTGTATTGCAGTTGCAGCTAAAAAGACCAACACAGCTGAGAACTAACACCGTTGCTTCATGTCAAACTGGTGCTGCAGGAGGGAGGCAGAGACTGAGGAATTGGTATGGATTGTAATACCCTCCATTTGGCATGCTTTTACAAGTGTGTTATGGCAAATGCTCTTTATTTTGCCAGTGAGAAACCTGATCTCCAGCATTCAGGAAAGTAAACTATGAGTAAAGCCAGAGAGGAAAACAAATCCTTTATAAGCAATTTTCTTGCCAAAGATATCAGGCCAAACTGATGACTAGCAACAGGGAAGAATGAAAAACTATCTCTGAAAGCAGTCTCCATTGTCAGTGACTGTAAATATGCAAAGTATCTTTATTTTGTTCATAAAAATAAGCCACGCTGCAAGGGAACGTTCATGTCAGTTTCAGGAAGGCTGTACAAGTCAAAATGGTAACAAAGCATACGAATTATCAGCATTTATCATAGAGATTGCCTACATGTACACTAGCAGAGGGGATGAGGAAAGAAAATGGGGAAAAAAAAAGTCTGATAATGAAAGAAACAAATCAAAGTTTATCAGGAGTCACTTCAGCTGGGAAAAAAAATCAATTAAGTTCCATCTTTAAATCAGGTGGTTTAAAAGCAAGTAGTGCAAATACCAAGCAGGTGACTGCATTTTACAAACAATATCCAGTCTTGCCATCAAAACCACCAACACATGAGAAGCCTTTTGAATTGCCCATCCATCAAACATCAGTACTTTACCAGACATGTTTGTCTGGACTGATGGATTCAGAGGGCTATTTTATGATTTCCTTTCAAATCAATTTTCTCTATGCTATCTGGGCTGTCATGTTTCAACAAGCTATCAAAAGGAGAACAATTAGATGAGTACAAAAATAATAAACTTGCACATTTTAACTAAAATCTAATAAAACTGTACTCTAACCTAGCAGAAAAATAAAGGTTTATGTTCTGCTAATGATATTACAGTGTAGCAAGTTAATAGAGCAAGAATTTTATGACACATATGTATGCCTATCTGTGAATATTCAAGGTGGCTGGGATAGCAATGGAAATGTTGCTGGAAGACACATTTTTAACTACCACATCTTTCACCTGGAGGTCTTTCCTAACCATAACTCCTTATGCAACCTTTCATCCCCATGCCAGGCATACGTACACAACTGAACTTACCCGATGCTGTGCCACAGCAAGGTGGAACCCACCAAGCTGAGGAGAAGATGCTTGTGATCACATCAGGGGGGAAGAGAGTAACGTTCCTCTGGATCTGAAGCAAGTTTAACACTAATGCAAGAAATACGCCAATAAAAAACAGCACTATACCACGAATTACCAAATTCATCCCATGACTGGTTACAGATGAAATGTATGGACCACTCTTTTTTGGTAATGTTGGCTTGGTGTCATTTTCCGCCATGACTTCTTATGCTCTCAGACACATCCAACAGGCTCACTGAGGAGGATTCACTTGTCGTTGGGATTTCAATTAGGAGATACCCAAACCCTGAAAAATAATAAAACACGGGTGAAAAACACAGATAGAAGGAGCATAAAGATATATATATATATATATATATATATATATATTTCTCCTAAACAAATTCAGATACTTTACCGAATTTTCTGAAGAAGGCAATTAGTTTTTTGAGAGCAGAAAAAACACTTTATGAAGAAAACAAGTTTTTACAAACATCTGTCCACTAAGAAACAGTGTGGGATGGGATAATCAAAACCACAGTGATAAGAGAAACAAAATTGATATCAGATGGGAGATAGGCTTGCCTCATAGCAACAATAAATTTTGTTTTGTTTCTCTCCTTTACACAATAACTGGAGATTATGTAATCCAGAAGCACATAACACAACCCTCAGCTTTGATACAGCCACAGGGCTTCACAGATCTCTATTCTTGAAGAGAAGCCAGAAAACTCTCTTACACTGGAATGCAAGATCTGAGACATATTTTTCAGGATGAAGTCAAAATTTCAGCAATCCTGCAGTGCATCAATTTGTGAAACTCCAGACAAAGAGCAAGAAACTTGGCTCACTGGAGAAGTAACCTCAGACTAAACTAAAACAACACATGTTTTCTAAGAAGTATTGTACATGACTACATACCCGAATTGTAAACAGGCACAAAAGAATCTGAGAGCAAAGGGAAGAAGGAGCTCCACCTGCCCATGCCTAGGATAGCTTTCTATATGAGTAACTGCAGGCACCATGTGAGCGGCAGAGCTCCCATCCCAACCCCTCTTTAAAAAAAAAAAATGCTGTCAATCAAGAGTCTTGTTATACATGGATTCAGTGCCACACTCATGTATAACAACAATTCTGATAGACAGCTTAGCCACCTGGAACCCAAAAAAAAAAAAAAAAAAAAAAAAAAAAGCCCTGACAATGTTTTTAAATCTGGAGCTGCCAAGTGGTGGCGGCTCCTGTTAACTCTTACTTATGGCCATGTGGATGGCAGAGAAGTGGAAAACAGGAGCTGCAGCCTTCCCTTCCGTGCCAGCTGACCCATCAGGATAGCGCAGAGGCTGCCCTGCACTTTTGCTGACCTGATGCCAAAAGGCAAGGGAAATACATCTGGGCCGGTTAAGATAGAAAGCTCCAACAAAGATTTGAGGCCATGCTGCAGCATCCTCCAGCACTATTCCTTCCAAGAAGCAAAGCAAAAGAGAAAAAGTGTTCAAATCACATGCAACTTCCCAGTGACGGTTTGGGGAGGCAGCAGTCCTCTCAAAAAACACAAGATCTCTTCTGCCTGGCTGCTTCTGAATGGTATTGTAGTCACAAACACGTCCTGGTGAGGCAGAGGGGGAAGAGGGCAACCAGGGTGCCTGGTTCTGAGTCAGCAGCCTGACTCATGCCAAGCATTGAGACGTCTGCAGCAGGACTGGCATCTGCAGCAGGACTGGCATCTGCAGCAGG